>NC_022030.1:26134826-26152235 GCF_000317375.1 Microtus ochrogaster
TTCTGGTAAAGGGTGATCCTCTGTAGCAGTTTGTGAGGCTTGTACAGTTGTGTGTGTAGTGGGCCAGGAGGTCTCGGTTCTGGTAAAGGGTGATCTTCTGTAGCGGTTCGCCCTGTGTTCTTGTTTCTTTGATGAATGGGAAGAGTGCTGACTCTTGAGCTTGTTGACTTTTTACGCCGTTAGGACACAGGAGACTAGAAAACAGAAATTGTTTCATTAATGGATGTAGTGATCAACTTATTTCTCATATGCTCTGTTTTTTGCTCATTCTGGTGCATCTGTGGAAAGTTCACAGTGTTTCCCAGATCCTTCTACTTGATGGTCTAGATGAAGCCTTGTTTACTGGTTATGCTGGCTAGCTTTATGTCAAGTTAACACATATGAGAGGAGGGAACCTCAATTGAGAAAATGCCTCCAGATGTAAGCAGATAATCCTGTAAAACATGTTCTTAATTAATGCTCATTGTAGATGGGGATACCCCTGCTTAGTGGTCCTGAATTCGATAAGAAAACAGGCTGAGCAAGCCGTGAGGAACAAGCTAGTAAGCAACACTCCACCATGGCCTCTGCATCAGCTCCTGCCTCAACATTCCTGCCCTGTGTTTCCATCCTGACTTCCTTTGATGATGGACAGTGATGTGAAGTATAAGCCAATAAACGTTCCTCCACAAGTTGCCTTGGTCGTGGTGTTTTTTTACAGCAAGAACAGTGACTCAGACAGGGATATATCTTATTTTTAAGGCATGACCTGTTTTTGTGTGTGTCTCAACTGATTGGCAGAAATCTAATGGAAATCTCTCCATTTGGCAGGGTCATAGTGTCATTGTCTTTAGTATCTTCTTCTTTGATAGACAATCCTGTGTTTAGTAGACTTGTAAGACCTTTTTGTGGGGTGAGACTTGGGAAAGCATACAGAGAAAGGTACAAGGATTGGTTGATTCTCTTTGAGTGTTTTACTGTGGGCCATGGCCCACATTGCAACACTGAGAGATTTGAAGGACACCAATAAAATGTACTGACTTGACAGCACCCAAGTCTAGAACTTGGGACATTTATGGATAAAATAATGATAATCAGTTCAGTCAGGATTCCTCTACTTTGTGGAGGATGTTGTTTAAAATAGTGACCATAAATGATATGCCGTTAACTGGTGTTTACTCCTTTCGTAGTGAGTCATACTAGCTTGCTTCCTGAGACGCTCTTCTCTAATAACTAGCTTGAACTAACAGAATGAGTTGGTCTTTTTCCTTGCCATCATGTCATTTCCTTGTAGGCAAAACCATCAGAATCACTTGTAAATGTTAGTATTCCATGCAATCAACTTAAATATCTTGTCTTAGCCTGAAGTCTTATCACCAAAGCCCTAGTCATTCCTTGTATGTAAACTGTTTTACTTGTCAGTCTTTTTCCTGATGCGATAATTGCTGAGGTCACAGGGAGGAGGTCTGTCCTGTTTTGCCCAGAATCAAATAGTTTGAGAATAAAACAAAGAAACAGTGCTGGAATAAATCATATCATATTCTCAGAAACTTTAAGTAGAGCATATTGTTTCTCCTGGAGCTAAGTGAGCTTGTTAACACGACTCTGGCATTTGGCTATCTGATGTAGTCATAGCTGGATAAAACAGACCAACTGAGGTGTCCCACTCAGAGCAGTCAAGAGTGCTTGCTTCTTGGGAGCAGTTTGTTTGTAAGTGAAGGAGTGTAGAGATGAGATGAGCATTTCTCCTTTATTAATTATAGAGGGATCAGTGTACCTCTAGGAATGCAACCATTTTTACTTCCTCTGGAAGGAGGAAGTCTTTTCTCTACCTTGCTTAACTGCTTAGCCATTTCAGCTAGACAGCTGCTTCCTTTTTCCAGAATTCAACACTCTTACACAGCTTTCTCTGCCTCTTATCCTTTCATCTCGTGACAGAATTTCTGTTGTGCTTGTTGTTAAATGAGTGTTGTTATTCACATTTTATAATGATGTACTACATTCTTCTCTACAGTAGTTGGCTTTGATTGGATTTAGTGTCTTTCTACCTTCTTCAGTTTTATATTCAGCACTAGTGGAGCTCAAAGATTTTCTTGCATTAGTGCAACTATGTTTTGCAGCTGAATGGAATTACCTTCTTAAACTTAGCTAGGGCACCCTGAAGACTGTAGCCTGGGGTTCTTGTATACTGTTGCAGCAATGCTATCTTAATATGTCTTCAGCGTAATCCATTAGTTCTTTACATCTTGACATTGGGTTTGATTTCCTATTACCTAGTTCTTATGTCTTCTTTTTTTTGATACAGTGTTATGTTTTGTAGAGCACCTTTATTTTATTCATTTATATATATTTATATTTATTTATTTTTTGAGACAAGGTTTTTATGTATAGCCCTGATTTTTATGTATAGTTCTAGAATGAGCTCTGTCAACCAGGCTGGCCTTGAACTCACAAAGATCCACTTGCCTCTTCCTCCTGAGTGCTGGGATTAAAGGTGTGTGCCATCACTATCAGGTTCAGGGTACCTTTTAAAATGCCATCCTTATTAGAAATACATGGGAGATAATTTTTTGAGAACTTACGTATCTGAAAACAAACAAAACAGCCCCCCCCCCCCATTAAACCTCTAGTTCTACTTTCAGGCTTCATTCAAGTTTTGGGTGCAGATTTCTGCTCTAGAAATTCAGTCATTCAAGATTTGATGATACTGCTCTGTGGCTTTATTTAACATTAAGTTTGAGGCATTCTTAATTCATTCCTTTGTGTGAATCTAAATTTTGTTTGAAGCCTAGAGAATCTTCTTCATAGCTAGAATTGTGAAATTGCATGGTGATTTGTGTGCTGATGTCTCTTTTGCTCATCTGTGCTAGAATGTGGACGAACCTTTTCAGTTTGGAACATTTAATAGATTTTTAAAAGTTCCTCCAGTTCTACAAGTATGAACTTCCATGTAATCTTGGATTTATCAGCAATGTTCCTCTGCTCTTAGTGCCAGAAGTTAAACTCTGTGCTCTGCTCCCAAATACTCAGAGCCCCGGTATTTTCTCTTGCCCAGGAAAGCAGTCTCCTGCCATTGTGGACCAGGACCAAGGGCCATGTCGCAAGTAATGGAGATGTCTGAGGGTTAAGTGGTGCTTAGCAGATTTTGAATAGTACTGTTTTTATCTCTGTCAGACACATGTGAACCAGTTCAGACTTGTAATACTGGTTTGGGTTCAGCTTTCTTAGTGTAAGTTCTAGAAATGTACCTGCCTCTTTTGATGAATTCAGTGGGATTTGGCAGTTGATATTAATGAGCATGATGAATCGTAATGGTAATGAAGGTATTTCTAAGTATTTGTAAACATTCTCAGCAAAGTTGCAAGACACAAAATCTACATGCAAAAGTTAGTGACTTTCTTATATACTGAAAGCAAACTCTTCCAGAAAGAAATCAGGGAAAATATTCTTTAAAAGTATCCAGGAATAAACCTAACCAAAGGAGTGAAAGACTTCTACATTGAAAACTTGAAGACACTGAAAAAAGACTCCAAAGAAGATACCAGAAAATGGCAAGATCATCCATGCTTCTAGATTAGCAATATTAAAGTTATGAATGGTTATATTATCAAAATTAATATACAGATTTAATACAATCACCATCAAAATTCCAATGACATTCTTTACTGAACTAGAAAACAGCCCAGAAGTTTATATCAAACGTAGAAAACCATGAATAGCTGAAGAATTCCTAAGGAGATAGAACACAGCTGAAGGTATTCTAATACCTGACTCAGAAGCCTACCACCCACCTATAGTGTCAAGACCAAAACATACTTTCAGAAAAATCAGGTATGTAAACCAGTGGGACAGAAGAGAAGATCCTGAGATAAACCCATACGTCTCTGACCATATAATGCTTGACCAAAGTGCCAACACATGCTGCAGGTAAAAAACCAAAATATTGGGCTGGAGAGATGGCTCAGTGGTTAAGAGCATTGCCTGCTCTTCCAAAGGTCCTGAGTTCAATTCCTGGCAACCACGTGGTGGCTCACAGCCATCTGTAATGAGATCTGGTGCTGTCTTATGGCCTGCAGGTGTACATGCAGGCAGAATATTGTATACATAATAAATAAATAAATATTAAAAAAAACCTTCAACAGACGTCTTTCACACTGTAAAAAAACAAAACAATTCCAAGTGGATCAAAGACCTTAATGGTAAAGCCTGAAAACAAAAACAAAAAAACAAAACAGAAAATACACTTAAAGGTAAAATGTAGACAAGAACCTTCTGAATAGGAAATAACCCCCAAAATTATTAAATGAAACTTTGCAAAATTAAAAGCATCAGTAAAACGTATAGCCATTTTGCAAAAGAGGATAAAATCCTTGCCAGCTGTACTTCAGACAAGAACCAATATCTAGAATTTATGAAGTGCAAAAATTAAATAGTTCCTCTAAAATGAAAGGAAATGAACTAATGAAACAGACAATTCTCAGAAGAAACAAAAATAGTCAATAAATATTTACAGAACTGGCTCTTGCCAGGTGTTCTCGTTGGAGTGACATCGTCTTTAAACCCTGCGTGACAATTCCTGACACACCGCCGTGATGCCCAGGGAAGACAGGGTGACCTGGAAGTCCAACTACTTCCTTAGGATCATCCAACTTTTGGATGATAATCCAAAATGCTTCATTGTGGGAGCAGACAATGTGGGCTCCAAGCAGTGCAGCAGATCCGCATGTCCCTGTGAGGGAAGGCTGTGGTGCTGATGGGCAAGAACACCCTGATGCGGAAGGCCATCGGGGGCACCTGGAGAACAACCCAGCTCTGGAGAAACTGCTGCCTCATATCCGAGGGAATGTGGGCTTTGTGTTCCCCAAGGAGGACCTCACTGAGATTAGGGACATGTTGCTGGCCAATAAGGTGCCAGCTGCTGCCCGTGCTGGTGCCATCCCCCCATGTGAGGTCACTGTGCCAGCCCAGAACACTGGTCTGGGGCACGAGAAGACCTCTTTTTTCCAGGCTTTAGGCATCACCACTAAAATCTCCAGGGGCACCATTGAAATTCTGAGTGATGTGCAGCTGATAAAAACTGGAGACAAAGTAGGAGCCAGTGAAGCCACGCTGCTGAACATGCTGAACATCTCCCCCTTCTCCTTTGGGCTGATCATCCAGCAGGTGTTTGACAATGGCAGCATTTACAACCCAGAAGTGCTTGACATCACAGAGCAGGCTCTGCACTCTCGCTTCCTAGAGGGTGTCCGGAATGTTGCCAGTGTTTGTCTGCAGATCGGCTACCCGACTGTGCCTCAGTGCCACACCTGATCATTAGTGGGTACAAGCGGGTTCTGGCTCTGTCTGTGGAGACTGAGTACACCTTCCCACTTGCCGAAAATGTCAAGGCCTTCATGGCTGATCCATCTGCATTTGTGGCTGCTGCCCCTGTGGCTGTTGCCACCACTGCTGCTCCTGCTGCTGCTGCTGCAGCCCCAGCGAAGCCTGAAGCCAAGGAAGAGTCGGAGGAATCAGGTGAAGATATGGGATTTGGTCTCTTTGACTAATCCTCTCAAAACAACCAATTCAGACAACTTAATCCAAGAAACATGGAAATAAAAGCTTACTTCTTTTAAAAAAAGAATATTTACAGAGCTGTTCAGTGTCCTTAGCCATCAGGGAAATGCAGATTCAAATAACTTTGAGATTCCATCTCATCCCAGTCAGAAGCGATGACAGGATATCATGGTGAGGGTGTGGGGAGAGAGGACCTTGCTCACAGCTGATGGGCGTGTAAGCTAGTGTAGCCTTTATGGACGCCAGTGTGGAGGGTCTTGAGAGAATACAGACCAGTATACCCTATGACCTGGCCACACCACTTCTGAGCATATGTGTTCACAGGACTGCATCCTAGCACAGAGGTACTTGTGCATCCTGGTTCCTGCTGCTTTATTCAGTATGGCAGGACGGGAAGCCAGCTTGGTTGCCCATTAGTAGATGACTGGATAATAAAAACCCGACACACAGTGGAAATTTGCATAGCTGTAAAGATAAGTGAAACTGTTAAATTTGCAGAATAATACATGGATCTGTAGATTTTTTAAAAGCAGAATGACCCAGACAAGACAGAGACTGCATGTTCTGTTTCATATAGGAATTTCAGTTTTTTAACACACACAGACAGAGAGACAGACAGACAGACTGGGGAGAGGAATATGGGCAAAACTTGAGAAATTAGGAGATCAAGAGAGCAATTTTTCCGAGGAAGGAACAGACAAGGGTATCCATGTGGCATGAAAACAGAAAGGAGAGTGGGAAGACGGAGGGGTAGGGTATAGAGGGTGGGGATGAAGGGAAGGGAGGTGACGGGGCAGGAGAATAAGCCATAACAAATTTTGCTTGAAAATACCATAATGAAGCAGTACTCGATATGCTAATTTAAAGAGCAAGTAATAAAAAGTCAGAGGGATAAGCCTCTATGCTGTTATTAATCAAAGCTAATTGTATGCATGTTGGTATGTATTTCAGTCTCTTTGTATATGTGCATGTTCATTTAAACACATACATATTATACTATAAAAGGTGTATACATTTTCATATTTTTAGAGACAGGGTTTCTCTGTGTAACAGCCCTGGCTGTCCTGGAACTAGCTCTGGAGGCCAGGCTGGCCTTGAGCTCACAGAGATCAGCTTGCCCCTGCCTCCCGAGATTTTAATGGGCATATAATACTGATTTTTATGATTATACTGTAATTTGTTTATTTAGGTTTTCCCCCATCTACACACTCTATTAAGACTTACAGAAGTAAAAGTGTAAGCTTAAACTGTTACGGAGTCTGTGTACTTTGGTGTACTGTGAGGTAGATGAAATAGGACTGTTAGAAGGTAGATGCTTTTATAAAATACTGCTGTAAGTTTATGTTATTTTAAAAGTAACTTATAAATCATTCTTTAACTTTGGGATATCTACTTTAGAATGCTGCGCACTAGAAATACACTGCCTTTGTCATTTTCTGAGCATTGAGTCAAATGTCTTTGTTTACAGCTGGGCTCAAAATGCAGAGAACTCAAAGACATTCACTTTGGCCAGTGTTACAAGATCTCAGATGAAGGCATGATTGTCATAGCTAAGGGCTGCCTGAAGTTACAAAGAATATACATGCAGGAAAACAAATTGGTAAGTACTTGGTTTCACTCACACTGTTCTGTTTGTTGCCCTTTGAATTCCTTGGATTTTGTTTACAAATTGTCTTCTGGCTATCAAGTGGCAAATCCTACTTATTGAAAAGCAGAAATCTCTTCCAGACCTTTTTACGGTGCGCTTGTCTAAGCGGATAGATGCTTGTTTGTGGTGCGTGGTTTTTAAGTATCATTCACTAACGTGCTTATTGTTTGTTTAAAGAATTCCAACAGTGAATTAACTCAGGTCAGCTGGAATAGATAAAACTTGTTAGCAAAACCTGTCCATTATTGGAGTTTCTGTGGTCCCTCTAGGAATTATAACAATTCTAGATTAAGGATATTTTAATGCTCAGGAATGTATACATTTATAAATAAAACTTTTTACTTAGAATAGTGAAAAGATAGTATCTAGTAAATTTGGGTAGATAATCTTGATAATTCCATAAGTGTTATATTTTAGCACATAATATGTGTTTCACATGTATTAATGCTCTGCTCAGTTTTCTTTTATTGACATGTAATCACATAAGATTCTTTGTTTTAATTATATCCATAATGTTGCACGAACAATAAAAACCCAGAGACAGATATTGGGGTTCAACCTGAAGATCAGAAAAACAAAGCAGCGTAGATAAACTAGAGACCTTTTACCTCTACCAAGTCTTCAGACAGAATGGGCAAGATCCAGTCTCCATGAATCTTCAAACTCCACTTTGCTCTGAGCTTCTGTCTCTTCCCGTTTATATCTCTTTCTCTGCCCAGCCATATTGTTCCTGTCTCCACCTCCCTAGTGCTGGGATTAAAGGCGAGTTATTCTAACTGCTGGGATCACTTTTATGTGAGCGTTGTTTCTCTTTTAGACAGATGCAATTTTGTGTGGCCCAGGGTGGCCTTAAACTCACAAGAGATCCATCTTTCTTTATCTCCTGAGTCCTGGGATTAAATGTGTGTGCCGTCACTCTCTGGCCTGTGTGGCTAAGTATTATGGCAATCTTTATTTATTAAGACACCAATAATATACCACTATACATAAAGCTATGCAATCTAATTATATATCTAATTATATGTCATTTCTTTATTAGATCAAACTCTGATCTTTAGCCTCCATCACTCCCCATTTTCCCTTTCTCTAGCACCTGGTAACTGCGAATTTATTTTCTGTTTTTATGAATTAGCCTATTTTATATGATTTATACAAGTGGAATTACATAGATGTGATCTTTTGTGTCTTTTTCTAGGTTCATCCATGATGTACCTTGTATTCGAATTTCAATCCTAATTATGGCTGAATGAAATGCAAAGCCATTTATTTTTAACTGATAGGGACATCATATCAATTACCAGAAATTACTATTATCACTTGGGAGGAGCTAGTGGGAGTTTCCAGTGTTGAAAATAATGTATTTATAAAAAAGACTTGCTTTTTACTTACGTCTTAAAATGTAGACACTTTTGTTGTCCTTTTTGGTTTTTAAAATTTTTAAATTTAAAAAACTTTGAGATTATAATATAATTGTAACATTTTCCTCTTGCCTTTCTTCTCCATTCAAACCCTCCTCTGTACCCTTCCTACTCTCCTTCAAATTCATGGCCTCTTTCTCTAATTGTTATTGCAGACATACGTATTCCTGCAAATGACTTGTTTAGTGTGTATAGTCATTTGCGTTTGTGTTTTCAGAGCTGACCTCTTGGTGTTGAGTACCAGTCAGTGTGCTCTTCCCTGGGGAAGACCCCTCCCTCACTCCAGCTTTCCTTAGTTGTTTGAGGCTCTTTTTGTATGGTTGAGGCCTCACGGTTTTTCCCCATCCAGTTTGGCAAGTCTTTTGGTGTCATCATTGTTCAGCTCATGCTCGGGTGGTCACTTTGGTGAGACTTTATGTGTGTAGCTTCTGAAGTTACTAGGAGACACTATTGCTCAGCAAACTCCCTGTTCCTCGGGCTCTTATAGTCTTCCTGCCTCCTATTTTGCAGTGTTCCCTGAGCATTAGGTGAGGGAATGCTTTGTAGATCTATCTGTTGGGACTGGGGTTCACAGTAGCCTTTTGATTCATTCTGGTTTTTTGTAGTGGTCTCTCTTGCAAAGAGAAGTTTCCTTGTGGTGAAGACCACTTGTCTGTGGGTATAATGACAAATGTTTATGGATTGTTGTTAGGGATTTTGCTAGCTTAGTAAATTAATGGTTGCAGATTCTCCTCTAGTAACCATGATTTCACTTGTACTGAATAATTAGGTAAATTTCCAGTACCAGACAGGATTGGTCTTCCAATCCTGACCAATTACTGACCAGGTTTTAAATCCAATATGAGATCTGGTGGTTACCATCAAGGTATGCTTGCCACTACTACACCCTTAGGATTATCATCCCATGCTAGGCATTGATGTGGTTCATAGGTGTCTTAAGTGGGTAGGACTGTTGGTTGTCTCCTTCCTTTGGAAGCTTTCTTGGTGCTTTCTGGCACTATGAATGCTTGTGCTTAAAGGTGACCTGCTGCACACTGCGCCCCCGTCTCCGTCTGCGCTCTATGCGCTACAATACAGTTTGCGAGCTTCGGGCAAGGGGCTGGAGGTTGAAATACACAAACACCACAGAGACAGACAGATACACGAACGTCTAATCACTGTTACAAAGCCCTTTTTTTTCATAGCACCATGGAGGCTTAAATACCCAGCCGTCAAGTGGGCCAATAGGTGAAAAGCCCATCCTCTGATCCTCAAGGCACAGCTTTTAGTAACTCCAATCAGAAGGCTCTAGCAGGGAAGAGCAGCTGAAGGCCAGGACTCCAATTGGTCCCAACAGTGACCCATTCTTTGTGAATGTGATAAAATGCCTTACATGTATGAAATTGAGTTGTGGAAGGAGTTTTCAGGCATCACCTGTCTGTTGAGATGACAGTATTTAAAAACTACTTAAAAATTGAAGCACTATGGCTTAAATTAAGTGCTTTTATTACCTCAAAATATGGTTTTACATTGAAAATACACAATAAAGAACACCTCACATTTCCTTTTAAAGTTGATAGTAAAGTAATCACTTGAGAGTGTATGGACTTATAGAGAGTTAGGTTTTCTGGGTTAGATAGACTGACATTTTGTTTCTCAGTTGTGTTGTGACCCTGTAAAAATTATGGACGATCATTTAAACCTCATTTGCTAATGATGTTATATTAATATTTGTCTTTCAGGTTATAGTTGAAGATTAAATGTCATAACAAATACTCAAAAATTGCTTAGTACAAATTCTGACCCATAAGATATACTAGGAGCGTAATAGCCCAATTTACTAAGCATTCATTTTCATGGTACACATCATAAATTAAAGGTTACTAATCCTATGTTAAACATTTTCTAGTCTTTAGTAGGAATATTTGTTGCCTTGACTGACACTTGTTTTCCTGTTAGGAAAGCACAGAGGAGTACTTCTGTTGTCACCTCAGGATTTAGCTGATGGCCTTCCAAAGGGGGTGCTGTTCATGCTGGGAGGTTATGCTTTATTTTCTTACTTTTGTGTCCATGTTGTTTTGCATTGATAACGTGCCATATACCTAAATCCGAAGGATGTAAGATCTGAATTTGGTTTTCATGGGGGATTTAAAGTTCTGTTATAAACCTTAAAGAGAAGCCAACATAATTCTCACTAAGGTTCTTAGAAGGAAGTTCAGAACTCATTGAGTGCTGCTGGATGATTGAATCAGACAACTAACTTCTCATAGGACTGCAGCATATTTGTGTAATAAACTGAAATGTGGAAGTAGTCAACTGTGTTTGTTTTGACAAGTACTATTGCTCATTTGCCAATTACATTAACTACTAATAGATGTATTTAAGAAGGGACACTGTGCCAGACAGGATGCTATACAGTTTGACTGGTGCTTTGATCAGCCTTCAAATGAACTCTTACTCTGCTCTCTCGATAAGGTGAATCTTCTCCAAGACTATTGGAGCTCCTATGCAGTTGACTGTACACATCTTTCATTTTAAGCTTTGGCCTTTAGATGGCAGCATTGTCTCGGTATCTGTTTCACCGACAGCTTCTTCATCCTTGATGCAAATACAAAGATGCTGCTGTGAGGCTTCATTTACAATTTTTGTCTTTCAGTTGGTATTAGTGGGGATAGTTCTCTTTGTGTCATGTGAAACTAACTGCATGAAGAATGTTACAGGTTGAAATTGTCTTTGCATGTGAAGCAGAAGATGTGAATGTTCTTATATCTGAGAAAGAGACGAGAGGATGCAAAATACAAGAGTAGGAAATCTGCCCATCACGCAGAAATTGTCAATACTATATTAAAGTTCCTGCTGCTTTTGAAGAAATAAAGTAAGGCAGCTTAAATATCTGCCGTCTTGTATTGTTGTTTCCCATTTTCTTTTTCTAAAGGGAGCTGTAATAATGACCTTTAAAAAGTATTTTAACGCCCACGTGGATAACATGTTGTGTAATTGTCTTCACATGTAATTTATATCTCTTGTCATGTGGTTAAGTATTTGATCTCATAATATATGGTCAGCCTTTTTTTGGTATTTAATTTAATTGTTGAGGTCTAGCCACAGAGGCTATGTAATTCATTTCTTTAACTGCTACTTATCTGTTATATTCTCCTGCTATCTGTTCTTAATTGAAGTCACTTATATTGTGCCAGACATTTTTGTTGTTTTAGACAATATTACAGCAAAATCTGTGTGTGAGTCTGCTGTGCTTATTGAAAGCATTTCTGCATGTATAGTCAAAGACAGTTTCAGTTTCAATTTCTTTTTACTAAATGCTAGGTCACTCTCATTAAGTAAAGTGATTTAGATGTGCTTCCTGATAATGGCTTGTCCTTTCTTTTGAGGGCAGGGAGTGTCTACTCACCTTCTCTCTTCTCCTTTCCAATGCAGACATAAAACAGATTCAGTCAATAATGCTTTAGTGATATATGAGTTACATGCTATCCAAATATATTTCTTTAAATACTTTGGGAGTGTGCTTTTAAAAAGAAGATACATTTGAACAAATAAATAATAGCTATATAGTTTAAAGATGCAGAATCAACAGTTTTTGGAATTTTATTTTAAAGAAACAAGTAAATTTCTTTTTTTTTATTGAGAAAAGGAAAAAAAAAACAAGTTTCCACCTCCTCCCAGCCTCCCATTTCCCTCCCCCTCCTCCCACCCTTCCCCCCAACCTCCCACCCTTCTCCCCCTCCCCCCACTCCTCTCCCCCTCCCTCTCCAGTCCAATGGGCAGTCAGGGTTCCCTGCCCTGTGGTAAGTCCTAGGTGTCCTCCCCCTCCGTCTATATTTAGGAAGGTGAACATCCAAACTGGCTAGGCTCCCGCAAAGCCAGCACATTACGTAGGATCAAAACCCCGTGCCAGTAAATTTCTTTCAATTTAGACCATCCCAATAATGTAATTTTTGTGGGCTATTTTTGTTCAGTGAAGTTGGGGAGTATTTGGAGGGAAAACACATGTAGTTGTAATCAAATAGACTAAAGAATTCTTGTCAGAATGCTGACTTATATGCTCTGTTAATTAATTGGCTTTATTTATAGTATTTGAAAGGTGAATATAGTTGAAAGTAGAAATTAGTTAACAGGATATCAGTTCACTTTGGCATTCTTTACTAGGTCTTGTCATTCTCTTTTCAATTTATTGATATCTGAGTGTGTCTTTGATATACCAGATATCTTATTAACAAATGCATTTAGTCTATCATTTTAAATGCATAGTAAAACAAGAATGAATGTGTGTCTATTTCTACCTATCCTGTGTGCCAGTGTTGTATGGAGGACAGGCAGTGACTTGAATAATGTCTAAATAACTTTTTTGGTAGTGCATTAATATTTTTACCCCGCAGATTTACTTGTCTTTATTTGTTTAATAATATTAAAATTATTCGATAAACTCAAGGACTTCATCAGCTGATGATGGAAATGTCCAGATACTAGCAGAACCTCAGAGGAAGTTAACTTAGAGTTAGTTAGGATACAGACAACCTAGTGTGGAAAATGTATGGTGGATTATGCTCAAAGTAGGACACTATAAATACTATTTCTATATTCCTTTTCTAAAATAACTTTGGTGTCAAATTTTTGATTACTCCCTTGAGTTTAAAATTTCCAGTTATAAGTAGATAATTCCTAGTTGTTGGAGGTCCCTACTTGTGTCTCTTGTTTGTTTGATGAGTAATTTAAAAATTTTTATGCTCTTAAGTCTTTTTATTTATTTTATTTCTTAGGATTGCATATTTTAAGAAATTGAAAAGATGTGAGCAAATCAAATTATCTCTGAGATACAAGAGCGAAACTGCTGTTTGGGCTTTGCATTCGATGCTGGTGCCAGGAGATAGTGTGTTAAGATAAAGAATCACATCATTAGGCTTGGCAGATAGAAATTTATAAGGCTGAGTGCCAGAGGGATGCTGGGAGTACATTAAGCTTGTCATTTATGAGCACTTGTTTTCCCCAACTACTGTCTAGCTTGCCAGTCAGCAAATGAGAGGTATTATTGGGATCTAGGTAGAAGTTGGCTAATGGTTTCTCTATTCACAGTAGTGAGGTGCTAAGGTTTGAGGTTATCTGAGGCTTAACTTCATTCCTTATTTTAGTGGTTAGGCTTAGACAGAAGAACTGGAGAATTAGCTTTTCGCCTTTTTCTTTTTGCTTTTCCCCCTTTCTTTCCTTAAAATTTACCTCTCTAAGTGTAGTTTATAAACTGTTTTAATCTGGTTTACAGATTCATAATTTACAACTTTTCCTTTATTTTATTATTATTATTATTTAAAAGACGTATAACTGTGAACACTCTGTGACACTTGGCTTTTCACATATATGGTCTTCTGCCAGAATCTGTACAAGTTATGTCCCTGTGTAAACCTGTGTGGGTGGTACTGTCGCTGTGGGTGCCGCAGATTTACCTACTTATGTTATAGAGGTTGTCTACATTGCTCTTTTTTGAAATCTTTGCTTTTTAAAATAAAAATGGTTATTGTAGTGAATTTTTACAAATATAGTCAACATACATTTAGGTTTAGGCAACTATTCAAACAAATACTTGCCCAGTCTCAAAATCTATATTATTCTATATAGCTAGAATAGCCATTCTGAAGTCATGGAAGTCAGAAATAATTCTGAAGTCTAAGTTTAACTGAGCTTTGTAAATTTCCTGTCCATTTCATGTTTATGGTCTTATATACCACAAGCAAGGAAAAAAGACAACAGAGTTGAAACTAGAAAACAATTAGCTTCCTATCTTCTTTAAGACTCTTATTCTTTTTTCTGCATTCTGTCCATCGTTACCCAATAGTACTCTTTTTATTCTTCTCATATATGTTTTACCCATAATTACAGCTGTTTACATATATGCATGTTTTTATTATAGCTAAGATCTGCATATGGAAGAGAGCATGGGATCTTTTTTTCTCAGACTAGGTGATCTCATTTAATATTATATATTATAAGGCCATCCACAAATTTACTGGTTTTCCTTTTTCTTTAGAGTAGAATAATAATTCCCTTTTATGTATGTGCCAGATTTTTATTATTTGTTCATGTTTTGGGCTTCTAGGTTGTTTCCGTTTTCTTGCTGTATTGAATAAGGCAGCAATAAACCTAGATGTACATGTCTCTGAACATAAATGCAAAAATTCTAAGCAAAATAGTTGCAAACCAAATTCAGGAGCACATTAAGATGGTCATACATTATGGCCATGTGGGCTTCATCCAGGAAAAGCAAGATTGGGTCAACATATGTGAATTAATAAATGGAATACGCTGTATAAATAATCTTCCACATCTGATATAATTCATCCTGTCTTTTTGATAAAAATCCTCCAGATATTAGAAATAGATGGAACAGACCTCCAGATAACAGCAGTTGTACAACAAATCCTTTGCCAGCATTATACTTGAGACAAACTAGAGCATTTCCTCTCACGTTAGGGGTGCGACAAGGATAGCCAAATAAGAGGTAAACACAGGAAAGGAAAAAGTCACTGTTAATATTTGCAGATGACGTGAGTTAACACCTGAGACCTTAATATTTACTGAAAAACCCTTAGCTCTGATAAACACATGAAATTGTAGGGTATAGAATTTATATAAAAAAGTGGTAGCTTTCATATTAAACCACCAACCAGTATACTCTTAGAGGAAGAAATTAGGAAAACTACCTCATTTATAATAGCTTAAAAGCAACAATAACAACAAAAACCAAAGAGCAAACCAACAACACACCTAGGAATATGCCCAGCCAAAGAAAAGAAAGATCTCTGTAATGAAGACTTGAAGACACTGAAGGAAGAAGTGACAGTATCAGAGGATGAAAAGACTTTGCATTGCTCCTAGATCGGCAGAATTACTAGTGTGAAAACAGCTATACTACCAAAATTGTTTACAGATTTAATGTAACACATAGGCCTCATTCAGGGTTACTGTTGCTGTAATGAAACACCATGACAGAAACAGCCTGGGAAGGAAGGCTGTGTCCCCCCCCCCCCCATTACAGTTCATCCCTGAAGGAAGTCAGCTCAGGAATTCAAATAGCAGGTACCTGGAGGAAGGGACTGATACAGAGTAAATGGAGAGGTGCTGCTTACTGGCTTGCTTCCCCTGCCTTGCTCAGCTTGCTTCTTTTAGAACCTAGGACCACCAGCCTGGAGTGGACCCAGCCACAGTGGATTGGGCTCTCCTCCAATCACTAAGAAAATGCCCTGCGGGTTTGCCTGCAGCCCAGTCTTCTGGAGCATGTTCTTAATTGGGTTTTTTTTTTTTTTTCAGATGATTCTAGCATGAGTCAAGTTGACATAAAATTAGCTAGCTGAACATATTAAAGTTCTGATGTTGTATTTCACAAATCTAGATTAAAAAAAAAAAACCAAGGATTTTCATGGACTCAAAAAAGGTCACAATAGCCAAAGCAATTGTAAGAAGTAAGGACATGTGTTCTTACTACAGCACTAGGTGGTAAGAACAGGGAGACCAATGGAATAGAGCAAATTATCTGGGCATAAACCAACAAAGTTATACCTACCTACATTTGATAAAGGTGGCAAAACACACAGTGGAAACAAAGATGGCTTATTCAACAAATGGTGCTAACAAAATTAGATATCTATCTGCAGAAAAATGAAACTGTCTGTATCTTTCACTTTGTATAAACATGAATTCAAAATGGATCAAAGACTTTAAAACCCTAAATACTGAAATCAACTAGACAAAAGCATAGGGCGCACTCTCAATGACATCAGGCTAGGCAACAATTTTTGAATAGAACTCAGAAGCCCAGCAGCTGGCCCAGGTACCAGTGGATGGGACTCTGCGCCCTTAAAAGCTTTTCTGCACAGCCAAGGAAACAGTCAGCAGAGGTGACCCACAGAAGAAGATACACATTTGCTAACTAAGAATTAAAAAAATTAAATACCACTGAAATAAACTGCCAGTCAACAAATGAGCTGATGAATTGCACAGTTTTCAAAAAGAAACATAAGAAGCCAGTAACTATTTTTAAAAAATGTTAAATTTACCTAGACATTGGGGAAACTCACATTTATAACACTCAGAGATACCACTTTATCTGAGTCAGAATATTCTTCAAATATTTGAAAAAAATTAAAGAATATTTTTAGTTTTGTCATTATTATTATTATTTTTTTTTGGCACGTGTGTGTTTTGCCCAGATGTCTGTCTGTAACCAAGTGTGTGTGTGTATTTTGCCCACATGTGTGTCTGTAGCTGAATACATGCCTTGTGTGTGAGGAGGCCAGTACAGGACATTGATACCCTGGAGTTAGAGTTCAAGGTGGTTGTAAGCTTCCATGTAGGTACTGGGAACTAACCCTGAGTCCTGTGGCAGAGCAGCAATGCCCCTCTCTGCTGCGCCATCTCTAGATTCGTTCTTTATAATTTAAAAAGCTTACTATGATTTTCCCCTCTTATTTACTCTAATAGTTTTGTAGAATCAATTATTAGGGAATGAATGACCCAAACAACACATAAACAGATATTTTGTGTAAAATTATGTTTGATTTTTTTCATTTTTGCTTTTCTTCTCTCTCCCTGTCTCAGTGTCGTATAAAATGACATTTGGATAACTTGAGGGGAAACTTCTTTTTATTTATTTATTAAAGATTTCTGTCTCTTCCCTGCTACTGCCTCCCATTTCCCTCCCCCTCCTCCAATCAAGTCCCCCTCCCTCATCAGCCCAAAGAGCAATCAGGGTTCCCTGCCCTGTGGGAAGTCCAAGGACCACCTACCTCCATCCAGGTCTAGTAAGGTGAGCATCCAAACTGCCTA
>NC_022030.1:26152489-26155083 GCF_000317375.1 Microtus ochrogaster
GGGATGTACTCACTCATATTTGGTTTCTAGCCATAAATAAAGGACATTGAGCCTATAATTCGTGAGCCTAGAGAAGCTAAATAAGAAGGAGAACCCAAAGAAAAACATATAGGCATCCTCCTGAATATTAACCCATCAGGCGATGAAAGGAGACAGAGACAGATCCACATTGGAACACTGGACAGAAATCTCAAGGTCCAAATCAGGAGCAGAAGGAGAGAGAGCACGAGCAGGGAAACTTCTTAAGACATTATTAATTCTGAAGCTGGGCAGTGGTGGCACATGACTTTTAATCCCAGCACTCGGGAGGCAGAGGCAGGTGGCTCTCTGTGAGTTCAAGACCAACCTTGTCTACAGGGCAGCCAGATTCTGCCACACTGTACTCCTTATCCTATAATTGAGTTGCATTGTGTAGCTTTTTTTTTATAGTTAGTCCAAGTGTGTAAGAGCCATCTTTTTCATATTTTAAGATCTAGTGAAAATGATCACATTTTACTAATGCATTTAGAGTTATACTCATATTAATGTACTAATGAGTTATAACTTTTTACATTGTTTATAAGAGTTTAATAATGCTAATTGCTGATAGTATAAGAATGTAAGTATTTTCCTTCTAGCCCTCCATAGTAGTAAATAACTTTTAGTCTCTTTGGTTCATTTTCCTAATTTTTTGAGTTGACTTTTTAGTCCTGGGTACCTTCCCTTTTCTGTAAATATGTGCACCTTTCTTTTGCTGTTATAGATGGTAATGTTTCCCATTTATCAGAATCAACTTAAAGCGACTTTAATGCTTATCCTCCAGTCCTGAGATTCTTCCCTGTGTATGTATAATGTTAACTCTCGTTTGTGTTCATTATAGTACTGTACTACATTGACATTACATTACATTTGCTGGTTTGTTTTTGGTCATACATTTCTTCCCACTCTTTTAAAGTTAAGAAAAACTCTATTTCTTCATAAAGACAAAAGAGATGGTGCTTTAACTTTGTGTGACTTTAGAAGATCTTTAAATTTCCTACACTTCTCTTTAGTACAGGCTGTATAATTGTGTGTGTGTGTGTGTGTGTGTTAGACAGAGGTTTATATTTAAGAACTTAGAAAATATTTTAATGGAAGTTGAAGAATTATCTATCAGTAAGATGTTATCAAAATGAAGATTTTTCCTTGCTGCTCATTTTAAAGAAATGATTGTTAATAATGTCTTAAAGAAACTTCTAACTTATTTAAATAAGCTTTGATCTATTCTCACACCAAATTAGTGTGAGTATGTATGCTTTAACAGTCTGATCGATTTCCTCTTGTGGATGTATGTGTTGTTTTAGGTGAGATGTTTTTGCTTTTTAGACCATTAAGACAATATTTACTAAACCCTAAAAATTGGGTGATTTCATTTGCTGCTAATGTGCTGTGTAACGACTGTCTTAAGTTCACATGAGGTTCTGAAACTTTTTCCTTAGATTTAGAGTTGAAATACAATACATTGTATCCTTTGTTTTGTCCTGGAAAGGAATTTAACCAAACTTTCTTTTGCACTTGTTGAATATGTATTCGTATGAATATGGTATGCAAACCACCATAAAGTTTGCAGCGGTTAAGAAGATGAAGAATCAAAGATAAAAGATACACATTCAAGACGGCTTGGTTTCACAGTTGCTGCATAATCCTTTCTGCTGTCACTGGCACCCTAACCCTGTACCTCCCAGAACAAAAGAAACTGAATTGAAAATGGTGGGAGCCGGGGCACATTCTGTTGGCAGCACATTGCATGGCCCATAGGCGTTGTCAGGTTTCAGTTTGATGCCCTTTATTCTTTCTGACAGATGTGAAGTAGGGTCTATGAGGGGGAAGTCATTACTAGAGAGAGGGCAGTGTCAGATCAAAAGTAGCCAGTGATCAAACAAGGTAAAAGGCTGTGGAAAACAGGCTCTCTTTCTGGCCTCAACACCTGCCTCGTCACTGAAGGGAATAGTCCTTCCGTGTCAGGCGAGTTGATTTTCTTTGATGTACAGTGAATTACTAGTCAGAATGGAAGCTTAACTGTAGTACAGAAGATCCTTACTTCCTAGTTCTTGGGCAATTTGGCTTTTAAATTTTTTATTCCTATTACCTAGATGTATATAGAAGTCATTCTTTGTTGAACAACACAGTGAAGCTGTAGCTGCTCACTTTGTTGGCACTGTATGCTTAGTGAGAGCTCTGTTAAATGAGTCTCAGTACAGTGTAGTTGGGCTCTACATGTCACCAAACTCTCCATTTCTGAAGCACCTAGTTGTAATTTTAATCAAATCTTTTCTAGAATTTTAATGGTGCACACTGATGAGGTTTGGTACACAGTAGGTCCCCTCAGCAAAGCTTGGGACACCCGCTGCTGCTCTCGGTGAATTGCGTGAGTGCATCTACAACTTAAATCTTCCTTAGAACAAGCAGCCCGTCAAGTCAGTTGTGAGTGCAGTAGAGACCTGAGTGGTGGGGTACTACACGCATGCTTTACCTTCGTCATTGCCCGCTCACCCACCTTGCTGTGGGGCGAACAGACTTCCAGCCTCCCAGTTAAGTGGTGTCTTTTTTTTTTTTTTTTTTTTTTTTTTTTTTTT
>NC_022030.1:26155183-26187416 GCF_000317375.1 Microtus ochrogaster
GTTTTGGAGCCTGTCCTGGAACTAGCTCTTGTAGACCAGGCTGGTCTCGAACTCACAGAGATCCACCTGCCTCTGCCTCCCAATTGCTGGGATTAAAGGCGTGCGCCACCACCACCCGGCTAAGTGTTGTCTTGTTGGGCTTTCCTACTTCAAACTTGGATACAAATTTTACATATTGCATTTCAGGCCTCGTAGATGGTTATGTCATTTTGTCAACATGTTATTGAAAGGGAGTTTGTTTGGAATTTCTATTTTTTTTTGTCAGAAGAATAGTGTTAGTGCCTCATTATCTTAAAAAGTAACAATTGACCTAGTAATTTGTTTCTGTATTCATTGTTGTTTGAAGATATGTGTTTGGTTTGACATATTTAGGTATCAAATTTATTACACATACAGAAATACAAACAAAAGTTGTCCTCTTTCCATTAATTGATGTTTGGTTGTTAAATATAAATTTTTTATATACTTGGGAATTTTAGAATTAGATACTGAACTTAGTGATATTTTCAATTTGCTTTAAATAAATATTGCTTATAAATTAACTGTTTAGATCTAGTTTGACTTAGAGGAACATATATTGAGTTAGATATATTATAATTTTTATTTTTTTTTTGGCATAAAATGGCATGCAAATAAAGCATTTAGCAGTACCTCAAGAACCCTGTTTCTAAGTCATCAGCTGGAGCCTTATTCATGTCCTTCATTGCATTGTGCTTTTCCTCAGCCCATTGTCCACATGAGGGTAATGAGAGCCAGCCACTACCACCACCTCAGTTTATGTTTTCTTGCCTGTTTTATTACATCTGACTGTATATCAGGATAATACACTATTTAGTTTTTTCTGATGTGTGATCGAAATTTAAGATCATTAATGATTGGTAAATGTAATGTTTTAGTGAGTATTTCAGTATTTAAGAAGGTTAATTTTTTTTTTTTTTTGGTTTTTTGTTGTTGTTTTGTTTTGTTTTGCTTTTGAGACAGGGTTTCTCTGTAGCTTTGGAGCCTGTCCTAGAACTCGCTTTTGTAGACCAGACTGGCCTCGACTCACAGAGTTCCACCTGCCTCTGACTCCAAAGTGCTGGGATTAAAGACATGTGCCACCACTGCCTGACTAAGAAGGTTAAATTTTAATAAATTAAGGAAAGTATATCTTTGTAGTTTAATTTGAGAAAGATTCAAACCTAACTTTTAGCATACTCTTTAATATGTTTTTGTGTTAGCTGTTAGGTTGGAGTTTGCTGTTCCCTTGGGTTTTTTATCTTCCATTTGTAAATTGTATGTATTGATTCTGTAATGAGGCCTTTGTTCTGTTGTTTTGATTTCCTGCAACCCTAGCATTGCCTGAGACTTGATGTCCAGCTAAGAAAAGTTATGTTCTTTCAGGATATGCATTAGCTGACCAGTAATCTAACCAGTTACTAGTTTAGTATGGGGGGAACTAAATTCAAGCTTACCAAAATAATTTTGTGAAATTTTACCTACTTACATTGTTACTAGTAATTTAATAAAGGTATCCAGTAACATTATTCATAAACATAAATTAATTTTATGAATTTCCTTTAGCAATAGCTTTTACAGGAAGAAAATGAAAAGTACTGTAAATATTTATATCTTCCCCCAATTTTAAAACCACCCATTTTCAGAAAAATTAGTAATTTTTTCTATTTTAGTTAACTAAGGTGGTGAATACTAGCCTAATATAAAGTTTTGGTGAAGTGAAGCCTGATAAACACAGTCATTTGCTGCATAATGACGTTTAGTCCGCACTGCTCTCATGCATCCCAGGGATCCAGTAAGACGATACTGCCCTGTGACATCATAGTTAGGGTAGATGGGACAGGTCAGTCAGTCAAGCTGTGGTGTGACGTGTTTGAAACCGCAGCTCACTTCATAGTAGATGTTTATAATCAGGTAGAGTACATTCTAAAATAAAGTAAAAGTGTTAATAAGTAGCTGAACCAGCACGTGGTACTTATTACCAGGACTTTTCATTATGCTTGGTCTATACATTTAGGTGTATATCATATGCATTATTACAACAACCTAAAGAAATGATGCCAGCACTCAATTTGTTGTATTTATTTGGTTCTTCAAGTACTGTATTGAATACACTGACCCATATGTATGTTTGTGTGCTGGTTGTTTATGTTCTTTAAAACATATATTGGTGAGATTCTGTAACAGTGATTGGTGCAAGTATGCACACTATTTGGCAGTGTATTTTGTGAACCTTCATACAGTTGATTGTGTCGAGGTTTATTCAGTATTTTTAATGTGAGACACACTTGGAGGTATAAAACAATAATCTCTTGTGTGGTTTTTAATGTGTCAGATAGTTTCATGAAAATAAAACAGTAAATTTTTTTTTCTTTCTTTCTTTCTTTCTTTCTTTCTTTCTTTCTTTCTTTCTTTCTTTCTTTCTTTTTTTTTTTTTAGTGTAGATCACCCAATGGTATAATTTTTTTTTTTTTGGTTTTTTCAAGACAGGGTTTCTCTGTGGCTTTGGAGCCTGTCCTGGAACTAGCTCTTGTAGACCAGGCTGGCTTTGAACTCACAAGATTCCTGCTTGCCTCTGCTTCCAGACTGCTGCGATTAAAGGCGTTTGCCACCACCACCGGGCTCCAGTGGGACAGTTTATTGGGCAAAAGTTATTTTGTGGTTTAACGGCATTTATTCATTTGTGATCATTGATTTTTGATACTTGGGAGAACAGATCCTAAGAATAGGTTGAAAATTAGTGAATGGTATGATAATTTCTGTCCTAAAGGTATGTATTTAAAATTGGAAAGTGAATTAATGCTTATTACAGGTCTGATAATCCTGTAAGACAGATGATCTTTTGCTCCTTATGGTCATTAGGTGTATGAATGAATTAATTTTTCTAAGCCCAATCTCATGTTGTTAACTAACTCATTAAGCATTTGTTGAATGCATACCACACCAGGATAACTGATTTCAGATCCTTTGCATAGTTCTTGACAGTCCATCTTACAGAGATGCTAAGTAATAGAGTAATTTCATTCTTTGTCCCCCCCCCCCCCAAGACATCATTACTCTTTGTAGTCCTGGCTGTCCTAGAACTCACTCTGTAGACCAGGCTGGCCTTGAACTCACAGAGATCTACCTGCCTCTGCCTCCCTGTGTGCTGGAATTAAAGATGTGCGCCACCACTGCCAGCTTTTAATTTCTTGTGTTTTCCTTTCAGGTGTCTGCTGGAGAGGACCATCTTTTGCAGACACTTTGTAAAGGCTTTGTAGAAGTGTGTATAGCACTTTTTGGGCATTCTGTAGGAAATGGGACTTGAAGAAGAATTAAATACAGTAAATTGAGTTTTGGTTTTACTGATTGGTTGGTGTTACCTTTATTTTTAGAATTCTGTCATCCTATGTCCTATAGATTTCTCTCTGGGGAACACTTAAGTAGCTAATTGCTTTTGGCCTCAGCATAGGGGAAAGTAGGTTTCTAAAGCATTTGATTTCCTTTATTACAGTTAAACTACTAATTTTATAAAAGAGATAAGGAGTTCTCCCCCTCTTTTCTTTGGTATTTTAGAATGAAAATAATCAAGGTGATCCATTTAGAAAAAAAAAACAAGTAATTTACATAAACATGGTAGTCACATATTAAATGATCTGTATAGTTTTTCCTTTAGATGATTGCCCATAGAACTGTTGATAATATTGAAGACACGTGGAATTAAAATATATATACACATTTACTTGAAAAATATAATACATTGAGAACTATAAAAAAGAGGCCTAAGTAACTTGTTCTCATAAAAATACATGTGACTAGCTAAAAGCATTCTCATAATATAGAAAATTAGAATGTGAATTAAAACACATTTTACCAATTTCCCTTGTTGTTATTTTCAGAAAACTTTTAATGTACATGCTAACATATCTGTGTCTCTTTAAAATTATACTAAATATTCCTATCTATAATACTTGAATATTGATGGACACTTTGGTTCTTCTTGATTTATTTTTCTCATAACAAATTTTGCCCATAAGCTCAGTTGTTTTCTATCAGAATATATTTTGTGTGCCCCCTTTTTAACTTGATAGTTTTTGATAAAAACAATATTGTCTTTTGTATAACCTTTCTTTTATCTATGTTCCTAGTATTTTTTATTATTATTAGTGACATTGCTTGCCGTAGTTTTTAAAACTATCAAATAGTTTTAACATTTTGAGGCAGGGATAAAAATGAAGAAATGGGGGTTTAGATGGATGTTGACTCAGTAGTTAAATGCACTGGCTGCTCTTTCAGAGGCCCTGGATTCAATTGCCAGCACCCACATGGCAGCGCACAACTGTCTGGAAACTCCAGGGGATCCGACACCCTCGCAGAGACAAGTGCATACATAAAATAAAAATACATAAATACAATGTTAAAAAGATGAAGAAATGATGAAAAATACTTTTAAAATTCTTGGTACTGTATATTCTACCTCCCCAGGTAAAAATATGTTTTTGTGGCCGTTTTATTTATTTCTTCATCATTGTTGTCCTCTGTCTCTTCCCCCTTCCTCTCTCTCCCCCCTTCTCCCTTTCCCCTTCCTTTGGCTCACTTCTCCAATTTCTTTCTTCTTCACCATCTGCTTCCCCCTTCTCTTTTTTTTTTTTTTTGAAACAGGGTGTTAGTGTGTGTCCCAGGCTGTCCTTTTAACAGAGATCTACCTGTCTTTGCCTCCCTAGTACTGGTATTAAAGCCATGTGTTACAAAGTCTGGCTTATATCTTCTTTTGAGAAATATCTGTCAAATGTTTTGTCCATCTTTAAGATGGATATTTTGGTTATTCTTGTTGGGTCGTAGGAATGTACTGTATATTCTATTCTGCATATTAGCTAATTTCTAGGTAGATTATTTGTACCTCCCACTCTGTAGGTTATTTTTTGTTCTAATTGTGTCCTTTGATGTGCAGAAATTTCAAACTTTGTATTGTCTTAATATATATCATTTTTGCTTTTGTTATCATACAAGAAATTGATATTAAATGTAGTATTCTGACATTTTTGCCAACTTCATTCATTGCTTCCTACCTTTCCCCCCATTCTCTGTTCTCCTTTGTGCTGGGGTTGAACCTGCAGCCTTGCACATCCTGGGAAAACCTACCATGTTGAGCTGTGCTCTCAATACTTTCAGGCAGGCCCCCTGCTTGTTGAAAGGTCTTTGAGTCAAAATAGCTTAATGGTGTGCTCAAGAATTTATTTCTAGATTCTTCTTGCTTTTTCCCTCAGTGTTAGCCTGTGTGCCAGTATTTTTCTGTTCTCATTAGTACACTTTTGCAGTAAGTTTTCGATGAAAAATAGTGTTAGCTTTCAAATTAGTTGTCAGTATTGCTTAATCCATTTGATTGAGAGTCTGAACTTTAGGGTATATTTTTCTTTTTCTGCAGAACTCTGACTTTGGGATTTTTATACTGATTTAATTGAATCTATGTGTTGCTTTGGGTAGAAATGTCATTTTAACAATGCTAAGTCTTGTATATTTCATTTCATTTTTTTATCTTTAATTTCTTTTAGAGATATTTTGCAATTTTCACTATAAAAGTCTTTCAGTTCCCTGGCCATGTCCCCTCCCCCTTAACTATTGTGCTTCTGTTGATGTTTGTGCGTATATAATTGTTTCCAATATTTATCTTTCTGATTGTTTATTGTTTATTGTTTATAAGTACACCCAATTATTATATGGTAGTTTGCTATTTTATAACATTGCTAACATATATTTTAGCACCTCTGTGTGTGTGAGAGAGAGAGATTACTTTTTTCCTACTCTGCCCCTTTTCTACTTTCTTCCTTCTGTGTCTCCTCCTCTTTCTTTCTTCCCCCTTCCTTCTCGTTGTCCCCTCCACTTTGCTCTCTCTGTTTACTCCTCTTTTGTTGGGGATTGAAGCCAGGGCTCATGCTGGCTAGGCCAGGCACTCTACTACTAAGAGTGTTCTAACCAAGTAGGATGTTCTGTATTTCTTTTCTGCCTATGTGTGCTGGTTAGGACTTTGGTAGTACTATTCTTAATATAAATGCATGAGCTAAAATTATGTTCTGTCTTACAAAAGGGAAAAGGCTTTTGGTCTGATAGCTGTGGGCCTTTTATATCATAATTATTTGTATATTCATTTTTTTGAGTCAATGTCTTTCTATATAGTTCAAGCTGGCACTGAACTAGTGTATAGCAAAGGATAGCCTCAAACTTGTAATTTATCTTCCTTAGCACCTTTAGAGCTGAATTATTGCTGTGTGCCATTATGCTCCACTGTCTTTGTATTTTTAGCCAGCATTATTGTTCAGCAGCAAAGCGACAAATGCTTTATTGATACCTCTCTTTTTCCCTCAGGGGCCTTAGGTCTAATAACTTTTTAATGTCTCTGGTGACAGTAAAGCCATCAACAAAGCACTAGGTAACCCCTCATCCTGTTTGAGCACATTCATCAAGCAGTTGTTGGAAAAATCATACCTACACTCCTATCAATGTTAAACTATTAGACTGCCCAGTTCTTGCTCTCTCAATAGATGAGATACGGTGTCTGAACTAGTTGTAATCGGCCTTCCATTACGACTCGGAAGTGGTGCTGCATGTTTAGAAGCCATTTGAATTCTCTGTGTCTCTTCAACCTTGGCCCATTTTTCTGTGGAGTTCCTAATTTTTTCTTCAGCATTATCCTTTGCGTCATAAAAGTGACACAGCATTTGTCATTTTTTCATCTTTTAACCTTTTTCTGTAGCCACAGTTACCATTTTTATGTTTGTTTTTGGTATTGTTTCAAAATTTTGTCTACGTTTATCTCTTCCCTGTTTTGTTTTTAAATTTGGATTTAAATTTGGTAAGGCAGAAGCAGACCTTTTGAGTGAACATGAACACCCCCAGAAATAACAGTTGTAACCTAAATTCCACAACTTGCAGTATGGCAGGAAAAGGGCAGTGTGTTGAGGATAGCGGTGTGCAGACGAGCTCTTACAGGGTGGCTCCAGCACTATTATTGTGTCTCTGTAAGTGCATCTCTTCTCCTAATGCTTTTCTAAGACAGTGTCAGGCAGCCCAGGATGAACTAAAACTCTGTATAAAAGGCAGGCTAACTTGCTAACTTTGAACTTTGGCTTGAACTTCAGTCTCCTGCTACCCTGATACAGGCCTCTGCCACAGTTGCCAGTGAGCCTTTTCTAAGGTGGAGAAAGACCTGTTGGGCTTGGTCACCACTGATTTGATCAGGACAAGGCAGAAGTCATGTTACTTTTCGTCATAGAAGTGACAATATAAATACTTTAAAGTTGTATAGATATCTCTGTTATTGTTTTTGATATTTTGTTTCCATCTTGCTGTTTTAATATTTTTGCATATTCAGTAATTAAAATTTTTAAATGTGAATGTTACTTTAGATTATTATAGGCATATTACAGTAAGTATGAAAATCTTAAAAGAATACATTTGATTAGCATCAGCTTTTAAGTAGCATGGCAGTAATTGTTACTGGGGTGCCTTGATGAATGGTGGGAAATTGTGTCTCAGTGGAATCAGCTCTTCATCATTTGTCTGCCCATGTTTAGTTTCAGTTCTGTTGCAGACAGACTTTTTTGTGCTTTAAAAAACATTTGCTTTCTTTCTCATATAGTGAAAATTGATGCTAACTAATCCATTAGAAAGTTGAGAACAATTGACTCAAATATGATGACATCCTGGAAGTCAGTTCCTTAAAGGCTTATCAAATGACTTGGTTATTTTTTTCCTATCCCAGTGATTATATACTTAGTAACTAATATTTTCATCAGTCAGAGCCAACATTGTTAGAAGCATGAAACTGTTCAGTCTGACTTCAGATTTAAATATTTAAGTGAAGCTAAAAATTGTCAAAAGTTGTAGATTACAAAGATTTCATTATTATTTTCTTGTTCAATAGATTTGCTAAGGAGATTGCATTGTTATAGCTCAATTATTTTTTTTTTAGTTCCCTTTCCTAGACAGAAGAGAAGAGTTAAAAAAAAAAAAACTTGGATGCTTTCCAAGAGCTCTGTGTGTGTATGCGTGGGAAGTTATAATCAGTGGCTTGAGTCTGAGTTTTATTGGGCGGCCTGTCTGGTGCCTAAAACCGCTCTTCCTCTCCAAGATGATAACTGGCTTAGTTTTATCCCTTAAATTAGGGAGAATGTATTTTTTCATAGCTATATCAGGCCTGGCGACATGGGCCACTTTGGTTCTGTACTACTGGATAAAGAATGAATGAAATATGAAAAGACACAAACAAAGGAGGCCTGGAAAGCAAAGGTAAGGGCAGGAACAAAGCCGGAAGGCGCAGAAAGGAGCAGGCACCAAGCCTCTAACCGTCTCAAGTCAGCCCAGGTGGCCGGGACAGAAAGGCTGCAGCAACATATCTTCTCTCTGTCATCCTGGAAAGTGCTGTTTTAGGTACGACAATAGTTATTTTTAAGAAGATATCAAAATTGGGAACTTTCATATGAAAATAATTGACCACTAGTCAATTTTAGACTTTAGTAAACATCTGAACCCATGTTGATAAACTTATTTTTACCACATACATCTCAAGTACATATATTTGAGAAAAACACTACTGCTGTTATTTAGAGGTGTGTACTGAGGTAGGAATAATTGCCTTAAATTCAGTAGTATTAATAGAGATTACTTACAGTACAATTTTAAGCCCCAAAGGTGAAGGTTTTCTATTACTTCAAAATACATTTTTTTTCCTGAGAGATAATTTACTCCAGTCAAAGCAATTACTGCTTTTTTTCTAGTTATTTTTAGGGGTGCATATAACTTTCAAATTTAGCTTTTATTTAGCTAATAAATGATAAAATAAATCTGACTAATTTCAGATTTATTTTAGAGATATTTCTGCGAAGAAGTCAGTAAAGTACTCACATTATCTTAGCTGTGTTATTTAGTGAATTCTGCTGAAAACACAATTAAAGTTGTTCCATTTCTTGGTACATTTTGCATTAGAATGTGCGCTGCAAATTCATTAGGTATGTAATAGATGACTGTTGCTTCTCCTAGCCAAATTGCAGATTTTTTCATTCAGAAAGTAAACACTTCACTTCTGTTGTGCTATAGGTATAATGCCATATTAATAATTTTCATATTTGGAAAAATTTCTAGGAAGGTACATGTTTAAAATGTGCCTTAGTGAAGGTGATGTGTGTATTGTTCTCTTATTACTGATATTTCCCTTTTTGCACTTAATTTTAGAACTTTTACACAGAACAAGGATAAATAAGTGGCTTATTTAAAATGGTCTATTTTGGTGTTGTATACAAGCTGTAATTAAAATAGAGCCATCGGAAGGTAGAGCAGTGTCCTTGCTGTGCATTTTAGGGAGTGCAGACAAAGTAGAATGTCCCAGCTGTGTGAAACAGTCAGGATTGATTAAAGTTGGGTGTTGCCTTGATTTGAGGATGTGCTATGTCTTATTTTTAAAATAAATTTTAAATTTCCCATGTGATTTTTTTAGAATGTGAAATTAAAAAGTACTTCCACAACTCCTCTTGCAGTTTCTCTGTATAAATATAATGAAGCGTGGGGAATTGTTTTAATAACTGTTCTCTGGCTTAGGGTTTGAATGCCTTAGATAGAAAGATGAACATTTCGTTTTTTGAAAACATCGCATGCAGTTTTATTTTGTGGACTGTTTTGTATACTAATATTGCAAGCCTCTAGAGGTTACACAGTTGTTTCTTATTTATGATTCCATTCAGTGTCAGGACAATTAAACACAGTTTTGATGAGGGGGAGTCAAATATTTATTATTACGATATTGTGTATAAATAGTAAAATAACCTAAATGGTACAAATTAGTAAATTTTTAAACCATTCTTTTTTCATTTTGCTTCAGAATGCAGGAATTTTTATGCATATTGGTTATCAAGTGACCTTTTCCATATGTGCCTATGTTAAAACAATATTTGGCTATTTTACATTTTTTTTAAATATAAAAATTATTAAGCCACCTCTGGCTGCATAGTGAAACTTTATCCCAAAAATATTAAAATTATACTAATTAGGCATATATTAACAGGAAACACACCGCGAAATATATGATAAAGGTTAATAAATACTTTTGGGTTAATGTTAGTACATGATCCTGACTGCTGCAGCACAATTGAATAGAGCAAGGCTAAAACCCTAATGTAGACAGCACTAGTAACTGAGTATTTCGTTATTGAGTATGGTGTGATGTACCGAGCATATAGCTTAATATCAATGCTTATAAACTAAGTGACAAATAGTATGGCATAGCAGACGCCTTTGTTTTGTAATTGGGTTGTTTTTTCCCTCCTATTTACGAAGCCTAGCAGTCCTTCCTGTGGTAGGGAGATGTTCACGGTTTACAGTTCTCCATCAGGCACTGAAGTGATTTTTGAACTGTTTTATATAAGTTACTTTGGGTCAAGATCATGTATAATTTTATAGTTAGTATTCTGTTACATATTTTATGTTGATAAATGTGCATTCTAATACAGACATTTAAATCTCTTTTGGTTTTTCTTTGTAGATGTGTCTATAGGAAGAATGTATAGATTTTTATATTAGATTTATAATTTTATACTAAGTATAAAATTATTATAATTCAGTGTAATCTATTCCATGTCATTAGCAGCTCAAATTTTATGTAGGCCTTATATAGGTCTTTATAATAGTTTTTATATAAGTATTGTGTGCTTGTTATCATTTCTTTATGAATTTAGAAGACTAAAACCTTTGGAGATTTTTTTTTCTTATTTTACTCTAGGTGGCTAACCTTCGGTATAAGCAGTCTTCACTTTTTAACCATAGTACAGGATATTATTTTATAGTATATTATTAGTTTGTAGAAAAATTGCTGTCATGTAAAGTGCTTTTATAGCAGTTTGAAAACTTATGCCCAAAGTTCTAGATATATCTTTTCAACAAATGAATATGCATAGTCTTGACTTTTAGAAAGTTGATATGCTGATGTTTTGCTAATTTTTAAAAATATTTTTGTGCCTTTGTAGTGCTGGGTATTGAACCCAGAGTCATATAATAGAAAATATCTTGTAGAAAATATGTAACATTTAATATTTTTCTTGTTTGTTTAATTAGTTAATGTCTGATTGTGTTTGCTATATATGCAACTTAGGACTAGAAATTGACTTTCTTATATGTACTCTCCTTCTGAGTATACTTTGAAATTATCATCAATAACTTAATATGGTAGGATATAAACAAGTAATGCTTTTAAAAAGCTTAGGAAGTAGAAGTTTGGCTCAGGGTTAAAAATGGTTATTTCTTAAGTTAATTTGGCTTAGGATAATTTTGTTTTCTGATCATTTAATAATTTATAATTTAATGACTATAAATCTTAAGAATCAGTACCTTTTAAATTCTCTTTTCTGAATTTTGAATTGCTCATTTTATTTATAACATTATTATATTGTTTAAATATGATTACTTGATTGACAAGCTAAAATCGATTCTAGTTTGGAGGCAAGTTGTGTTTTCTCTACCCTTTCCATATTTTAATAGTTAAAATGTATAGTTCTTATTCAAAGATAGCTGTCATGTATGTACACATACTTTTGAGAACCTGCTTATATGTTTACATGATACAGTAGAATTCTGAATGATATGCGCTCATTCATCACATGTTAAGTGGTTTGAGGTTTAATTGCTCACCTAAAAAAATCTATTTCATGAGTTATTTAAAATACTAGAATTAAACTTTAATTTTCCATTTTAGTTATCTTTTAAAACATTTGTTTGGCAAATATTTTAAGAACAGTATTCACATATTTTCTTCCCGTTCTTTAAGGTTTTTGATCATCTGGCAAGTGAGGAGACTTTACACAATATTAAATTATGCATGAGAGAATTTTATGGTCTTCCTGGGATCTTTTCTTTTTAAACAGCAAACACTGAACAGAGCAGAACTAGGTCTAGATTGTAAAGTTCATTCTTTTCCATTTAGTCTGCATTTCATGGACCCAAGACAGTCTAAAGAGACACAAGAGGATATTGCTTTTTTTGAGACTTTCACAACGATGGAGTTCCATTGGATTGCAATATTTATTTTTCATAGTAGCTAGTGTTCAAAAGCCATCTGAGTGGACTTCATTTCTAGTTGCGTACTCTGTAGGCCCATGCTGCTGCTGGTCAGGCAGGGTGCAGTCAATCTCCAGAGATGGGGTGAAGGGAACACTTCCTTAGAGTTGTCTAGTTCAAAGATGATGCTTCCCAACAGTATCAGTTCTGTAGCAATTTAGATGGTGACAAGCTCATGGATCTTTAAATAGTCTCTATATTTTAGGCATCTGTAAAATGTTTGGTTTATATTCTAATTGAATTATTAAGTGATAGAGGCCAAGTAGCATAATTTCAGGGACTACTTTGGGTGTTTATGAGACAGACTGATGCTGAAGATAAGTGAGCACATGACTGACATTTTATTAACACATTTTTATGAAGTTCATAGCAAAGAGAAAATAAGGGTTCTGATTATGTTATAAATGAAAGAGAAACACTGAAAGTTGATACTTCTATATGTGGATGAAATGATGAGTTTTGTAGGTAAATTAGGGTGCTATTTTAGCTTATCATCTTGAAAATATTTTGAGATGGTGTATTTATTTGTAGTATACTAGCATGATGTATTTACTCAGTGTTACTAAGTTTATAAATATGGTACCCATTTCTGCCTACTAAGAAAAAGCACACAATATTAAATTATGCATGAGAGAATTTTATGGTCTTCCTGGGATCTTTTCGGTTTAAGCAGCAAACACTGAACAGAGCAGAAGTAGGACTAGATTGTCAAGTTCGTTCTTTTGAATGCATTTCATGGACCCAAGGCAGTAAAGAGACACAAGAGGATTGTTGGTTTTTTTGAGTGTGGTTTTATTAATTTTTAAAATGTCATTAATAAAGTGGACTCAATAAATGTTGTTTTCCTGAATTTTTATTATTTTCCCTCTAATTAGCAGTGCTTTTGTAAGCCTGTTGATTGATCCATTCTAAAAAGATTGATGTTATTTTAATTGATTTCTAGAATATGTTCTTAGTGAATATAATGGTAAACTGCCTGTCATTTTTTTGTTGTTGCAAAAACTGTTAAAAATGGGGGAAAACTCTTTTCTTTTTAAATTTCTACTGTCTGTTCTTTAGCAGTTTCATACATGTGTAAAAGTGATTCTAATGATCACACTTTCTGCTGTTCTCTCCTTCTCCCCTGCATAACTAACTCCCCAAAGTGGTTTTGGTATCACGTATGTAGAAAACTCATTACATAATTGGTGTTGTATTGTTAACCTACAAAGTTTGTTGAGATTAGAATAAGATTAAAGGTTTTAAAGTGCTTTGAAAGGCTCAAAAATACATGAAAATGAGTTTGAGAATTACAGGAATTTGGTAATTATGATGAAATAATCATGTAACTCTTATAAATAATAATTTTGCATTTTGCTCATTTTTGTGGATTCTGCTAAATTGGCATAATTAGTAGGAATTATGTATAGGTTGTTTAACCTTCAAATTTTGTATTAGTTTGAATTCTGTTTTTAATATGGAAGAAGTATTCAAGCTATAAAATAGATTTCAGATGATATGTTTAATACAGTGTAGAATTCAGCACACGTTCACCATATGACTGGAATTGTAACTGGTTGTCTCATGCTTGTTTGTAAACTAGCTCATGAGGGGTCTTAAGGATTTTTGTAGTATGAGAATTCATTTTTCTTATTTGTATAGTGCTTATAAACATAATTAAAACCCCTTGATTATGCTATTTTAATGTATATATAGACAATATAAAGACTATTTTTGAGAGCTTAATTGAATTTCTTTGTTTTAAATTACAGTTCAGGAGAAAATTTATTCGCAAGAATATGGGAGAATGTTAGCATTTAAGTCTGCCTGATTTCCTATAAATATTCAGAGTATCAAAGAAAATGCTTTAAATAATCTCTTGCTTTTATTTTAGTTAATTTTCATTCATTTTGCAGTAATTTCAATATAAAAGTTTTGGGGAAATCATAAAATTTGCTTGTTCTTTATACAGACACCATAATTTTTAAGAACTTTTTTTTTTTTAAATCTCCAAATCTAATCTTTCCTTTTAGCTTCTATTTTGGTGGTGAAAGCAGTCTTTTATTCTTTTCTTTTCCAGACAGGATCTCATTTATCTTAGACTGGCCTCCAACTCGTCAGATAGCTGATGATGACACTGGAGTCTTGATCCTGGCACCAAGTGCCATGATTGAAGGCGTGTGTCCCTAAACTCAGGGTGTAGTCTTGGGATTTGAATCAAGGGCTTCATGTACGCTGTGCGAGCACTGTATCAACTGAGCTCCAATCTCAAAATGGTTTTTTTTTTTTAACCCTTAAGACCTAGTAGCTAATTGTTCATATTAGTTAAAATTTCTGTTTAGTTTTGCCTTGTAGCCATGGCAGGCCTAGAACAACTGCGTGGCCCAGACTGACTCCAAATGCGCAGAGGTCATCTGCTTTTGTTTTCTGAGTCATAGGATTACAGGGGTGTGCCACCACCCCTACTAAGAACTTAATTTCTGTGTTCTTTCATCATGTGGAAAATAAAGTCAATATTTTTATTGAATCTTCAAGAGTGAGTTTTAGATGCATCTTGGGACTAGAACTAATAAGCCACAGTGTCAGATGGCTGTATTCACCTGTGCGCATGTGTGTGGATTCATCATCACTGCCAAGTAGGGAGAAGAACAATAGAAAACACAGTGACGTCTAGAAATAGGCAATTGAAAGACAACCTTCCAGTGTTCTATCACATGTAAATACACCTATTCTTACTGAGATGGTAAAAGAACAAATAGTTTGTTAAGTAGCGACGGCTTGTTAGAAGTGAATGAGAAAACTAGGTCCAATTTCTCCCTCCAACACAGAGGCAGAAGGTAGACCCAAATTGAAGTGGCTATAAGGCTTTGTTTTTTAGGAATCCTGACCTGCCATTTCCAGACTGAAGTAACTGGTCCCCAGGATACTGTGGAGCGCAGGTGCTCCTCTGGGGTGTGGCAGAGAGTGCAGGGAGGACTTTGGTGGTCCTGCAGCCTGGACTCCTTTCTGCTTTCTGAACAGGGAGCCTGCATCTCTATCAGTCAAGGTTGATCGTCAGCTGAAGGTTTACCAGGGAATCATTTGTCTAACAATGTGCTTTTCAGCTTTAATCCTCACATCTTGTAATTATCTTTCTCAGTAATGAACAGTGTAGAGCTGAAAGTAGGTGTCGGAAGGGAGATAGAGCTTCAGGAGCAGTGGGCAGTACAGAGCAAATAAGAGTCTGAGTGTGGAGTTTTCCCATCACTTAAAACCTTAGAAATTGTCATTTGGGATTTTTTTTTAAAATAAAAATCACCTTCTCATAAAGAACTTATGAAATCATCACACAGGTAGATTGAGGTAGCCACTCTTTATATTGACTTCAACTATTATTTCATAGTACTCATTATTCTAACAAAAGTAGGAAGTTGGAGTCTCTGCTAGCCATTAACCCTTTGATGAAATGGAGGAACAACATGCTTTAACTGCTGATATGACTCTATTCTGTCTTAGAAATGGTCCACATTAGAGCCCTGTAGTTAGAGGCCTAGAGAAAGAATAACCATTTGTGCCATGCAGGTAGTGTGGATAGGATTCATGTCAGTGTCCTTGGCATGGAAACATCACATAGTTGTATTTGCAAGGATAGGCAATTGTTTTTAGTGCAGGATTGCCATACCTTGAACTAACTGATTCAGAATCAGAGTACTTAAGGCATTTTCATTAAATTTAAGGTCTTCTTGAGTGGAATTTAGTTTTGTAAAAGTCTTTTGCTGTTTGGACAATGCCATAACATGCCAGTGTTTATATAGAACGCTTATCCTACTACGGGCTGTCTTCAGCAATGACTGTACTGTCAGAGGCAGCCAGCCTGCTACTCAAGCTACATAGGTTTAGAAAAAGAAATGTTTGGGCCCCCCCCCCCCCCAGGAAGAAATGAAAATTTTTTATGTGGACATATTTTGTGTAATACTTTTGGATTTTATATAAAAATGTAGATCCCCTTTAAATGCAAGTGAGCAATGCATACAGAAGAGGTGACTGTTTGGAATTGGTTTTGGAGGACTAGAACACTTACTCTTCATAGGAGTGTTTTATATAATGGTCCTACTCTAGTCTGCAGTAGCCTTTAAAGTGGTCTGCTGTGCTGGGGGTGCTATGAGACCCAGGCAAAAAAAGTAATCTTAAAGTTGACTGGGCAGGTAGAGGAGAACTGGGAAGCTGGAATGATGAGAAATTGAGGGGAACATGTTCAAACTGTATTGTATGAAATTCTCAATATAAAGATTTTTAAAAATACTTATATCACAACTGTTCAAACACTAGCTTAATATGTCTGAAGGAAACATGTCTGTCTTCTGATGACAGTTGCACAAGAACTCCATTACTTTGACACCAGAAGTCACAGGTATCAGGGTCTGGTTTGTGCAATAAAGGGTCGGGCAGCACTCTCCTTTAATACATGGAGCAGACAGCTCTTGCCTCTGGTGGACTCCATTATCACACACCCTGTTTTGTGATTTGTATACGTTCTATGATTTAGTGAGACACAGAACACTAATACAAGAAAGAACACCTTTCTTCTTGCTACTGGAACATACACAAATAATGAATGGAGACTTGGAGAAAAATGAAACAATTCTCAGGAAAAGCCTCAAGTCTGACAGTCATTTATTGTATGACTACCTGCCCAGTCAACTTTAAGATTACTTTTTTTGCTTCAGCAGGGCATGTTTAGAGGAAATAACATGTAGAAAATCTGGCATTGCAGTGTATCAGAGGACGGCTAAGTGGGTTGACTTTCCAGTGGTGGACCGAAGTAGGATGAAGGGATTTCAGGGTGCTCTCCTTTCCTGCGCTTCATTCTGTAACTCACACATGTTGTGTCTCTTTTAGAAGTGGCAATGCCTACAACTATCTGAAGGTTTCCAGCAGCTTGTGTAAAGGTAATAGGCAGGTAGAAGGGGGTAAAGTTTTCACTGGCATTAGTTGCAGGGTAGGAAAATTACCTGTGGGTTTTCATATATGTGACATCTGCAAAGACAATGGCACCTTGTGCTTAAATTTCAGATTATAAAGCTGAAGAGATATTTTTCTAATACAGCAATGGGAGAAGGACTATGCAGCTTGAACAAATGCTGCATGTGAGTAATAAACTCACAGTTTATTTCAACAGAGTGGCGCCCGACGTGATGGACTAAATCCACTTAAAAACCTGAGAAGGCTTAAAAATAAGGGAGAGAGAGAGTTTAATACAGATTTTTGCTGTTTGTTGGTGGCGTGCTGTAAAGAGATTTTCTGATTCGTAAATATAATATATATTTACTTATATTATATTATACTATATTATATACTATATTATACTATATTATATTATACTGGTTAAGTAGCTGTCTTCAAATTAGTGTCTGAAACATTTCAGAAGTATTTCAAAGTTTTAATGGAAAATAATTTTAGTGTGAGTAATTTACTAAAATATTTCAAATTATTTACATTGTGACCTCAGCTGTGTTGCTTGTTAAGCTACACAGCTGATGTGGACAGTTTTTGACAAATATTTTGGGATATAGAGATAACTTGGCAGAATTGTCACAGAGATGATAGCCAATTTGGGGACAGGATGTCCCATAGGCTGAGTGTCTCTGGCTGTCATTTTATACTAGGGAATACTTCCGTAGAGAAGGACCTGTTACTAGATAGGCTGGCTGACCAGAGCCGGTAGCATGCTTCTTTCTTAATGCCACCCATCCTTTTGCAGCTGTGGGACCTCACAATTGTGGGACTGTGGTTGTACATAGGAAATCTTAACACTAGAAAATCTGCAGAAACTTTGGATTAACCTCAAACAGTAATTCAATGGTAGTTCTTAATGCACGAAAGTCTGCTGTCTTTTGCAAAGAACTTTACATATGGAGTTTTAAGAATGACAGTTTATGTATTTTATCTTATGTGTATGAACGTTTTGCCTGCCTCGATGTCTGTAACACTTGTATGCCTGGTACCTACAGAGGCCAGAAGAGTGTACTATAACCCCGGTAACTGGAGTTACAAATAGTTGTGAGCTGGTGGGTACTAGGAACTGAACCTGGATCTTCTTTAAGAACAAGTGCTTTAACCACTGAACCATCTCTCCAGCCTTTTATAAAAACTTGCTGGGCAGTGGTGGCTTACATCCTTAATCCCAGCATTTGAGAGGCAGAGACAAGTGTATCTCTGAGTTTGAGACTAGCTTGGTCTACAGGATAGCCAGGGCAACACAGAAAAACTCTGCCTTGAAAACAAACAAACACCATTTCTCGTAATTTATGTAGAGTACTTTTCCTGAAAAGTATTAGATATAAAATATTTCATGTATCCAGTATAAGTAGATAAGGGTAGAGATTCATTCTCTTTATTTAGTTTCCTTTTTAAAAATTGCTTTTTATGTTGTGCTTTACTGAATATTCGTATGCATCTAGTAAGTTCTTTGACTCTTTTTGTGGATCTTGAAAAGTAATAATCACCTCTTTTCCTATTTATAGACATATATATTTACTACAAAAGAGTGTTTATTAAAGTGTAGTGTTTTGGAGTTTTTTGATATATACACTGTTAAGGGGTCAATTTTATTTTATATTCAATAAAGAAATATGTTTTAATTCTCAAATGGTCCCTAAGAAGTTCTTTGCTTTTTCATTCTACTCCATATACATTATTTTATGTCAGTCATTATGGATTGTGGCTTATTTCTTTTGAGGCAGGGTCCCTGGCTGTCTGAAACTTGCTATGTGGACCAGTCTGTTCTCAAGTCAGAGAGATCCTCTTGCCTCTGCCTCTGGAAGGCTTAGATTAATGATGTGTGCCACCATGCCTAAATGACGATAGCTGTGTTTTCTTTTTAATTTTTTTATTTTTGAAATTAAAATATAATTACATCATTTTCTCCTTTTTTTTCCCTCTAACTCTTCCCATGCACCCCCTCCCTTGTTCTCTCTCAAATCTATGGCTTCTATTTCCTTAATTGTTGTTTATATATGTTATTTACCAACACACACACACACACACACACACACACACACACACACACACACACACACACCCCTTGATCAGGGATGACCCCTTGTGATTATAGCATTTTTAACAGATACTTTTTATTCCACTATACTGATATGTTATGGTCTATTAATTATTGTTGCATACTTATTTGTTTAATATCTTTACCATAGATGATTCCAGTACTACTAGATAATCTTTGCATGAAGATATTTTGCTAATATGCTCATAGTAAATTGTATCAGACAAGATATCCCAAAAATAAATTATTTTTTTTGCTGATCTACAGGGATCTTCGGTGAAATACAAATTACAATTCTTCAGTTATGTTACAATATGAACGAATAAAACAGCTGATATTTAAGGCTATAGCTGCAGATCATTTGTTAAATTTTGCATATGCATGCATCTATTGAGTATACAATATAACATTCATCAAGGTGGTGTGTGTGTGTCTATATGTTTGTTTATCATTAAATAGGTAGGGCCTACACAGAATTAATATTGCCTCCAATATTCATTGATGTCCATGCTTGAGCTGACAACAGTGTTTTTAGATATTACTTCGGTTTTTTTTAAAATGAAAATCACTGTTTTCCTCTTTATAAACACACACATCAGCTACTAGACCTGGAACTGTCTAATGTAAATATAATCAGATAAAGCAGTTTTAATAAAATATTTATACCACAAAAGTGTTAGTGCAGATAACTTGCCACATCTCATTTAAATTAATATTTTTCTTAAAGGCAAGTTTTTAGTGTCTTAAAGTAACACATTAGTATAATACAAATTTTCTTGGTGCATTGTTAGATATCAGAATAATTCCTAATAACAGTAATATGGGATACATACAGTGTTAACGTAAGGAACAGCTGGGAGGGGTGAGAGTATATTCATGGTCTGACAATGTTTCCAGATATCACTATTTAGTTTTCCTAATGAACACAGAAAAATAATAAATGATTTAAAATGTAGATGGTACAAGGACCAATTAATGGCAGAGATTGAACAACACATTCATACATTCATTACAGTAAATCAACACATGTATTGCATGGTAATTGCTACTGTCAGTATTTACAGATAGCTTTGCTTCTGTGTGCTTACAGACAAGTCAGTCTCAGAAAAGGGAAGTGTGAAGACTCAATTTCTTTTTTACATAATGCCATCAAATTCTACCCAATTGAAAACACTACAGCTCTGTGCTCTGTAACTGGTTCAGGAGTTTGTAAGATAGTAATCTTATTCCTTATGTCATTTCACATGGGGAAAGCTTGTCTTCCCTAGACAGAAGTAAGGTTCAAAAGAAGACGTAATGACAATTGACACTTGACCTGGGGCTTTTCTAAACACTGCATACTCCACCAAGTGCAACTGTCCCGCTCTGCTGTGGAGTAGGGAATAGTATCTCCATCTTGCAGATGGGGAAACTGAATCACAAAAGGATGGTGACTAGTCAGTTTCAGGCCCAAGGGTGGAATTGGGGTAGGATAGCATAAAATTCTTCTTTTTAGTACTGACTTTGAACCACTTTTCTTGGAGCAAAACTGGTCAATCTGATGTTTTAGACTAAATGCAGTAAAATCTGCTTTTGGAGAGCTATATTTCATAATACTACCAATCTCCCCCCCCCCCAGCAAACCCCTTGCATTTGCTGACTATCTACAGAGTTTTCTCCTTATCATCATACCTTAAACAGTATACTATGACAACTCTGTGTATAACTTTTGCATTGTCTTGGGCATCATAAGTAATCTTTAAGTAATGTAAGAGGGTGTATGCAAATATTGTGTCACTGTACAGAAAGATGAGTATTTTGTGTATCTTGATACCTGCAGAGGTCTTGGAAGCTATTAACAGTGGGCAGACGGAGTTACACCACTGTTGAGTTCTCAGTTCTCTCACTGCACCATGGATTAAGTCTTAGGCTGCTGAATGTTTTCATGTGTATCAACTGCTCAAAGAATAAAATCATTCATTTATCCATTCCCCATATCCCCCAAATGAGAACTTTACCCTCAAAGTAAAACGTCCCTAAAAATACACAGATGTTGTATCTTTCCTTCTATATAAATACGTAGGATGTGAAGATCCATATGTCAGAGCTCTTGGACATTGGAATTTGCTCAGATTGCTGAAAAAATTCAACTGAAAATAACTTTAAAACAAGGGAATAGAAGCTTGTGTGGGTGGATTACATAGGAAATGGAGGGCCAGCTAGATGAAACAGGTGAATGCTGTCAAGATGGGTTAAATGGTTTCAAAGGACCACCACACAGCTGCTGGAGCTGTGAGTGCTAGTGCCCCCTCTGCTGGAATGATTCTCGTCTTCTCTTTAGATATCCTGTCACCTTTGTTTTCAGTTCAGACTACTCATACCCAAACTCTTATATCTGAATTCTTAGATCTCCCCCTTCAATATATTTTTCTTCTGTGTTATTCATTGGTGAAATCCTTCATTGTTGTTCTTAGGATGGTTGACAGTGTCCCTGTTGGCCTTACTTCCATTTAGCAAGCTACATTTCTTCCTTGCCTTAACAAACTCATCCTGTGTTAGCTAAATCCACATGCTTTTCAAAACTCAGTTCTTACACTCAAAAGTTTCCTTTTTCCAAGTTCTTCATCAGATCCGTATTTAATGTCTTTTTAAAAAATATTTATTTATTTGTTTATTATGTGTACAGTATTCTTCCTGCAGGCCTCATTACAGATGGTTGTGAGCCACCATGTGGTTGCTGGGAATTGAACTCAGGACCTTTGGAAGAGCAGGCAATGCTCTTAACCGCTGAGCCATCTCTCCAGCCCCATATTTAATGTCTTGTAGATTTATGAGATAGGTCCGTCTCCCCACTTTCCAGATGAAAAGTTGAGAATTCACATGTATTCCTTGTCCTAAGATCAAGTCAGAGACATCTCTTGGAAATGAAAATATTAACAAATCAGTTCCTAATAAACTAGCTTTATTGTAGACATTAGAGAGATCTAATGGTCTCTCTTGGTTGTAGACAAGGATCAGGGGGGTGCTCCCTTCCTGGGGAGGGAGTTATGTTTTTCTAGATTAGATAATACAGAGATAGGGGGAGACATTCAGAAAAAGAATGTGAGAGAGTGAGGAGCGCTGCCTTGGGCTCTTCATTCTGTGCTTTTCATTCACGTTTGGGAGAGGCTCTCTGAAGTCATCTGAGTGGAATTTCATGAAGCCTGTTCATACTTGTTCTTTGACTGGCTCAAGTTTCGGTTAAGTGGAGGGCATCTTTGCTAGAGTGGTTTCTTCCCACAGATTGATTTATCACTTTGATTAGAATTCTGAAAATTCCTCATAAAATAATTGTTAGTTTAATTCAGTTCTTTGGTTATCCTATAAATGTTAAATAAACTCAAATTGAGCTTTAAATATTTGAATGAGATACTAACAGCATTGAGATACAATCATTAAAATCATTAACTCAAATTAACACTGTAATAGTTTTTCTTTAATATTACCATTCAAAATAGACTGTTTAAAGAAATATAAAGTATTAAATGAATGTTTTCATGGGGATTTTATTTGCTTGAAATTTATTTCAAATATCTGTATCAATTCTGTATAGTATCACTGTAGGTTATTGTTTTGAATTTATAAGAATAAAATGAAAATGAACAGTTTCATGTTTTGAGGATATGAAAGATAAACTAGTAGGAAGAAATAAAGATGGCACATGGCCTCTCTCCATATAACACACACACACACACACACACACACACACACACACACACACACACATATATAAATACATATACATAGACATTCATGCATGCATACACATACACCCTCAAAAGCAGTATTGAAGGAACTTCATTTTTTTCTAGTTTACTGATTCTCAAATGCAGATCTATTGACCTACTTAGATTTGCAAAATTGTTTGGACTCTGAAGAAATTTAGATTATATTTGTTGCATTTGGGATTTTTTTAATATATAGGGGCTATTTTTAAAAACACATTTTCATATGAGAGAGTATCATGATTTTTAAGTTTTAGGAAATGTTTTTATTAAGAATAATATTTTTGTTACTAGCAGCATTTAGATTTGAACTAATGAAGTAATGGTGAAGCTATAGAATTTCTTGTGCAGTTATTCTCTTACAGGGCTAGTATGTGTAGCTTCATGTTTAGTAACAAAATGAATATAGGCTGCGGTATGGCTCAGTTGGTCAGGCACCTGCCTTGTGTGCATGAGTCCTGGATTTAGTCCCTATCATGAGAACAATAAGAGAGAAGTCAAATATAAATAACCTTTTGCACATTAATCTACATATTAATGACTTGTGTCATTTAATAAAATGAAAAATTATTTGATGCTAGTAATGTGGCTTTCTATGTAAGTTTTCCTTAAAATAGGTATTTGTTCATCAATTGGTGATATTATTGAAAATGTATTAGTGATAAAGTATATATAAAAATGCTGAATAATCAGTATTTAAATAACCACTCAAGGTCAATGCATAAGTTTAGGTATTATTTAAATATAGTAAAATTATTTAGAATGAAATACTGTATTTCGTCAGCAGTTCAACTAAACTTAAAGTTCATCAGGAAGTTTAGTTAACGTTTTTGGTTACAGGAATTTTTTGGGTTTCAGGCAGAATTTCAAGTGGCGACATTTCTAAGTAAAGACTTTAACCAAAATTTCCCTCCCAGCCGTCAGGAGGCAGAGGCAGGGCGATCTCTGTGAGTTTGAGGCCAACCTGGTTTACAGAGTGAGTTTCAGGACAGCTAGGACTGTTAGACAGAGAAAGTTTGTCTTGAAAAAAACGAAACCAAAACAAAACAAAAAAACTTAACTGGATGTAGTTAAGAAACTGTGTGTTACTAACTTTATTTTGGGGTTGTGTGTGATGTAAGTATTCTGTGGATTGGAGGTGAGTGAGCCTTCCCTCTAACCATTTTCTTTATTGTTACTGCAGTGTACTACTGTTGACTTTATATTCATGTGGTGAGGGAGAATTGTCTGTATTCTGTCAGTCATGTTATAAATAAACGCTGATTGGCCCGGCAGGAAATATAGGTGGGAAAACCAGACAGGAAGTAGTAATGATGTAATGAGAACAGGAGAATTCTGGGAAGGAGGAAGTTGATTCCTCCCACTCCTGCCCAGACCACCGAAGCAGCAGGATGTGATCTACCCCACTAAAAAAGGTACTGAGCCACATGGCTAACATAGATCAGAAAAATGGGTTAATCCAGATGTGAGAGTTAGACAGTGAGAGGCTAGAGCTAAAAGGCCAGTCAGCTTTATAACTTATAGAGATCTCTGTGTGATTTTTCTCTGGGACTAAACAGTTGTGGGGTACTGGGCGGGACAGAAAACCCCAACAAACAAGCAGGCCTGACCCTCTGTGTTACATTCATGCATGTATGGATAATAATTATGCTACATTTCTTATTATTTTAGGGTCTATTTTTTGATCTATCAATATGATTACAGTGCTTGACAGTTGTATTTTCAGATCAATTAGCCTTGACCTCATTTATTGATTCAGATTTATGGCATGTTCTTCAGAAAGACATATGAAGGGCTGCCACACAGGAATGGCACGTTCCAATCAAGTCATGAGAAATGGCTGGATTACCTGTCCTACTAGAGGTGTCTTAAAGTTAGTTATTACGTTATAGCAATATAGAACATGGTGACTAGGTTTTGTTACTGTCACAGTTAAATATTATGATAGATGTTTGAAAATATGTTTAATTATCATTATAGGAACAAATATGCCAAACTTTTGGGGATTCCAAATCTTTTATAGTTCTCCTCCTAATTAAGAAAATCCTGTCTTTTGTGGATAATTAAACATAATCTCGTTTTGGTAATAACAGCTTTTCAGAAGTTAATCAAGTTTTATCATTTATATTATATGTAAGAAATAAGCTAATTTTCCAGTGAGTCGTTTTGTTTTATTTTGAATTTATGTGTATGATACTGTAACTTAAAACAAAATAAAAAACCCAAACTTAGTCTTAGTTCATGTCCATTATGTTCAAGTAGTAGTTACCATAACATTTATAGTTTCACATTTTATAAATTAAAGGTTCAAATGCAGCATAAGACAGATGTAAGAATCTCCCCCATATGAAAGCACACATTAAAAGTAAGTTGGCAAAGTTAATATTAAATTACTTTAAAAATCAGACAATACCAGTAGTCCTGTTTGAAAATGGATTTATTCTGGTCTTAAATCTCTTTTGTTTCTTGAGTTTTAAAGTTTGCGACTCAGCTTAGATTTTTGTCAGTTTCCTCAGCCGTGTGCGTGTGCGTTCCTGATCATAGAAAACAGAGCAACAAAGCAACCAGCATTCCCAGGAGTAAAAAGTGGTGGGAATAGCAGAAAGTGAGATCCCTTTCTCTGTGTGATTTTGGGGGACAGAAGCGTGTCCAGAGGAATCATTACAATGCTGTAGTTTATTGCTCTGTGAGCCAGCATTCACAGGAAGATTTTCTAGTGTATGTTTGTTGGGTTTTACGTTGTATGTGTATCCGTGTCTCTTACTATGTTTTACTTTCTTTGAACTAAGAGACAATTTTACTGTTTTCATACTTTTAAAAAATATATACATTTCTTACTTTGGTTTTAATTATGAAGTATTTTTGAGTCAGTTTTTATTAGAACAGTAGAACTTTATTCATATATAAAACAGTTTCATATAGACCTTCATGTTGATTTAAAATTAGCACTTTATACAAATGTAGGGCTTTATTTTAGGCTTTACTCTCCCCCACTTGTTTAGATACTTTTCTTTAAGTGCCTGTAAAAGAGCCCAATTCATTTCATTCTAGTGAATAATTATTAGGACTACAAGCTGCCCTCTGGGTTTTCTCAAATTGCTGACTGTAGCAGTCAAACTAAGCGTAAGTGAAACACAGTAAACAATTTCCTTCTATGTGGAGAGTGTTCCTAGTAAGAAGTCCTCATGATATGAAAGGGGCATCTTCTGTAGTCATTGATTTTAAAAAGCCATGCATTTAATCCTTAGATGATTGTAGCCACACCTTGAAGGTAGAAATTGAGTGCCTGTATATTAAAATTCTCCAGTTCACATCCTTGATATTGTTGAATGTTAAAGGCATCTATGTTTTCCCTTCTGCTGTTTTAATCAACTAAAAGGAATATAGTAGGAATAATTGAATGAAGCATTTAAAAAATGAATTTAATATTCTAGTTCCTACATTTTCGATTCCAGGATGCCAGTATGAAATCACCCAGTTGTTAGCACAAGCAGTGGTTCAAATGATTCTAGAGCTTTAAAAATCTCTAAGATGCCGATGTGTGGCCATCTACTTCTGCTTTCAGTGAGTGTGGACTGTACAACCTGACATTCCGCTAGAGTTCTCTTTGAGGGTGGGCATATTCTTTGTAAGCATTAGGAAAGGAATTGTCTGGAGCCTTTAAATGTGGGACCTACATGTGAACATTTAGGTTCATTTACCCGTTGCCTTAGATATTCTGGCAAGATGAGTTTTCTATGACATCTAGCAGTTTATTTTCAGATTCTCAGCTGCTGATTATTGTGTGTCTCAGTTGGGGGCTCTTTATTTAGTTCTGGATCCTTTCGAATTCCACAGGGCTGCCTGGTCAGCCCCTGCAGAGGGAGAGCTTACCTGGGACCTAAGCCTCTTTACAAGTGGCCAGGACCAGGGCCAGGCTGCTTCGTTTATTTCATCCTATCTGATATATCTAGGGTCGGCAGCGTTCATGGGAGAGCTTTCCTGGGGACTGAAAACCAGTGTGCCTTTTTAGACTCACCTAGCCTGCTCTAAAAGGGAGAGCTTACCAGGCAACAGCCTACTTATGGGCTCCCCCCTTTTTAGTAACCTACATTGTGACTCCTTTAGCAGCGTAGTTTCAATTAATTTTGTATTTTGTAATCTTAACCTTCTTTGGTAGAGTGGAAAACAGTCTGAAAACGACTTCTTTTGTTTTCAAAGTATACTTTAGTGATTTTCGGAGGAAGTGCAGTGAGAGCTTCAGGGTTAATAAGGAATACAAGACAGACTTGCCCAAGAAGCTTCAACCGGGTTGCAGACAGCTCATTGTGTGTGTCACAAAGAGGAAGGGACCAGCTCCACTCTAAGCCAACACTGTTACAGATCTGAAGTCATTTTTGACAGTTGTAAAAATGAAGAAATTTGGATATCAGAATTCAAAGGAATAATGAGAATTTATAGATTTGCTTTTTCAAATGTGTATTAGTTAAAACTATTGATATGTTATAGTAAATGATAAATGTTATTTTAATTGAATATTGGTATTATATAAAACCAAAAGTTAATTTTTAATACTTAATGCAACAATATTAAATGAATGCAGGAGAAAAAAGCTCATTATAAACTTCAATAATAAATTTTTAAATGATTAAATATTAGGGTTTTTCATTTAAAAATATCTGATAAATAAATTAGGGTTTTCTTTAATTATGGCATGAGTATACATGGGTTCAAAGTGACATGAATACCTTGAATTAGAAGTTGCAAGACTTCTCTGCTGTTCTGTGGGAGGGAGGTGCTGTCCAGTGAGGAACTGTTTTATATAACTGACTGTTATTAAAAATAACATTCCTACTTCCTAGGATTAGAATTCTGTCTCCACCGCTCAGATGGAATTCCATGTTTCCTTGGTGTCATTTACCTTTTCTAAGGGACAGCACAGGCTCCCAGTGTCTCCCGCGGAGCTCCCTGACCCTGTGTAGACTGTAGCTTCCTCTAGCCTGTGCTGCTCACTGGCCTTCTTTGACTGATGGACCAGATACAGAGCTCCTGTGCACAGATTTAAGACACAGTTCTTTATTAGTTTTTTCTGTATGCCTTGTGGTCTTCTAGAAGGGAAATGATACAGGGGACTCTGTCTTTAACAAGCGGGGACACTGCTGTCTGAGCAGACTTCAGCATTATTGCTGGCATTTTTTTTATCCTCTGCACTTATATTTTCAAGAATTTCCATGATTTACCCCAAGGCAAAGAAAAAGAAAACCCATAATAAAGTTCTGTTACATAAGCTCTATTTGTATTTTTCTGGGAATTTAGTAGTAAAATTATTTTATCATTCTGAGATAAAGTACTAACAGTACTGCTTTTGGTGAGGGGAGATCACACTTAGAATTGAGTCAGAAACTGCTTTTACTAATGGGTAATATGTGCTATATGGAAGCCTGAAATTGCAGAAATATATGTGTACCAGATTTGAGCTTAGTTTTTGTGTTTTAAAACTGCTTCGTATCAGGGGATTAGGATGCTAAGTTCTTAAAATTCTAGAGCGTGAGTTCAGTTGGAATAAAATGACTTCACCTGCTCCACAACTTATTTCTAGCAGTGGCCCAGTTTTAGGACATTTCCTTCTGAGTCGCTTAGCGTTTGTTTTTGTAGTACTGACTTTAGGGTTTAGCGTTTGCTTTTGTACTGACGCTAGGGTTTAGCGTTTGTTTTTGTAGTACTGATGTTAGGGTTTAGAGTTACATTTCTGATTTCAGAGTGTCAGGTCAGTCAGTGCCATCTTGAGATTCTTCGGAAAGATAGGTAGGTGAGATTATTTTCCTCTACACAGAAGAACAGCTAATTTGATATTATCCATTGGTTTTCTGACATTAGTCTTTAAATTGGTACCTGGTCTGAAATGTCTTCTGTTGGAACTGCTAGGAAGTACTTTCTTTAAAAATGGAGATAGAGCACCACCTATTGGTCAGCCTGAAGTATCTTAACTTGTGAACCTGCCCAAAGTAATTAACTCATGTTTTTAATTGGGCATCATCTTTTCTATAATTCTGTCACAAGAGATATTGTGTCTAGCTATATTTATGATCAGATTCATGTGGCTGTCCCTGCGGTAAATATAAAATGATTCATGCTTATTTCCCTTTCTGTTTATTTTCCTGTTTTATATTGCTGAGTTTAAAAACAGCCTTTGAACAGCTGAAAAGGTCACTCTTTGTTGAAGGAAACCGTGTTTCCACAGCCACTGAGAGCTGCTTGTTTAAATTTGTGATTGGCAAATTGAGACCAACTCAGTAGGCACCGTTCCATCAGCTCTCCCTTACCAGAACACTTTACTTAGAATGGGTAAGAAAGTGTGAGTGTTTTGTATTTTGTCTTTAGTATCCAAAGTTAAAAGGCAAATTGCATGATTCTGAGCTATGAATTTTTATATTAAAAAGGGTTAGTTTTATTGTAATTATATAATTTTGAGCTTCTGTATTAAGTATTTTAAATACTCATAACTCAAGTAGATACTAAGAAAACAATTGATTTTTAAAATAGTAATTTCAGTAGTATATATTAATGAATATGTTGATTTTTACTAAGATTATATTAACTTATTTGTTTTAGAACTTTATGATTTTCTTTTTTGGTTTAATGGTCTAGAGAAGACAGACTCCAAGGTGTAGACAGCACCAGTGTCTTTCTGCTCTGACATCAAAGCGGGTTCTGGGGCTTATCAAAGTGTTAGCCCTCAGACGTTAGTAATGCACAGTAAATAGACCAGTTCTCTGAGGCTTGCGGAGCTCGAGCTTTTTATTTTAGGTCTTATTTCTAAGTATGAATTGCTCAATGCTTGTTGGCAGTCTTTTTAGTAAGAGTATTATAAATAAGGCAAAGAAACAAGCTTGGGAAACCCAGATCGGTATTTTTATATTTCATATCAGAAAGTTACTGATTTTTTTTAATATAAAAAGACACTTTCAGCTATATTGTTTTAAATCATACATCTTGATTTTATTTAGTACTCTTTTCTTAAACCATTTGATGCCACTACTTCTTAGTATTTTAAGCTGGACACTTGAGACTTCCCCTTGATTTTTCCCTATATCTCACTTTTCCTCTAAAATTTCAGATTTTATGCTTTTGAAATGACTCTGCATCTTTTCCTTCTCCTAAGTACAACACTTCATCTCTCTTAACTGTTACTGTCATGTCTTTACCTTTTTGTCCTATCTGAACTCCCCCTCCCTTCATTCACCCCTCGCTCGTCTCCCTCTCTTATCCTCCCCATTCCTCTTCTTGTAGATACACTCCTACTAAGTAGGCCTACTTGGCTCTAGAACTGCCTATATAGCAGAGGCTGTCCTTGAACTTAGAGATCTGTCAGCCCGGACCTCATGAGTGCTAGAATTAAAGGTGTGCACTATCACACCCTGCCTTTAGAACTTTAGAGGTTTTTTTTTTAATATTTATTTATTTATTTATTATGTATACAATACTCTGTCTGTGTGTATGTCTGCAGGCAAGAAGAGGGCACCAGACCTCATTACAGATGGTTGTGAGTCACCATGTGGTTGCTGGGAATTGAACTCAGGACCTTTGGAAGAGCAGGCAATGCTCTTAACCACTGAGCCATCTCTCCAGCCCCCCTTTAGAACTTTAGAGTTCTTTGGTTTTGTTTTGTTTTTCTCTTGAAACGTGGGTGGCCATATTAAAGATTCTCCTTTGGCTCTTCATTACTTATCACACAATTGATCTTGGAACAGAGCTCCTTGGACTATACAGTCTGGCTCCAGTCCACCCTTCTAGCTTCCTTTGCCCTTTCTTCTTCCCATTCTAGAGGCCTTTTGTATAGGCCAAACCTGAAGTCATTTTAAGAATCAATCATACTTGCTTGTTATCTACTACCAATGAGATATTAACAGATCATATCATCAGAAGCTTCTTTAAAATACACACACACACACACACACACACACACACACACACACACACACACCCCTAGTAACTTCTTGGAAGTATTAACAATTAGTTTTTGTTTATTTGTGTGCTTGGTTTATAAATTCCAATTCCCAGGATTATCCATTACATGTATATGGTTGCTTAATTTTCTAACTAAAGAGCTTACACTCTGGACCAAGGTTTTCTGTGTTTAGATAACAACTCTTTATCTTCTGTCCTCAGACAATTTACTAGTTCCTCAGACCCTCAGCTTTCTTTTCCATAAAATGCAGACTATAATAGTACCTATTTCAAGGGTTGTTTTGAAAATTAAATGTATTTATATTTGTAATGTGTTTACAACATAGTAAATGCTGTTATATTTAATATTTTAAGAGTAACAAAACAGTAATATAAGAAATGCTATGTTAAACGTTTTAGAACATTTAGGTAGGGCACAAAGTTTTGAAGTTTATGTTTTTCTTCTAGTAATTCATCATTCGTTCCTGCCTGTATGAAAATCATCGCATTTAAACTAGAATTGAGTTGTCAAAGGGTATGGTGTTGTGGAATATTATTTTAACTAGGCAAATATGTGTTACATTTGTTTATGCTGAAGAATGTTACTTTAACTGTGTAAAGATGTGTTGGATTTGTTTCGCCTTCTCTGCCTTAGGCACTTGTTTGGTTTAATAAAGAGCTAGGCAGAGGAAGGATAGGTGGGGCTAGCTGGCAGAGAGAAAAAATAGGAGGAGAAAGCTAGATTCAAAACCAAGAACGGGGGAAGGAAGATGAGAGGAGAGAATAAGGGAGACACCCAGGGCCAGAAGCCAGCAACCACTGTCAGCCAGACATAGAGACAGCAAGAAAGTAGAAAAGGTAAAAGCCCCTGAGATAAAACATAGAAAGAGAAACAGATTAGGTTAAAAGAGCTAGCTAGAAACGAGCTAAGCTAAGGTCAAGCATTCAAAATTAATATGTCTCTGTGTCATGATTTGGAAGCTAGTTGGTGGCCCAAAAGAAGAAGCCTGGCACAGTATGGCTTAAGATTAACTATCTCTTTCTTCTTTGATGTGAGAGCTATGGTTCTTCACTGATTTCCCGCCCCCTCCAAACATGGGCTAACTGTTGTAATAAAACAGCATTAAAAGCCAACAGTGAGATAATCTGAAGTATGTCATCCTGAAAGGAGGTACACTGTAAAAGCAGATTTGCTTGTGGCTAGTAGTGTGCTCCCCCATAGCAGTATGGGGCTCCCCATTACAGTGTGGCGCTCCCCCATTACAGTGTGGTGCTCCCCCATTACAGTATGGGACTCATCATTACAGTGTGGCACTCTCCCATTGCAGTGTGGCACTCCTCCATTGTAGTGTGGTGCTCCCCCATTCCAGTGTATGCACCCCCATAGCAGTGTGGTGCTCTCCCATAGCAGTGTGGTGCTCTCCCATAGCAGTGTGGGGCTCCCTATACCAGTGTGGGACTCCCCCATAGCAGT
>NC_022030.1:26187516-26190320 GCF_000317375.1 Microtus ochrogaster
TGTGGGGCTCCCTATACCAGTGTGGGACTCCCCCATAGCAGTGTGGTGCTTCCCCATAGCAGTGTGGTGCTCTCCCATAGCAGTGTGGGGCTCCCCTATAGTAGTGTGGGGCTCCCCTATACCAGTGTGGTGCTCCCCCATTACAGTGTGGTGCTCCCCCATAGCAGTGTGGTGCTCCCCCATAGCAGTGTGGTGCTCCCCCATAGCAGTGTGGTGCTCTCCCATAGCAGTGTGGTACTCCCCTATAGTAGTGTGGTGCTCTCCCATAGCAGTGTGGTGCTCCCCTATAGTAGTGTAGGGCTCCCCATAGTAGTGTGGGACTTCCCATAGTAGTGTGGGACTCCCCATACCAGTGTGGTGCTCCTTCATTGCTCATGCCAAGTTCATATTTTCTGTGTCTCATTATTTAACTTTGGCAGCTTGTAGGTGTCCATAAATTGACTCCCTTTAGGTTATCTGATTTGTTGGCACACTGTTGTTCTAGTAGTCTCTATGATCCTTTACACTACTCTACCAATTATGAATGTTGCCTTTGTTATCTGTAATTTGGTGGCAATCTTATCTCTTCTTTCAAAATAACTTCTGATGTTTATTTTTCTTCTGGTCTGCTCTTTTTGTTTCTTTTTCCTTTTTCAATCACTATTTTTTTTGAGATACATACATCATTTCCCCTTTTACTTTCTTCTTTCCAAATCTTCCCATATACCTCTCCTCGATTTCTTTTAAATTCCAGGCTCCTCTTTTCATTAATTCCCTTGGCACACATATATGTACATACACACGCCCACCCTAAATTCCTAAGTAGACTCTGCTCAGGCTCTCTCACATTCTCCATTTCTCCTCACACCAGAGTAACTCACGGAAGGTTTTATTTTCTTCTCACTTACCCATTTCCTCAAGGTAAACCAAGATTACTTATTGAAATCTTTGAACTTTTTGTCAAGGTAGATAGTATTGCTATAAACTTTTCCTTTTATGCACTTTTAGTGTATCCTATGGATTTTTGTTGATTTTTTTTCATATCCGTTTTCTCCAGTACAGTTTAAAATTTCCCTTTCACTTTGATGACTTGTGTGTAAGGAGAACATTGTTGAGTCTCCCCATTTTTTTGTTTAGTTACTAATCTTTTTGTTGATTTCTAGTTCTAGTCCGTTGCTAGTATGGTTAGTGATCACATGTACTGTGGGACTTAACATGGAACTTCATCTGTTAGGAAGACTGTTTCATGTGTTGGAGCAGCCGTTCTGTAAATACTTCGTAGACCTGTTTGATGTGCAGCCTGGTTTAGCTCTGTTGTCTCCATGCTAACCTTTGTCATCTTGCTTTGTCTCTTACGGAAATGGGTGTTGACATCAGCATTAGTTACTTTTCTCATTGCTGTAAGAAAGTTATCTGACCGCAGCAGCTTACGAAAGGTTTTTGGTTTTGGTCTCATAGTTCAAACTATAGTACAGTCAGTTTACCATGGAGGAGAGTCATGGCAGCTTGAGGCAGTGCTCACATTTCTTTTAGCTAGGAAGCAGAGAGGAAATGTTTGTGCTTAGCTCCTCTCTACTTTCTATTACTCAGTCTGGTATTCTAGCTCATGGAACAGTTCTGCCCAAACTGGGTAGGTCTTCCTCATCTTCCTACACTAGGTAGTGCAACCTGGACATAAAGGCATCCTAGGCATTCTTCTCATAGGTCATTCTAGATTTCATCAGGTTGACAAGATTAATTGTCACAAAGCAATTCAGCTACAGTTAGCTTGTTTGTCTCCCTTTAGAGCTATGTATTGTCTTTCTGTTGTGCATACTTCATCCTTGGATGCGTTTGTATTTATAATTGTTATTTCCTCCCTCTTTTTGAATTGGTCCTTTCATCATTCATAGTTGCTGCATCCAGCACAACTCAAGGGATGAACCAACTGGGGCAGTGAGAGAATGAAGAAATGACAAACACAGATACACAGACAGAAAGCTAGGATCTGATGATCTGTGCTCTCTGCTGGAGAAACTGCAGCACCCTGCATTCTCATTCGGGGTGTTTATTATTTAGTTGAACAAGGAGGCAGGAATATTACATACAGGCAAACAATGAGGCAGGGTTATTACATACAGAAAAACAAGGATGCTGGGATTATAGTATACAGCTGGATCAAGGAGCCAGGTTTAGCTAATGATGGTAGAAACTGTCTTTGTATGAGAACTGTCTTCAGGATGTAAACATCTAGGAGGGAGAAAGCCACTTGGGTACTCAGTTCCCAAGTCAGCATTCAGCCAACTTAAGTACTCAAGAAGGCTTTGCCATACCTCTAAACCTCACTGCAGGGGGAGGCATTTTCAGTTCTTCCATGGATTTGAGTCTCTGGGGTCTTTCACATGGCTAGTTCATGTAAGCACACACATTCCTCTAGGACTCTTTGCTCTTCCCACATAGAGAGCTCTTTCTCTTGCTGTCTCTGATTTAAAATCTAACTTACCTGTTTAAGTAGATAATTGAACTTGCTTTTGGTTTACATTTATGTGCTATATCCCCATTCCACCTTTGACTTACAATCCATTCTTTATTTACTGATAAAATGAATTCCTTACAGCCATCATTGTTGGTCTTTTTTTAGATTGTTTACACTCACGGTTATTATAGATGAGACTTCTGGGGCTGGGAAGGTGAATTAGTGGATGAAGTCTGTGGCATAGGCATGGGACCTGTGTTTGTGCCAAAAGTGTGTGTGTGTGTGTGTGTGAGAGAGAGAGAGAGAGACAGAGACAGAGAGAGACACAGAGAGAGAGAGAGAGACAGAGAGAGAGACAGAGAGAGAGACA
>NC_022030.1:26190420-26199236 GCF_000317375.1 Microtus ochrogaster
AGAGAGACAGAGAGACAGAGAGACAGAGATCCCAGAGCTGAGGGGCTAAGTGTTCACTGGCCATCCAGTCTAGCTGAAACAAAGAGCTTCAGGTCTAGAGAGAGAATCTGTCTCAAACAGTGTGGTAGAAAGCAACCAAGAAGACGCTGGTGTCCACCTGTGGTTCCATATGTCCCGTGCCTGGGTGAGTATACCCACAGATACCCCTCCACTACATACTTTTTCTAGGTGTTTTGTCTATCTTTGTCACTTTCTTTGACCAATGCTGTTCATTGTAGATTTCTCTGTTGTAGGGTTTTGATTCTCTGTCCCTTTTGTGTATTTGTTCTTCTGTTGAAATTCTGTTTTGTGTATTTTTGTGATGCCAGTTATCATTCTTTTATTTCTAATGGAGGCCTTTCTTCCCTTTTCTCAGAGGCCCAGTTTGATAGTGATGTATTGATCAATTTTTTTTGTTTTGAGTTTTAATTTTTCCATTCATAAAAAGGGTATATTTGCTGAGAATAGTGCCTTTGGTTTGCATTTTCTTTTCTTTTCCATCCCTTCTCAGCTAGCCTGTGAGGTTTGTGCTGTTAGTAAGGTTTCCTTTGTAAGTCATTTTCTTCTCTTGCTGGATTGAGGTTTCTTTTCGTTGCTTCCCGTTGATACTGATTACACTGTGCCCTAAGACAATATTTTTTGATCAAACCCTTTAGGTGACCTTTGAGCGTCCTAAGTTTGTGTTTACCCTTTTCACAAGTTGGAAAATGAAAAGTTTCAGCATTTAATTCATTGCTATACTTTCTTATGCCTTTCCCATCCTTTTTGGCACTCTCATGCCAAAAAAGGATAAGAGTGTTGCTTGTTAACAGTGTCCTGTAAGTCTCATAGAGTTTTTTAAAAATTATTATTCATTTTTTAAAGCATCTTCAGACTCAGAATTCTTTTGTTTGATCAATCATGTTGTTTCTTCATTTTATTTATTGACTTGTTTTAAATCTAGTATTTCCGATGGGTTCTATTTTATCATCTTTGTCTTTTTACTGAGTAATTCTATATCATTGAATTATCTGAATGTGTTCTTTTGTCTAAAATTCCTTGAATATTATTCTTTTGAATTGGCAGTTTATCAGTTTCCTTTGTGGTGTATAGAGTTACTTCCTTAAATTTAGAGGCATGTACTTAACAGTGTTTTTACAAATTTCTTTCTGTGTCTCTGTGTTATTTATGAATATGGTTAGTAGGGTACCACCACCATTCCTAGCAGGTGGCATTCATAATGAAAGGTTTTTTGTTGGAGATATAAGTTATTGGTCGTATATATGTTATAAATTTTGTATTATACATTATATTGGCACTTAGTCCCTAAAACTTATATGCTTCAAAAAGAGCATTAAATTATAGATAGACCACTGAGAAAATAGAACTATTAAAAAATGGTTTTTAGGAATACAATTTTGCTTTTTTTCCATTTTGAGAATACCTTTTAAGCCGGGCGGTGGTGGCGCACGCCTTTAATCCCAGCACTCGGGAGGCAGAGGCAGGTGGATCTCTGGGAGTTCGAGGACAGCCTGGTCTACAAGAGCTAGTTCCAGGACAGGCACCAAAGCTACAGAGATACCTTTTAATTTTTAGATGCAAACTTTTTTTTTTGTAAAAAGTTTTCAATAAATTTCAAATGAAGAGTCCACTTAAAATCAGTGTAAAATACAGTGGAATACTACAGTCAGTAAAGACTATAGTAACATGGACGGAGTGTGAGCACACTAGCTTATGGAATACTACAGTCAGTAAAGAGTATAGTAACATGGACGGAATGTGAGCACATTAGCTTATGGAAAGCAAGCCAGACAAGAAGGGAGAAATGCACATATTCTCACTATTCAACCTGGTAATGTGGAACAGAACAGTGATGCCTAGGGTTGGGGTCTTAAAAGCAGCCTGGGACAAGAGGATATTAAATGGGACCAGGAAGGGTATGAATTGATAAGGGCCTCCTGGGTGGAGAATTGAAGATGGGTATTGGGCATGACCAAAACAGAATTCAGATGGATACAAGTAGCACAATAAATCCCATTAGTCCATGTGAATATTATGTTATCTATAATAAAAATAAAGGGAACAGAATCTGTAAATGCATCAGTTTAAATATAAATTACTAATACTTCAGTGTTTCTCTCTCCGTATTATTGTAGGGTATAATATTCCCCATTGATATATGATGTACATGTGTGTATATATACGTACACACACACTGACACACACATACACTGTTTACTTTCTAGGACTTGATGAATGTATTCAGCTAGATGCAGGTACTCCATAATGAAATACTGTTTAGGAGGAGAGTCATGGAGAACTTAATTGTGACCCTGTCAATGCAGTCATGAACATGATTCAGAGGCAGTAACATTGCTTTTTTTTTTTTTCCTGAGAGCTCAGCGATTCCCACTCTTCAGCTCGTTTATACAGACTCAGTACACAGCCCAGGTGAGAAGTGGAAAGGGAGTAGGCACCGCTGGGATGGAGGCATTAGAGAGTGTGTGTGCAGAGACAGCAGCAGACAGCTGACTGAGGATGCAGGCTGTGGCAAGGGTTTGGATACTGTGTTAGGCATTTTCTTCTTTAAGCATGAGGAAGCCTTCTGGCATGGTGTGTCCTGATGCCAGTGAAGGAATGGACTTAGCAGTGAGAGTAAGGGCAACCAGACAAAGAGAGAGCTTTCTTTTTATATAGGCTGCTAGCAGGAGGTGTGGCACAGATACAGGTGAATCTTCCCACCTTGAAGTTCCAAATCCAAATCCAGTGATTTAATTAAGAAAAAAAATTCTCCTACAGGTTACCCAGCCACTTGAGTTTTATTACTTCCAGATCTAGTCAAGTTGACAATCCAGAAGAGCCATCATACTGAATAGCATCTGAAGATTTTAGTAATAACTTTTGTTTTTTAAATTATATTTGCATCATTTCCTCCCTTCCATGTATTCCCTCCCCCTCACTCCCCGTATGTCACATTCATGGTTTCTGCTTTAAAATTGGTATGAAAGGTATCAACAGTAAACTGGACATTATGCAGTTTTCATTTTAGTCTCATTTTTAAGTTTTCAAAATCAGGATTCACTTTAAATATTCGGCTCTAGTTAATTTTAAATTTTTCTGGAAGCAATAGCTGTGTGGGTTTGAAAGTTTAAGTAGGTTAGGCTGAGGTGAGAGCGGCACCTCTGTCCTCTTCTGGTCCTCTTCATAGAGGTCTCTGCTCACAGCCTGATTCCCTTTCCTTAGCTCCCCACCACTGCACATGAGCAGTTCCTGCTGCAGCCTTCATTACCCAGAAGGAAGCAAGTCACTGAGCAGTCTTCCTCCTTTCCACTGCTCTTCTGTCTGCTTTTTTTCTTTTTGTATTTTTAGGCGTTTGTTTATAGTAGACATTTGCTGATGTTACACATCTGCAGCTGAGCTTTATAATGTATTCTGTTGTGTTTTCTTCCCCATGATGATTTGTTTTTGTTTATGGGGATCATTTTTATTTATTGATTGGTTGATTCATTGATTGATTGCCTTTCCTTATGCTAATTACCAGTTTTTATTCCTAACTGTAACAAAAACTCTATACTCCCCTCTTTCCTCCTTTTTAAATTATGGTCAATGTAGTGCCAGTTTATTTATTTATTTTTGGTGATATTCCTCTGGGGACCTTAGATTTTTTTTTTCAGTGTGATATTCCTATGTGTCTGGTGTTTGTCCTCAATGTCAATGCCTCCAGTAGCTTTTTGGAGAAGAATGTACAAGAGTGATGTCTCTCCCTGACTTTTCTTTAAACTGACAAGGCTGTGGGACTTAATTCTCCTATAAATTGAATCAGATTTTTTTTTCATGATACCTAGTAATAAACAAATTATTTCCAACTGGGTAGTGGTGGCGCGCACCTTTAATTCCAGCACTTGGGAGGCAGAGGCAGGCAGAGGCAGGCAGATCTCTGTGAGTTTGAGGCCAGCCTGGTCTACAGAGCAAATTCCAGGACAGGCTTCAAAGCTACAGAGAAACACTATCTCAAAAAAACCAAAAACCAAAACAAAACAGAAAACCTCAAATTATTTCCTTTTCATCCAGCATGTAAGTGGTTTGGGGAAGAATACAGAAAATGGCTCACGAGCAAAAGAGTCCCCTTCATTTAGTGCTAGCAAAGACTTCAGGTGCATCTAGTTTGCTTTGTGAAGGAATATGCAGGTTTAAGGAAGTTGAAGTTAATGTAGTCCCTTCCTAGAAGAGACAAAGTCAATTGTAAAGGGTGTCACGGCTGCTTTTATTCACTTGGTGGCATTTATTTTAAGTAATGTTGATTTAAATGAAAGTATCTAAATTGGAGTGTTTTAAAGCAAGCATAATGGCATTCTTACATAAATATATCTAAGGTATAATCTAAATACCTATTAAATGAGAAAAAAGTCTTTTCTAATTGCCTATGCAAAGAAAATTCCTAGGGTATACATACTGGCTTGTGTAGCTTGTAAATGAAAGCTTTCTGCTTCTGACATTGTAGAAAAGTCTTCTTACATAAATAACATCCCATAAATCATCTCAACATGTCTGAGATTCTGAGTAATAATTTTTTTCTTGAGCAGTCTGCAAATGACATCTCAGTCATTAACTACTTCAGGATAAAAGCCTTTTGCTAACATTAAGCTTCACTCAAAATTCTTAACTTGTTTAGATTGGCATATGCTGTTTATAGTGTTGTGCTCAACTTGTTAGATGTCTATTTTTTTTCTCTCCTTAGTAAGAAATTTTACTGCTAGTTAGCTTGTCAGAGATGATTATAAATAGGGGGATAAAAATCCTGGTGGTAGATTGTAGAGTTGTATTCTAAGCATTATTGATCCGTAAAGACTTACAATACATTATTCTAAGGTTGTCATTGCTAGAAAGGACCGAGGAAGGATTAAGAAAGTACATTGATGAAAGTCATCATTTTAATGACAGGCAATTTAGTGTGAAGTAAGTGAAGCAAGGGAGAATGCAATCAATCATCACAGCAAGGGTTCTCACAAATGTTTATCAGTCTGTAATGAAGGTCATTTCATAGCTTCTCCAGGAAGGAATGTTTTTATATTGTAGCAAAGCAAGTATTTAAGATTACCATTTGTCTCTTCAAGTTTTAGAAATTTAAAGGATTAAAAAGTTAGGAATCCCAAGAAAAACTCCATTTCATTCATGTAACATTTCATTTCATGCACAGAATTAAATAATTATCCCCACCTGAGATGATTGACTCAGCATCTGATACAAGTATGTATGTGGCAGATAATTTATGTATCTGATAGAATTTACTTTTTTGTTTCAGACTTGGCCTCTTTGCATAATACTTTTTCTTGTTTTAGACATACAGTGCGTAGACTCTTTTCTCCCCAGATCCTTCATCAGTGCTTTTGGGATCACGAGTAGAGAGGAATGCTGAGAGTTGGCTGTTAGCCAAGAGGGAGAGCGCGTTATGTGTTTGCAGAGAGTGGCAGAGCACAGTGCTTGAATACCTAGTTGAATAGTCGTTAGCGTTGCTTTGGCTTTCAAACTTAGACTGTTACTGGATGATGTATGTTTTGTCAAGTTGTTAGTTCCTGTTTCTACTTTCATATCTGTATGATGGGAACAATATTATAACAAGCTATAGAGTGGTTGTAAGGATTAATTTCATAAAATTAATTGGTAAGGGGCTGTGGTGGTTTGTAAGAAAATGACCCCAAAGGGAGAGGCACTGTTAGGAGGTGTGGCTTTTGTGGGTAGGCTTGGTCTTGTTGGAGGAAGTATGTCACTGTGGAGGTGAGCTTTGAGGTCTCATCTATGCCTAAGCCACATCCAGTGAGACAGTTCACTTCCTGTTGCCTGAGTCAAGATGTAAGGACTCTCCCCTCCTGTTCCAGTACCATGTCTGCCTGTGTGCCATCGTCACACCATGAGAATGGACTAAACCTCTGAAAATGTAAGCCACTCCAATGAAATGTTTTTCTGTTGTAAGAGTTGCTGTGCTAATGATGTCTTTTCGCAGTGGTAGAAACCCTAAGACAGGACTTTTTATTCTTTTGATACTAATTGATACTTTAGAAATGTTAGTTTATTACCCACCCTGATTCTTCAGGGTGATTGCAAAGAGAGTAAAACCTTGATAATGTTAGCGATAATAATGATTGATGGATGGAAGACATTCAAAATTGCTGTTTTATTTATTAAAATTTTCAGAGATTTTTTAAAAATTTATGTGTAAGCATATTTGTCTGAATATGTCTGTGAACCATGTACATACAGTGCTGGTGGAGACCTGAATCTGACATCCGATACCCTGATAATGGACATAACAAATGGTTAACTCCACCACTGTGTAGTTGCTGGGTACTTTGGAAAAGCAGCCAGTGCTCTCAATTGTTGAGCTATTGCTCTAGGCCATGGTTTCTGTTTTATATTCGAGTGGAAGATTGTTCAAAGCATAGAGTGTTGAGACCAAGGCTGCCTAAAAGTAAAGTTGCAGCATTCAAAAAGCTGTTTTAATTCATGTAAGTATTTTGTCTTAACATTAAAGAAAATCACAAGGCTAACTAGGGGTAGGAAAGCACAAGAAGATAGGGGATGTGAGAGAATAAGAGGAGAAGAGAAACAATAAAACCAAATTTGATCTGAAATTTGCATAGTGAAGCCTAATTAAAAAACTGTTAAATTATCTATTTTAGTGAGTAGTTTGTTGGAATCTTTTGTTCTAGGATCTCTTAGCTATGAAAATTCACTGTAGTCTCAGATGAAGGAATTTCCTCGCATGACTGAGTTTTGCACATGTTTTCTAATCACTGTTCATGTTACTAGTGTAGGCAGCGTATATACTGCTTTGGAGCTCCGGTGTAAGGTTTATGTAGATTTCCCCTTATATTTCTCTTAGTTGCCTTTGTTCATGAAAAATTGAGCAGTTAATTGATCTCTCTGCTCTCCATCTCCATAATAATTATATTATTATAATTTGGATATAATAATATGCTTATTTGGGTTTCTGGTTCCAGTGAAATATTGTAATCTATGTACTTAAATGTTAATTGTTAGCTATGATTTCATTTTCATAATCCCTTATAAATTATAACATGACTTTTCAGTTAGGTTACTGGCTTTATGGGGGTAGTCGATCTCTGCAGGTCTCTTTCCCTCAGGGTTGATCCTTTTCATGGTAAACTGAGGACTTGAGACTTAGACTGAGATTACTCAAGTGTAACGAGTAAACATAGCCGGTGGGTAAAAGCTCTCTGTAGCCTGTAATTTTCTTAGTTCATCAAAAATCAGTGAGGAGTTTAGTGAAGTGGAGGGAGGAGAAATTCCCACGTAAATTCCATTTGGACTTGGAAGTTTAGTAGAGAATATGACCCTTCAAGGGAGAAAATGGGGGCGCTCTGGTTTTGTGGTTTATTTTAATAATTGGTTCAGAAGAGTGGTTTTTATTCCTGATTTTCTTAGGTGTAGGTTATATTTATAATCCTCTCTTGTGACTATTTCATTCTTTATGTCTTTACTTATCAAGTCATTCGTCTTAATCATTTCTATCCTCTCTTTAATGTGATTATCAGAAATGGAGGTACATTGAATGTATACATAGGGTTGAGGGGTTGAGGGAAGGGAGAAAGGAAGAGAGGGGGATGTTTATTGTGAATAGATGGTCTTTTGGGGGCTAAGTTCAGTAATCTTGCAGTATTACCTCAGTATTATAAAGGAAAAAACTAGATACATTCTTGAATAACAGAACTTTGTAAAAATTTTATGCTGAGACAAAATGTTACATGCTCTATTTTTTGATCTTACTAGACATATTTCCTCAGAAAATATATGTTTGAAATGAACCTAAAGCTCTTTTCCTTTTCATTGCAGTGTGTGCTAAATGTATGAGGTTTGCAGATGTGTGAAGGAAGCAGCCTGTTCCATTTGCACACTGTAAAGAGCTGCAAGGGGACCCTCCCACCTGCCCCCTTTTTGTAGTGTTGACAGAATGTCTCCAAATTCAAGGTTTACTTTTCATTTTTATGAAAAGCCAACATTCTCACAGAATGCGACTTCATGTCAAGGGAACATACATGGCATTCATTCTGAGCCTCTCTTCTTTGCTTCCCACATGCTCATGGTGGGTTACTGCTCTAGTCCCTTTAATACACACTTGGAAACTGAAGTCCAAAGTTGTTGGGGACTGTTTGCTCTGAATTGAGGGGAATCTGTCAGTGTCACCTTTTGCTGATACTTGCAGCAGCAGTAGGTGAAAATGCAACATTTTCACTAACATTGTCATTTGAATGTTTTGTGGTAGCACTATCTTAGATGCTAGTGATATCAAAATCAGTAATTTGTATCCCCAAAGTCTGTGATGGGAGAGGGCAGAGAGGATGATACTTTATCCATATTATAATGTTCTTTAATCTAAGACTTATTAGAAGTGTGGGCCCTGAGAATTCTTTTGTTAGCCAGTTTTATTATTACATTGATCCAGTGATGTAATAAAAAGAAATAATCCCACACTTTCTTGTCAATATCTTCTACTGCTAAGTTTTGCTGAAATTGTATCAGTATACATTTCTTTTAACTTCTTGAGGCTCCGTCAGTCTTGGACTTTATCTCAGGAAATAATGGTCTCAGAGCTTTCACTTTGACTGTCACTCTCATCTCAAGTTGCAGATGGAGGCCAGGAGAGTGAAAGGAATTAAAGATTCGTCACCATGCTGCTGTGGCTTCCTGACTGTTTTGAGTTAAAGGCACTTGAAGATGATCAGTAGGGTCTTTCTTCTTGTTGAGAGCAGAAAGTGCAAGTAAAATAATTCTTCTTCTTC
>NC_022030.1:26199340-26204838 GCF_000317375.1 Microtus ochrogaster
CTCCTCCTCCTCCTTCTTTTTTTCTTTTTAAGATAGGGTTTCTGTGTGTAGCCTTGGCTGTCCTGGACCTCTTCGTAGGCTTCACAGAGATCTGTCTACCTCTGCCTCCCAAGTGCTGGGATTAAAGGTGAATACCACTGACACCTGGCTAGAAAGTTAAATTCTTACAGAAAAGATGTCCTCTGTGTATCAGAAAAAAAATGTGATTTTGTTGAGACTAATTGGGAATCTGTACAAAAACAATCAAACATCCTTATCAAACTTTCCTTCATCTTCTCAGTCGCTTCTTTGCCTCATTATGTTCAGTGACGCCCCTTTGCCTTGTGTCGTCTTTCATGATGTTCTTGTCTTAGTTTACTTCTATATTTCTTAGTCTGCTTACTATCTTGTCTTAGTCTACTACCACTGTTTCTACTACTATAGTAGTAGAAGCGTTTTTTTTTAAATATTTATTTATTTTGTATACAATATTCTGTCTGTCTATATGCCTGCAGGCCAGAAGAGGGCATCAGATCCCATTACAGATGGTTGTGAGCCACCATGTGGTTGCTGGGAATTGAACTCAGGATCTTTGGAAGAGCAGGCAATGCTCTCAACCTCTGAGCCATCTCTCCAGCCCCAGTAGAAGTGCTTTTGGCTCATGGTCCTCAATATTAGGAAGACTAAGAGCATATTGCCAATTCCTGATAAAGGGTCTTTATCTTGTAGTGAAATGTGGCAGAAGGAAAAGCTGGTGTGCATAGTTGGAGATGGATGCTCACTGAAGGACACTGTGATAACTAATGTATCACTCTACTGATGCCACTAATCCATTGTAAGGAAAGAGCATGCATGCCTTCATCATCTCTTAAAACTCTATTTCTTAAAACTTTATGATAGTTGAAGTGTGAGCTTTTTGGGGAGGGATCAGTTTTCAGTGCTAGCATTATTTGTTTCTAATTAGGTAATCAGTGACCTCTGTGTGTTCATTTATCAGGTTCCTACCCTGCTGTGAATTCATGACTGCAGCAGTCTCATTGTGTCTAGACTGTTTTTTTGTTCTTACTCCTAGCGATCTTTCCACTCCCCTTTCTACAATGGTCTCCCAGCCTTGAAAAGATGAGCACTCTACAGACACTTATTCTTTGCACTTTGATTAGTTAGGATTTTTCTGCTCTAACTGCCATACACTACACAAAGAAACTTTTCTGATAAGGTCTGGGAAATGTACTATTGATGGGTAGAGATAAAAGTTGAGTGGGAAGTTTGATACTATGTCAGTTTATCAAAGTAATAGTAGAGTCACCAAAAGGTGTGAGCTCCCCAGCCATGGATTCTTGACCAAATTTAGATGGCAGACATGGTTTTCCTCATGTAGTACTATCATTAAATCCAAACAGAAAGTCATTGGTTAGCAGCTTAACATTTGTGCCACTATTTCATTCATGGATATATTTTATAATTCCACTCATTATTGTAGCTCACAGGATTCACAGTTGTGTAGGACTGTTGGTGGCACTCCCCAACATTGAGTAGCTTGTATAACACTACCATATAGAAGGATGGATATGTGTGTGTACATATATATGCATATATACATGTGTACACACATGCACACACACACACATATCTCATATAGCCAATAGAGAAGGAGTTTCCTAATCAGTAGTAAGTTTATTACTCTGTGTCTTTTGCCCAAAGTGCACAGTGTCTTCAGAAAGAGAGTCTTAGTATTAAGTGTTGGTGGGTAATCAAGAACAATTCAAGGGACGTCTCTTGAACACCACTGGCCAACTCAAGGGTAGTACTGAATACTTGACACTGGACTTTTTGTCAACATATGGCTTCAATATAGGGTAGCTCCAATTAAATTCTTTTATATGATAGATTATAAATGTACGTGTGTGTGTATCTTATAAAATAGTAACTTTCCATATGACTGTTTCATAACCTTAGTGTTAGCCTTTTCCTTGTCCTTTTCTCTGACTTATTTTTCTGTCCCTGCACAAGATGTACACAAGATCTAGCCATTGCTTGTTCCAGTGTGGGGTGGGAGGCTCAGGAGCACTCATCCTTAGCTGATGAGTTATTTATACTTGATTATTTCTAGGGGAGGGAGAATCATTTTCCTTAAGGATGAGGCCCCTGGTGCTGGTCATGCTCCAGTGGATGCCCCTACCCCCATGAAGACATTGATAGCACAAATTAGAATCAGTAGGCTATGGGAGAGAGCGAGAGGACATGATGTTGGTAGGGGCATGGGGAATGGATCTGGGAGGAGTTAGGAATGAGGTGTTAACATGATCAAAATTCTATGCATGTATAAAATTCTCAAAAATTAAAATGTTTTAAAAGGGTCTTATGCACATCAAACTTGTGTTAGCTGAACTTTATGCTTTCCCTTCTGGATCCTGCCTTATGTCAGCTTCATTCTCAAGCCTAGTTGAAGGATTCCTAAAAGGGAGTGCAAAGCTTTTGCTTCCCTTAAAGTACATTGTAAGATCACTTAATACACACAATAAATCCTAATGTCCTTTAATAAGGACTCCATAAAAATGTCACAGTGTTGAAAACTGGCTTAATGTCTGAGTAGTATATATGTATTTTTAGAATGCACTTTCCTCTACCCTACCATCTTTTCAGGGTTGGAATTTTGGATTTTTTTTTTCTTTCCAAACAGACTCTACTTGACATAGTTCTGGTTAAACAGTTTATCAGGGAAGGAGCGAAGAAGCAGGCGTTTGCGTTGTGCCAAGTAGCTGATGCATCTTAGCATCACACACCAATGTTTGTATAGCCTGGCTTTCTGCCCCTTTTCCAGTAGTGGTGAGCCAGTGCCACTTCTCAGCAATTTGCCTGCAAGTCTTACATTCTGACATAAAGTATTTGGAAGTAACAAGGGGAAGTGTTAGGTGATGTTGAAAGACCCCCCAGTGCTGGGGAGACTCTCACTCAAGTCTCGGGATAACACGACCCCCCCAGTAACTCACGAGAGACCATCCTTGCTGCAATCACACGAGGCTTTTATTGATGAGATGAGACAGGAACCAGTGCACTACTGCCTACATAGAACCTTCACCCCTACCGGATAGTGTTGCTTGTACTGGAGGGACTGTGAATGCTACCAAAGAAGAAATGGAAACCCCAAACCAGTTCCAGCTCCTTTGACCTACAGTGGTGTTCTGCCTGCAGGATATGTGAGTGTAGTGGTGACACAGCACTCGTGGGAGTCACCACCCGTTATGAGAATTGAGATAAGGCATTCCATGGGATGGACCCCATACCTGATGCTGCCTGGGTGACCAAGAACCCGAGACTATACTTCCCTGTGCTTTGGGTTAAGCCAAAAACCATGTTCTAAAGGAATATAGCAATAAAATGACACCTAATGAAATTCTGCTATCCTAGTAGGTCAGCATATGGGAACAAATACGGAACAATGGCCATCCTCAGCATATGGGAACGAATCGAGAAACCTTTGGTCATACAATATGCAGAGTGAGAGACCATGGACATTAAGCTCTAATGAGTGTCTTCATCAGATTCCTCCTCTCAGGTTGCTGGGAGCCCTGCACAAGTGGAGGCACACAGAACTAGAGAGGATGGAAGACACCAGAGAGACAGGGCCTTCTAAAGTTAGCAGAACCACACACATATCAACTCACAGAGCCTGAGGCAGCATGCCAGAGCCTGTATGGGTCTGGATCAGATGGGGTCCATACAGATGAAGAAGAAGCGGAGAATGTTCCCATTCTTAACCCAGAATCTACCTCCAATTGATTACCACTTGCAGATGAAAAGTTAGCTCTTCCAGAGGAGTCTTCCTGGGGGCAACAAATGCATTTTAAAGGTTGGCTGCATACCCAGCAGGAGGTGCCCAACTGAAAACAGGCACAGCAGCATCTCTGGAGGCCCTTATCTCATGATATCATATCAGTTTTTCCTTTCTTTCTTTCTTTTTTTTTTTTTTTTTTTTTTTTTTTTTGGTTTTTCGAGACAAGGTTTCTCTGTGGCTTTGGAGCCTGTCCTGGAACTAGCTCTTGTAGACCAGGCTGGTCTTGAACTCACAGAGATCCGCCTGCCTCTGCCTCCCGAGTGCTGGGATTAAAGGCGTGCGCCACCACCGCCCGGCTTTCCTTTCTTTTTTATTTCTTTTTAAACATTTTATCTTTTTTTTTAAAATTTGTATACTTTTTTTTTTGTTGTTGTTTATAGGTTCTTTGGATATTTGTTAAGGCTACCCAGTTTTGTTTTTTATAGGATTTCTGAGTTTGAATGAGTGGATCTCTGCATCTGTATCTTTTCTTGTGCCCTTTCCTTTCCTTTTCCTTCTGTTTGTTCTGGCCTATCCTGATTTGTTGATATGTTTGTTTTTGTTTTATCATATATTTTATCATATATCATATCATATTTATTATATTATATCATTGTATAACATATTATATCATAATCCCTTAGAAGCCTGTTTATTTTCTAATAAGAGAAAGAGAGTGGATGGATTCAGATGATAGGGGAATTAAAGAGGAACTTGGAAGAATAGAGGGAGGGAAAACCAAATCATATATGATTAAAAAAATCTATTTTCAGTAAAAGAGGAAAAAATAAGAAAGCATGGTACAAATGCAGGCACATGGGTATGTGGGTATGTTTCCCTTCCCTTATTAAAATGGTCACCTATTTGAAATAAAACCAGAACAGAAATGCCATTACTTCTGCCTAATTGGTGAATTGAGTATCTGGTCACTAGATTTTAATGTATGGATCTGTCAGGTCCAAAAGAAACTGGCTGGATGCTGTCTGTGGTGCCTATGAGCATAGCAGAGCATCCTCGCTCCTCTCAGCTCTTCTCAGCCCCCCTCTACCCTAAACTTCTTTAGCTCTTGGGCTTTCCTCCACCCCCAGCTTCTCATTCCCCTATAAACCTGCTATTTCAGCCATCTGCTCTCTTGGTCCCCTCTCTCCTTTTCTCTCTCTGTCTTCCTCCTCCCCTTCTCTCTCCTCTCTTTGCCTAGTCTAATCTCCGGTCCATGCTAAGTCTATGACTTCTCATTCATGCAGTGGGCTCTTTTGATGGTTCTGGCCGTTCCCTCCCTTATATCTGCAGCAACAACTGTCCCCATACCTCAGTGCTCATGTCTTCAGTCTGTACAGGACGAACCAGAGCTTTAATTTCTCTTATTTTTCTGCTCTCAGGTTTTCCCCATTAACAGCCTTTTGGTAAGTTGTTTTTTTTTTTTTTTTTCTTTTCCCTACCAGATGTACTACAGGGTGAGCCATGCAGAGAATGGATGGTAATTGAAGTTAACCATTTTGTTCTTTGTTAGTAGTTATTGAACTAAATACCAAAATAACTTGGAAATTATGTTTGGCACTTAGTTGTTAATACCATCTCTGCTTATCATTATTACAGATAAATAAATATTGATTTTTTTTTAAAGAAAACTCAGACAATGTATTTGAAGCAGGACAGACAGTATCATTACTCTTTTATATAGCATTCTTTTTTTTTTTTTTTTTTT
>NC_022030.1:26204938-26256123 GCF_000317375.1 Microtus ochrogaster
GAACTCGCTCTGTAGACCAGGCTGGTCTCGAACTCACAGAGATCCGCCTGCCTCTGCCTCCCGAGTGCTGGGATTAAAGGCGTGCGCCACCATCGCCTGGCTATATGGCATTCTAGAGATAGCTCTCAACTAAAATGTCTTTTCCATTAAGAAGCTTTTTCTAGTGTTCCCATTCTGTATGGTAGCTGTAGACATTTTATCATCTTACCTTCCTTTAACTGATTTCACGGTACTTAACTCTGCTCACTCATCACATGTCTCTGAATCTATATGTGTTAGTCTGTGTTTTCATTTAGAGGATAGGAGCTGGAATGGGTAGTCCCAACATATATGATGAATAAAACATGGGGCAACTCACTTCACTCTATGAAAATAGGTTTAATACTTAAAACCATAACTTACCTCTGCAACATTAATAATGAGTATTAATTAATAATGAGATCCACTCGCCTCTGCTGTGATTAAAGGTATGCACCATCACACCCAGATCTCTGTGAGTTCAGAGACATTCAGGACTATGTAGAGAGACCCTGTCTCAAAAAACTAAAGTCAAACAGTAGCAACAGAATGTATAGGAGATACACCACAGGCATCTTAAAATGCTTGTCTTGAAACTCAAGAAATTGGTCATCAAAGAACAAATAATCCAATAAAAAATGGGATACAGACCTAAACAGAGAACTCTCAACAGAGGAATCTAGGTGGTTGAAAGACACTTAAGGAAATGCTCAACATCCTTAGTCATCAGAGAAATACAAATCAAAATAACTCTGAGAGTCCATCTTACACCTGTAAGAATGGCCAGGATCCAAAACACTGATGACAACTTATTCTTGAGAAGATGTGGGGTAAAGGGAGCACTCCTCCATTGCTGGTGTAGTGCAAACTGGCACAGCCCCTTTGGATATCAGTATGGCGATTTCTCAGAAAATTAGGAAACAACCTACTTCAAGACCCAGCAATACCACTTTTAGGTATATACCCAAAGGATGCTCAATTGTACCACAAGGACATGTTCTCAACTATGTTTATAGCCAGAATCTGGAAACAACCTAAATGCCCCTCAACTGAAGAATGGATAAGGAAAATATGGTATGTTTACACAATGGAGTACTACACAGTAGAAAAAAATAATTACATCTTGAAATTTGTGGACAAATGGATGGATCTAGAAAACATCATATTGAGTGAGGTAACCCAGCCCCAGAAAGACAATATCATATGTTCTCACTCATAAGTGGCTTTTAGACATAAAGCAAAAAACAAAACAAAACAAAAAACAGCCTATAATTCACAATCCCAGTGAGGGCCCTAATGAATCTAATCTACATGGGAAGTAGAAAAAGACAAGATCTCCTGAGTAAATTGGAAGCATGGGGATCATGGGAGAGGGTAGAAGGGGAGTGGAGAAAAAGGGAGGGGACCAGAGAAAAATATATAGCTCAGTAAAAACAATAAAAAAATAAAAAATGCATGTCTTGAATATTACACAATTAAAAATTTACCACTACTAAATTTGTTTATTGGCATATGAGAAGTTGAATATTTTGAGATTATGTATAATTTTTTTATATACATAACTATATGAGAGAGAATTATTTTTAGTCCAGTAGTAAAAACCTGGCCTTCTTTATAAATATGTTCCAAAACATGTTCTTGAAATATTGCCTTGGCTATATTTAGAGAATTCCACAGATAGTTGTTTTACAAGTGTTAGATTTTCTGTTGTACAGAAATACTTGGAAATTTAGATTTGCTTCTGTAAAGTTAGAAACATTAAATAGCAATAAGGTAAACAGACTTGACAATAATTCTCAAACCCAAGGTACTTTCAAGGCTACATTTGCCAGTATAGTCTGCTGAGCTTATAGCCTATCCAGTCCAGCAAAAGGAGTTTATTTGCATACATTATGAGTGGTTTTTCTGGAATTTCTTTGAGTATTTGTAAATGAACACTTGTACGTATTAAGGCAATAAGCAATATAGAGGTTTAGAAAGCCTTTTTCTAAATCCAAATTTTCATTCTCTTAAAACAGAGAAGCTGGTTCTTAACTGCCAGCTAGACATCTAATAATAATGTAAATCATTTTCCTGATTACTCATTTCTGGAAAATCATGAATGTATTATGCCAGTTTTTGTAACTTTTACTAATATCTAGATGTTAAATATATTTAATAGTTTAAAGAATGTTTGAATAATTTTGTGGGGACCTTATTTGCAACTTACTCTGTAAAATAAATATTAAAACTTAATAATCATTGTTAAATTATTTCTCATTATTCCAAAATTAAAATTAGTAGTATGATCTCAGCAAATTTATTATTGGTCCTTAATTAAAGTGCTGTTTTTAAATCTTGAAAAGATTCTCGTGTATATTTTACAATTTGCCCCAGTTTGATCCCATTTTAAAGTTCTAAGGTAAGAGCCATCTGGAGTGCATGCTGAGTAATACCTTAAGTGAGTAGTGCCTCCCATATCTGTATTTTCATATTTTCATAGCTTCAGTTATGATCACTACTGCTCTGAAAATAGTAAGTGGATAGTTCCAGAAATAAGCAAGCTTTAAATTGCTTGCTGCAATGACTTCTCAGATGAAATCGTGTGCAGTTCCTGTCCCTTTCCCATGTGATCTGAATGAGCCCTCCTCCAGCATGTCTGGATGGATTCCCTCACTACCATCCCTCACGTTTTATACATGTGGCAGCTGCCGTGGTTATCAGATATGCTGTGGCATTATCACACTGTCTTCGTATGTAGTAGCCTAATGCCACGTCACTATTGCTGTGTTTTTTTTTGCTTCATTTCTGATCGTGTCATTTCATATCACGAAAGAGCAGGCACCTAAATTTTATAATAATGTATTTTGTAGTTCTTTTTATTAATTTTTTAACCATAGTTTATGAATTAAATTTACCATAAATATGTGTGTGTTGATAAAAATATATTATATATAAGGTTAGATACTATCCAGATTTTTAGGCATCAACTCATAGTCTTAGTATGTGTACCCTGAACAAAGAGTATGAGGAATATGATATCTATTTATATGAAAAACCTATTGTTTTTCTGTAAAGAATGCAATTTTTGTCTTGAATCTTGCTACTCAGAGTATGATCTGAGTATCATGAGTATTAGGGACCAGTATAAAAAATTACTCCAGCTACCAGTGTAAAACAGTGATGAGACTCTTCAGAGGGCTAGAAAGGGAACTAACACTGTATACAGGTCCAGAAGAAAGCTCAGGGTACACTTCCATGAGGTTTTGCTTTGGCTGGATTTGCTCGGAAGATACAAAATCAACTTAGTTGTTTCTCAGTGGATGACAGAATAATAAAGAGAACACACACACATCTACACTTGGCTATGAAATAGTGAACTCCTAGCTGGGCGATGGTGGCGCACGCCTTTAATCCCAGCACTCCGGAGGCAGAGGCAGGCAGATTACTGTGAGTTCGAGGCCAGCCTGGTCTACAAGAGCTTGTTCCAAGACAGGCTCCAAAGCTACAGTGAAACCCTGTCTCGAAAAACCAAAAAAAGAAATAAAGAATTAGTGAACTCCTAACACTAAAGCAATATGGATGAATAGAAGACATTTAACATTATACTAAGTGAAATAATGGAGACACAGATGTTCAAATACACATAATTTTTTCCTATGTGTCTAAGACCAAAAGTTATGCTCAGTTTAGGAGAGAGCAGAGAAGTGGTTTCCCAAGTCTGAGGTGTCAGGGATGTGGAGAGAGGATAATAGATAACAGACGCTGTTGGTTGGGAAGAACCCTTCAGATGTTCCCTAACACTAGATGCCTGTGGTTAACAGTTGAGAGTATTGCAGAATATCTAGTTCAGGGGATTTTAAATGTTACCAACAGAAAGAAATGATAAATATTTAAGGTAATGGATGTGCCAGTCAAACTGGTATAGCCATTATTGACATATCACATTGTGTACTGTAAGTATGTAAACAAAACTTAAGAGGCTATAAAGTACTTTAGAAACAAAACAAGTCTTAGAAATATAGGAGCTCAGTTCTCATTACTGAGATAGGATCTATGGTTTTTAATATTGACAAGACAGAAGCCGCACCTCTCTCAGCAGCCAGTGTTTTCCTCTAAGATTCCTTGTGAAATTTTCCTATCCATGTTTACCTGAGTGGTGTGGTTATTATGTTTGTCAACTATGTTGTTGATATTTCATGGGTACAACTTCCCTGTTAAGTCCAGAAGACATTCTCTGGCAGCAAGCATTGTGGTCTTCTGGCTCTTAGAATCTGTGTTCTGTAACGATTACTGAGTCTTAGATATAGATGACTGATTGGGCTGGGCCTCTCATGATCACTTTCTCTTCACATTGCAGATGTTGACCTCTGTAGTGGCCTCCATCTGTTATAAAAAGAAACTTCTTTGCTAAGGGGAGAAGGGTTATATTTAGATGTGGATAAAAGGATACATATTTAGAATACTGTTTGGGATTATATTGATTTAGTAAACGTCAATCTTATGCTTTTCTTGAGAATTCCTGACCTCTTTCCATGGGTGGTTTACTAGGTTTACAGTACCAGGTATGAATTCTTACGTATTTTGTGGGCCTTAAATCTAATGATGCAGCTGGTAGTTATTCACAAGATAAAAGTGCCACTATAGCATCATTGGGAATAACTTGGTGCTTGGTCATTAGGACTTCTGGTTATTCTTTAGAATCTTCTGTAACACCTTCAGATTCTGCAAAGCCTACTCAGGGAGGAGGCTTTCAGTTCAGTTCCAGGTTTAATTTTCTGAGTCCTGTGTCTAAAATGTGTCTTGTCTTCAACAATATGGGCCTAACCTTCAAGTTCTGAGAGGCAACCAAGGACCACGACAATAGCCTATATTGTTTTGGAAGTTTCTTGGCCCCCACTTACTAACAACTTGAAAGGGAGGTTTCTAGTGTCTGTAATGGGGTTTTTGTTGGATCTGTAGCACGAATAATAAAAACCTGGAGACAGATATTGGGGTTCAACCTGAAGATCAGAAAAACAAAACAACCAACCACTGGAGAGACTTTTTGCCTCTACCAAATCTTCAGACTAAAGGGGCGATCCTGCAATGCTCTCCACCAACCTCAGATTCTCCTTTCATGGAGTTCCTGTCTCATCCCCTTTATATTCCTCTCTCTGCCCAGACCTGTCACTCCTGTCTCCACCTCTCTAGTGCTGGGATGAAAGGCATGAGATCCCAAGTGCTGGGATCACCTTTGTGTGAACTGTTTTCTTTCTTTCTTTCTTTCTTTCTTTCTTTCTTTCTTTCTTTCTTTCTTTCTTTCTTTCTTTCTTTTTTAATACAGATTCAATCTTGTGTAGCCCAGGGTGGTCTTGAATTCACAGAGATCTATCTGTCTCTGTCTCTCGAGACCTGGGATTAAAGCTGTGTGTCACCACTGCCTGATATGTATGGCTGACTAGTATGGCTGCTTTGCCCCCTGATCTTCAGGCAGACTTTATTAAAACACAAATAATATACCTCTATAGTAGTCTGTGACTCCTGGGGAGAATATATCCCCCTTTGTCACATAACTCCATTCAAACTATGTATGTATACATATATACACATACATATATAAACACATTTATGTCTGTTTTCAAGGTAATTTTATAAAATGATATGCTTCCCTTTGGCTGTTCCAAACATTTTTAGTGTTACTTATCTCTCCTTCCTACTTTCTCTCTGTATTACCCTATCACCTTCTTTCCCAGTTAATAACCTCCCCCCCACCCCTTTCTCCCCCATAGTACCTATATCCTACTATATTCCCTCTCTAGAGGTCCTCTCTCCCTCCCCCATGGTGCCTTCTTACTTTGCTGATTATTGCAGCTGCTTCAAGTTTATGCTCCAACTAAAGATGCACAGCTAGTGTCTAGAAGTGAGAGGGGACCTGCAGTGTCTGTGTTAGAGCGAGGGGTTCTAGAAGTCAGAGAGAATCTTCAGTATCTTTTTAGGTGTGGGTTACTAGACCTGATTTTTCAGTTCTATTTCCCTGAAAATTTCACCATTTTATTTTTCAGCCAAATTGAACTCCATTGTGCATGTGCATCATATTTTCATCATTCATTTATCACTTGAAGGACTTTTAGGTTGTGTCCACATCTTGGTTATTGTGATAATGTGGCAATGAACATGGCTGGGCAATTATCTCCGTAATGGGTAATCAACTACTTAGGCTTTATGTTTAGGCATTATCTTGTTGTAGTGTGCTTATGTGTGTGAGGGGTGTATTTCTTAGTGTTCTGTTGCTGCGAAGAGACACCATGATTACAACAACTTTTAAAGCATTTAATTGGGGCTTTCTTACATTTGTAGAGTTTTAGTCTATTTTCATCATGACAGGGAGCATGGCAGCATGCAGACACACATGGTGCTGGAAAAGTAGCAGCAAAAGAGAACCACTGGGCCTGGCTTGGACTTTTGAAACCTCAAAGCCCACTCCCAGTGACACTCTTCTGATGGAGGAAGGTCATTGGTTAAGTAATAAAGAAACTGCTTGGCCTCATAAGTTAAAACATAGGTGGGAGGAGTAAACAGAACAGAATGCTTGGAGGAAGAGGAAGTGAGCTCAGAGGCCATGCTCCCCTCTCCTGGGCAGATGCTATCGATGAAGCTCCGACCCAGGATGGACGTAGGTTAAGATCTTCCCTGGTAAGCCACCTCGTGGGCTACACAGGTTATTAGAAGTGGGCTAGTCCAGGTGCGAGAGTTAGCCGAGATGGGGCTAGATATAATGGGCCAAGCAGTGTTTAAGTGAATACAATTTGTGTGTTGTTATTTCGGGGCATAAGCTAGCAGGCGGCCGGGGTGCTGGGGTGTTGTCCTATTACAACACTCTTCCTCCAATAAGGGCACACCTCCTAATCCCTTTCAAACAGTGCTACTCCCTGATGACTAAACATTCAGTGTTTGAGCCTGTAGGTGCCATTCCTATTCAAACCTCCAGAGTGTGCTTGTGTCTGTTTTCTTTCATCTACCTTGTAAGTGAAATGAAGCCATATTTTCTTTCCTTATATTATCTGGTTTTAGAGTTAAGATTGTGTTGACCTAAAACAAATGGGGCAGTTTTGTTGCCTTCCACTTTGCTGGTTTAGGCTGTATTAGAGAATTATTAATGTTTTTAAGTATTTAAACCCACATATCACTATATGGTCCTTGATTTTGAGGTTTGTAATCTTGTTCATTTAAGGTATTTATTTATGACAGTTTTGTTGTGTTTTATTATTCTGAACTGTTTTTCTGTTCTAGATTTTTGAATTAGATGTTTTTAAAATCTCATATGTAAAGTACTTAATATTTCATATTCCCCCTTTAATTCAGTATTTTGCTGTTTTTAAAAAAAAATCCCATTCACACTTTTCTGTGTTTCTGATGAGTCTTGAGAAATGTTTGTAAATATTATTTCATATTCTTAGTCTTCGAGAAGCAACTTTGGTCAGTTTCTTCTATTAGTTTGCCTGGAACTTCATTGGCTTGCGTTATTTTCTCGCTTCTCATTTCTATTAATATGGTATAGCAAGTTTGATTTTCAGGTTTTTCTTCACATTGTGTCTTGTTTTGGCTCTAAAGTAGTAACAGGTAAAATACTTGGTAACTCTTTTTATCAAATGTGTTAGTGCTATTTTTCTGAGCCCTCACATCCAGTTTTTTTTTAAAATTTATTTTTAAGTATTAATCTCTGTGTTTGTGAGTGCAGTGGCCTCTGGGTCCAGAGCAAGGTGCACTGGACCTCAAATCCACTGGAATCGGAGTTAGAGATCGTTATGAGTGTCCATGTAGGTGTGGGAAATTGAATCTGGGTCCTCTGCAGGGACAACTGAGACATTTCTCCAGCCCACCCCTTCTCTCTTAGTCCTGTTTTTAATTTGAATACTCTTTCCACAGCTGGTTTCCCATTTGAGTCTCTGTTAAGAAAAATCTCCTGTAGCCCTGGATATCAAGGAACCTATTTGTTTTCCTGCCTCTCCTCCTTCTTTCCTCCCTCTCTTCCCTTCCTCTCCTGATTTCGACAGGGTCCCATTCTGTAGCCTAGGCTGGTCCTGAACTCATTCTGTCCTAATCTGACATCATGACAGTCTTCTTCCCCAGCTGTCTGAGGCCTGGAGTGAAGGCCATAGACCTCCAGGGCAGATTGTCCTGTGCTTTAAAGGGTGCTGTGAACAACCTCAAAGCTCTCATAGCAGCATTGTTTGTAATAGCCAGAACCTGGAAACAACCTAGATGCCCCTCAATAGAAGAATGGATGAAGAAAGTATGGAATATATACATATTAGAGTACTACTCAGCAGTAAAAAACAAGAACTTCTTGAAGTTTGCGTACAAATGGATGGAAATAGAAAACACTATCCTGAGTGAGGTAAGCCAGACCCAAAAAGAGGAACATGGGATGTACTCACTCATATTTGGTTTCTAGCCATAATTAAAGGACAGTGAGCTTATAATTTGCAATCCTAGAGAAGCTAAATAAGAAGGTGAATCCAAAGACAAACATATAGGCATCCCCCTGAATATTAACCTTCATCAGGCGATGAAAGGAGACAGAGACAGAGACCCAAATTGGAGCACAGGACAGAAATCTCAAGGTCCAAATCAGGAGCAGAAGGAGGGGGAGCACGAGCAAGGAACTCAGGACCGCGAGGGGTACACCCACATTCTGAGACAATGGGGATGTTCTTTCGGGAATTCACCAAGGCCAGCTGGCCTGAGTCTGAAAAAGCATGGGATAAAACCGGACTTGCTGAACATAGCGGACAATGAGGACTACAGAGAACTCAAGAACAAGGGCAATGGGTTTTGATCCTACTGCACGTGCTGGCTTTGGGGGGGCCTGGGCAGTTTGGATGCTCAACTTACTAAACCTGGATGGAGGTGGGCGGTCCTTGGACTTCCCACAGGTCAGGGAACCCTGACTGCTCTTCAAGCTGATGAGGGAGAGGGACTTAATCGGGGGAGGGGGAGGGAAATGGGAGGCGGTGGCGGGGAGGAGGCAGAAATCCTCAATAAATAAATAAATTAATTAAAAAATAAATAAATAAATAAAAGGTAGAGCAAAGTAAAAAAAAAAAAAAGCTCTCTCTGAAAACCTTAGGAAATTGAATGTTTTTGCTCCAAACACAAAGCAGTGTGGTACCATACGGTTTTCTGCCTCCTTTTCCTGTCATTGCTTTCACACTAAGATCTTTTGTCTTTCTGTAGTTTGGGGGAGTTTATTTTGATAATTGCATCCAGAGTTTATGCTGTCTCTCCCTGCCTTCCTGACTTCTCCATTTTCCCCCCAGGATGCTGAGCTGTTGACACAGCTAAGTGCCTTGACTTTTCTTCCATTTTGTTATATATGGTCCTTTCCTACTGCCTTTTAGGATCCCAACTTGATTCTTGAAGGCATTGACCTGCCCTTTAGCTGTATTTTTCCAGTTATCTCTTCTATTATTTTTGAAAAACATTTCTGTTGTTGTAGATATATTATATTTTAAAGTATTAGTATCTGTGTCCCACAGTCTGCAGTAGACAACTGTGAGAACCTACAGTTTTCAGTTATGAAAAGTACAAGAACATGTGATGAACTGACTGGAGGAAACGTCTGTGGTGTACTAGCTAGGAGCTTAGCTTGTTTGTCTCAGATACGAATTTGTCCAGGTCCTGGCCATGGTTTGGTGCCATCTAGTGGTCATTTAGCCTCTGCCTTTAATTTCCATGAACTAAATTTAGTTTTCATTGATGAGCTTCAGGAGATCAGCGGCAGTTTTAGACACTGTTTTGTTGTCTCTTGCTTAGTGAGCCTGATTGGAGCAGTTGACTGGGAGAAATTGGTCATAGGAGACCGCCCCTTCTTTAAAGATGGCATGGCTTTACTGTCTTCTGCCCTTTCCTTGTTTCTGCCAGAAGGGGATGCCAATGTTACATGATTAGGTGGCTGTTTTTCTTAGTTGATTTTTAGATCAGTTTAGATTCCCATTGTATAGGCATCTCTACGGGAATGTGAATGGGGAATGGCTGAAGGGCACCCTGAAATTGCTGCTGGTTTCCACACAGGTGGTCACCTTTCTTCCATCAGATGCCTGAAATGGTCTCACATTGCCTGCTGATGTTGGACCTTTGCTGGTCACTGTGGTAGATGGTGATGGTCCATTCTCTGCTCATCGTTAGAAGACACAAGAGCAGAAACCTCTCTCAAATTTCTTCACAAAGTAGGCCCCAGCACCCCAGCTCCACATTGAGCAATTTTTCATTTTATTTTTTTTCTTTTTCTTTTTTTATTATTGATTTTTAAGAATCTTTATATATTTTGAGTATTGAACTGGAGGAATCTTGTATATAGAAAACACATTCTGAGTCCCTGACCCCACAATTTAGTATTGACTGTTAGAAATTTTAACATACTTTCTTTGTACTGACAACTTCTTGGGCTAAATCTCTTAAATACCAGACTCTCAGTGCTCAGAGCTGTATTTGTGGTTTCTGTTCTCCAATTCAGATCCTGCTAATAGCAGAACAGCCGATAGGAGCAGAAATCTGTCAAGTTGCAGGATGTATGTAAGTGCTTTCTTTATGAGCTCTAAACTGCTTGGAAGTATGTGAGTCCTGAATGTTACCTATCACATTTTTTTGTTATATTCATTTGTTTTTATTGTTTATTAGAATTTAATTTATATCCAAAGATTTTGTTTTAAATTCGGTGTGCAGTGATTATCCCGGGCAGTGATTCTGTTGGCTTCTTCTAGCAACTAAATGGGCTCCCAATGAGTTTTGCAGAAGACAAGGATAATCTCCCCAACTTCCTGGATTTTTATAGAGAAGCTGAAAGGTTCAGTGATGTGAATAAGGTCCTGTCATCCCAGAGCTAGACTTTCTCATCCCAACTGCGGTTCTTAATATCAGTGGATGGTAAACTGCACAATAGTCTTTATTTTAATTTTTTGGAGACAAGGTGTCTCTCTGGATCCCTGACTGTCCAGGAACTTGCTATGTAGACCAGGCTGGCCTTGAACTCACAGAGATCCTTCTGCCTCTGCCTCCCAAGTCCCGGGATTAAAGGCGTGCATGTACCAACATGATGGGCTCTCCACCACAATCTTTAATATGTCTCTCTTTTAAATAGTGTGTTTCATTAATGCCTAGAAAGAGAACTAGTATTTCAAATCCATTCTAGGTTTATGGTCTGTTATCTCAGGTTATTGTTAAGAAGTGACTAAAGAACAACCTATATTTTCTAACAGTTTGGAGGGAGACACCCAAGAATGCCTGGAAGCATTGGGTTTCTGGTGAGGGCTCTTTCTGGCTTTCAGATGGCTCCTTTCTTCTCCTTACACAGCAGAGTCATGGTCTTTGGGTTAGGGAATATGAGCTCTGTTAAACTTATTTATTGACATATCTCAAGAGAGAGTGATTTGGGGGAGGGGGTTAGGGCTTCAGAATATGAATTTGAGGGAGATCCAACTCAGTCCATTCTGTGGCATCTGTATGAAAACTTTTGATTTGAATGGCATTCCTCACCGTTATTGTCTCATCTCATTAAGGTGATTAGACAGCAACGCTAGTGTATGACTAGTCCAAGGAGAGTCTGGCTGATGTAGCGTGCTTTCTTCTGCTCCCTTGGACAAAACCCAGCTTGTTGCCATGGCTCTGCTCCAGGTTCTTATCACCCTGCACCCAAGCTCTCCTTCTCTTCCCCACCGTTCTGTCTGTCTTTTGAGAGTAGATCACCTTGTAGCCCATACTGGCTTCAGTCTCATAGCAAGAAATGGGGTCACAGGGGTCTTTTCTTTTAAAAGTTAAGTTTCCAGGTGAGTAATTTTAAATCACTTTATATTCAAGTGATCATGTCAGGCATTATTAGAATTCTTGGATTGAATCTTGGTTTTGCCAAGTGGTACCTGTGGGTGTAGGTATATTAATGCCTCAGTTTCTCATTGGTGAATTATATTTCCGACAATAGCTGATATTGAATATTATCTGACAAAACCCCATTAAAAATACTTAATGATAATGATTGTTATCATCTAAACTTACTATTTTTAGGGTAATTTATGATCTAAATGTTTCTAACATCTGTCTTCTAAGTAGCATATCTGAGAGTTTTGCTTTCTATTATTTAGGACCTTGAAGACTTATGTTATTCTATGCCCTTTCTTAGTAGGTGTGTGTTTATAGATTCTTATACACATCTCACTGTTCTTAAATGATTCTACAAGATACTTACAAGAAATCTACCTGTGGTATGTCCACCAATTCCATTTTGCAGGAAACTGATGGTCAAGAAAACTGAAGCCAGGATGCTATGAGGCCTGTCTTTGTAGCTCATGCTCCTTTCACTGTGTCACAGCAAAAATAATTTATCATCATGGTTTTCTGTTGTTTGTTTTTTTTTTTTTTTAAATCTATGATCCTTCTCCCCAAGCTGTTTGATGCTGGGGTCACAGGTATCGTGTCTTGCTCTGTTAGCTTTTCAGTTTGTTTTCTTCGTTTCGTCAGTGGAAAGTTCTGTAATATCACGATGTCTGGAATGAATAAACAACCCCAGGCAGCCTCCAATTGAGTAAAACATGACCTTGGTAAGTGAAACACTGTTAAAATAGTTTAAGCATTCTGTTTCTCTTAAAATGCCAAAGGGAAACAGATATAATGCACAGTAGAACTTAGGAGATGACAACCTTGGTGTCCTCTCACACACTTGGACAGCTAAGCCAGGAAAACACAAAGCAACAAAATATAACTCCAAACACTTACTAACTTCATATAAACAAAAGTTGTACTTGGAAAAATGTAATAAGATTTCATGATATGGCTGAGCTCTGAACTGTTTATGTAGTTGTGATTATGTGAATGCTAGATAAGAACCCAATATAAATGACCACAGAATAGGTCAAGGAGTCTGTGTAGACTGGATCTAAGTAAGACAAACTAGCTCAAGTCTTATTGTCATAAGATAATCCAAACTTGATACTGAAAACTGAAAATGCTGGCATGGCATTTGGAAATATGGAAGTATATTCTGGATTAATCTTCTGATGGAACTGAAATATCTGGGAAGGGAGATAAATAGTGGGGTGATGGGGAAAGACTGGTCTGCTATGTTTTTAAATAAGCCTGGAGTTATTTGATGATTGAAACCATGTGCACATGTGTCTTAATGAAATGAAAGCTAAAATAAAGAAAAAACAAACTTGCCTAATGATAAATATTTTGACTTTAACTCAAGCTGATGCTTTGCTTGAATGTCAAGATAAGCACTGAGTTCCTGAGAAGGCGTCATACTTAATTAATTTGCCTAATATTAGATGAATGTATGCTGGATGTAGCTGGGGATGTAAATGTAAACGAGACAATAATCCTTGCTTCCAGGAAAGCCAGGATCCTATTAGGAGATGAGATATGCAAATAAACTCCATGGAAGTTCTTACAGTGTCCCTGCTGGGATATCAGGCTTCTGAGAGGCCTCAGCCCTTGGCTGAACAGCTCAATTCCTATTTCCAGGGATTGTGGCTTTGCTATTTTGGTCTTATTCAGGTATTAATATGTTTCCAGTCTTGTTAATTTTGACTGTTTCCTCCTGGCTTACTCAGCTCAGTTACTTGCTAAGTTAGAGATATTTAGTAGGTAAGAACAGAACTCCTTCATTGGTAGTTCTACTTTTAACTCTTAATTTTCTTCTTTCTCAAGTCAGAAGAGATGCATCTTCATTTTTTTTTGACATTTTTCTTTAAGAATCTACAATGGGGTAGAGATGGAGGCATTGAAAAGCCACTCTTAGGTGATACAGAAGCTGGGTCCCTTCTCAGCTTGTCTTCTGGACATGTCCTTTGAGTTCCAGACTGTTACACATGGAGTTCAGTTTTATATATGAAAATGAACCTATATAGGAACAATGGTTTATCTGAGTGTAACATGTTAGGCTCCCTTCAGAAACAGCAGAGAAGCCAATATGTCAAGTTTTCATTAATGTTTGTGCATGCTTATCAGGATCATGGAGTTTGCTAACCCTCTTCTCATAGTTTCTAACTTTGTCACTATGGGAACTTGTTTCTTATCTTTAATCTCCCAATGCTAGATTTTGGAGTATTTCATATTCTAGATTTTTGGATTAGGAATGTTTAACCATGCCCCAAATCAAAGGCCTTCTGAAATCCAAAGCCCTTTCTGTCCTAAGGATTTTATACAAAGAATAGTCAACCTTTATTACTTTCCATTTCTTAATAACAGCTCGATAAAAACTTTAGAATCTATTTGTAGAGATACATTCAAAGCTCCATTTTCCTGAATGATTTGTCTAGAGTTGTCTTGCGAGAGGTAGGTGGTAAGTCATCTATAAAGCCCTTGGAAGGATTTACATTATTTGGGGTTTTGACATCTTCATCTGGTTTTCAGTCAGTGCGAAACAGTGCAACATGTGGACATAGACTCCGAGTTCAATATCTAATGTGTCTCGTGTGAGGAGCTGTCTGGCCTTTGTACTCTGGGAGGTAGACTAGAACATGCATGGAGCCAAGTCAGACTTTGCATGGACATAGTCCTGAGGAATTCTAGGGTTGATCTTAATCTTTAACAAAATTCTTCTAAATTCCCACAACCAGGAAAACCTATTTCTAATAAGCAAAAAATAAACTATTGTATTGTTTTAAAAACAAAAGTACTGGAACCTATACTTCTTTTTTTTTTTTAATGAATTTACTTTTGAGTCTACAAACATGTAGCAATTGATGAAGAAACATAAAACAATGCTTTAGTTTTAAAATCAGGATTTTGTAAAACATAACTTTTACAAGATTATATGAACAAACATGAATAAGGTTAACATTTGTTTATACTGTGTATGAATTAAAATATGCTGCATGTTATATAAGCTTTTGGTCACTGTTAGTTTTAGAATAAATATGTTCTGCCATGATTAATTTTTTTCATCTATTAAGATAAATTCTTCAGGAATTGAGGAAACTATCTTATTATATCAGAGAATAAACTGTAGATATACATTGTGATATATACATACAAACATGTATTTCACTTTTTCTATATCAATTGAATAATTTCTTTGATGGAGATAATATTGTTTTTTAGGTAGTTCTGTTAGTCCTCTGAACATTTACTAAAGCCATGTAAATGGGTTGTAATTTAATATATAGGCATATAAAGCAATGGATTAATATATAGATTACATAGTTTTCTATTGCAATAAGTTGTGACCCAGTAGCCTGTGTATATAGGCTAACAGGTGGAGGATACAAAGATTAGCTGCCTTCAGTAGTTTCCTGGAGAGCATCATGCTGTGCTGTGGCAGCACTGCTCGAAGAGTAGAAGACAGAATCATCCCTTGTCCCTTTATCATTATTACATCTCTTACCTCTATGGAGGAAATGTATTTTTATGAAATTATGGCTTACTGGAAATCATTTTTTTATCACTTCAAAAATGTAGCACTTTAAATCACTTTGGAAGGTAATTAAATAGGAGCCTATTCTTCAACATTGCAGAGTTGGAGAAGATGCTTGGAATACTACATTCTCGATTTCATTTTTAGTCAGAACTTAGTTTGAATCTTGTAACTAAGTAATGTGTACAGTGTGTCTGGAGGATGACTTTGGATTCTTACCCAACCTGCAAAGTTTTGGGATACTGAAGGACTTGGAGTGTAGAGGTGACATTATAGCCTCAACAAGTAGGAAAGTATTGCTGGTAATGTATAGAAGTTTTAGAGCCAGTGAGTGAGATGGCTCTTTTGGTAAAAGTTGTTTGCTATGACCTGAGGTCAATCCCTGGAAACTATGAAAAGGTTGAGGGAGGGAACTGATTTAACCAAGTTGTGTGCTCTGACATGTCCCCCACATGCTCAGTTGGTGTGCATGCCCTTAAACACATGGTAATAATAAATATGAAAATTTAAAGTAGTAGATTTAGCAGGTTTGGATCATCTGGAGACAGTTTTTAGAGGGCTGTTTTTTTTTTTATATGTAAATACTAGAACTTCACTCTCGGAACACTTGCAGAGGCACAGATTGGGTATTTTAAACAAAACAGGGAAAGCTAAACCCTTCCTAGAATTAATGGAGCCAGATTTAAAAGGAAAATGTCCTGGGACAACTTGGAAAAGATTCTCTACACTTACTTTACAGTTCCTTTGATCATGCAGCCAAAGTTAGATGGTCCCCCTTCCCCCAGAGTACTCTGTTGATTAGGTGATCTGCTGTGCTTGCCAAGCTCATTCTCTCAGGTTGTTGATAGAGCCCCTCTTTCTATAAATGCAGGGACTGTATATAAGCATGGCCTCAGAAGACACACTCACCCGTATATGTCTTTTTTAAAGTAACTGTGTTGGATTCCTCTGGTGGTGGTCCTGTCAGTTGCCAGTGGCACAGCTCAGCGCTGCCCTCTGAGCTTCCTCCAGAGTTTCCAGAGAGCTCCATTCAAGTGAAGCCAAATTCTTGATAGTCCTTCTGACACTTTCAGGAGTAAATTCAGCAGTGGGTGTAGGCAGAGTTGGAGTTCATTAAGAGGAAATTTTAACAGACTTAAGTGTGCAGTTAATAAAAGAGACACTGTGGAGAAAAGAATAGTTCCTACTCAAGTGTGGGTGTGGGTTTTTCAAGAGAAAGTCACATGTTACATTCTTATAGCAGCCAAATATGCTATTTTGGTGGATTCTGATTACATATCAAAGTGTTGCAAAGGAACTTTTTTTTTCTAAATCTGATAAATGAGATCATCGGATGATTCCTGGGATGCGATGGTTAGGATTACAACAGAGAAGGGAAAATAGATCACAGGGGTTGCTCAAAGAAGTTAAGACACTGCCATGTCCCCAACCCCATAAACAATTATAGCTTGTTTTTTAGATTTAAATTATAGGAAAAGAAAATTACAGGTTCACATTTGGGAAAGAAACAAGGCAGTATGTGCTTAGGGCTCAAGCATGGTTCATTGCTATGTTGCCATTCTTATTTGAAATATCTCTGTGTTAAAGGAATATTGACTCTATATCAGGGATCTTTACAGTACATTTTCTTAATTGTGCTGGATCTTTTGACTCAGCTGACAAGAGCTTCATCCAGACTCTAGAGTGAAGGCTTCCTTTCTGTTCCCATAGTCTTCTAATTTTCCATGCCTTTCTATTCTGTCTGAGTGCAGATTTGCCATGCACAACAATAATTTGAGAGTTTTTAATTGATGAAATAATTCTTCGTTCTCTGTGAGTGGGACAGCTTATGCCTATAAAATTCTCTTCTGTTTTAGTGTGGTTTATGTGACTTTTAACCTTTGAGTTAAAGTCAGGCATGGTCTTATGTATGTATCATGTGTTTTTCTCTGCATGGTAGAATATATTTAAGTGCTGCTAAATCCTCAGGCATATATATGTACAATATCAGCTTTCAGAAAACAATTGGCTACTGTATCCACGGTAAATATATTACTATGCTTGTATTTGGTTTTATTAATTTTGTGTCTTAGAAATACTATAGAGAAAATAAATAATGGTTTTTTTTAGTATTCTGGTTTATCAAAATTTATTCTTATCAACATAGTATAGTATTTAACAAACCTATTGCTCTTTTGATTTCTGCACTTTGGATGTTCTGTAGTCACAAATGAGCAGCATGAGCCCAGTTGTAGTACATGTGACCCAAGCCAGTTTTATATTTGATATCACAACAATTTGTCCTGATAAATAACAAGGGTGAAAGGGGTCTTAGGGAGGAGGGTTCATAGTTATGGAGAAGGAAACTAAGAAATCTACTGCCACATCACTGTCTTAAGTGCCCATGACAGTGTGTGTTCGGATAGCTTGTCCTCTTTGTCCTCTCCAGAACCTAACCTTCATAATTACACTTTCTGGGTGTATGCACACGTGCATATTTTATAGAGGATGCTCTAGGTGTGTTCAAACAGATGCAAGGTTAGAGCCATTGAATGCAACTTTGTAAAATATACCGTATAAAAATATGCTTATATTTCATTCATATAATGCCAGACAAGAAGATAAATGTTGATTATAGAAGGGTTTGCAACACAAATATATGAAGAAAAGCCCATAAAACATAAGAAGATATAGATAGAATTGTTCAGTTTTACAAAAACTTTCTCGAATGTGGAGATATGTATATTAGTAGAACACCATAGAAAATGGTTTGTGATTGTGCCTGTAGGAGACTGACTCCGTGCTGTGCTCATGTTGTGCGACTCGCTTGCTCTGTGGTGTTGCCAGCTTCCTTTGACTCAGTTTCAGGGATCTCGTGGCTTGTGAAAAGCAGCATTAGAGTCTGTCATAATAACACAGTCTGTCTGCACAACAGTTCAGTCTCAAATGGTATGTGAGTCATTGACTGCAGACAGCTGTTAAGTTTGTAGCTGTTGTGAGCCAGTCCCTGCGTAAATCAGCCAAACTTGGTTTTCCTGTGGTAACTAAAGAGGAACAGCAGAGTAAATTTAAAAACACTGTTTCTGAGGGAAGATATCGGAGTTTTACCCTGTTGTCAGCAAAGAAATGCTTCACGTGTGAGCTTTTTTGATGTATGTTTCCCTGTACATAGTTCTGGGTATTGCCAAGGAGTCTTAGTCACTCCAGTCATAGTCTAACAAAATCTGTCACTAAAAAGCCAGTGTCCTCTTACACAAGTCAGACTACAGAGAATTACTGTAGTTACCTGGTATACTTTCCCCAAGAGATGTTTACTAGGATGTCCACAGGAGCATTGCTTGCAATATAAGAAAAAATAAACACATAAATATAGATGACTGAGATATGCCTCAATAAAAGAGTAATTAAATTCCTATTTTCAGATTAGAATACTGTTGCAGCTATTAAGTAAATGAGATAAACTGTGCGTGCCTCTGTGGCTGGGACTTGAGATACTGTGAGTGAAGATCCAGTTTCAAACACGTTGAGTACAAATCTGTTGCATAGAAATCAGAAGGAAACTAAACAGATGAATATACTGTGTGAAAGCATCTGCCCGGGACATTTTGGGGTCCTTGGGAATGAAGATGGTGGCCTTTAGTTTTCATCTTGTACCTTTTAGTGCCCTGCTATCTACCCTAGTACGTTTCACCAGTAATACACCGTTTACTGCCAACAGAGCTCATCTCAGATTTTCAGGCTTCTCACCTTCCACCCTTATTTCCATTTTAATGATCAGACACCACCAGCTGCAAAGAGAAAACATCAGCAATTGACTGAGTGATTATATGAACACAAAGCTTATGTTTTCAGCGAGCATAGATGGTCACTGAAAACCATTTTTCAAAATAGGTCATTATTAATAGTTATTTATTGTCTTGTATTTTAAAACATGATGTAAAGGTCAGGACAGCAGTGGTTCTAGCCAATTGGTCATTAACTGGCAATCATTGACCTTAAAAGGAGAATTGGTCTTCGGAATGCTTTTTTGAAGTTGTTAATAACTATATCTGAAGATTAGCAGTTATATTGTGATGATGACAAGCGTGCCAAGAGACATTGGCCCCATTCAGATGAAAAATTATGTTTCCAGTGTGTAATTTGCAATAGCATTCATCAAAATTATGCATTCTTTCTAAAAGGAAAAAAATTGATTGGTAGCAGTTGTAGTGCCAAGGTTAGCCTTAATGGTGCTGAAACATTCAAATTTCCTGGCTTTTAAACCTTAAAAAAACCTTTGAAGAGATTTATATGGACTCTTGGATATGAAAGAGTTCTTAAAAAATAATGTCATTTTTTGCTTGCATGCCAAAAACATGCTTTGTAAATGAGGCGGGGAAATGCCAGCTCACTCCTCTTCGCAGTTGTGCAGTGCCTTCACTCTTGTTGTTGACTTGTGGGTGTAAGAAAGACGTTTCTCCACCCTAATGCACTGGTTTCCAGTGGGGCGTTCTCTGCATTTGCATTTTATTAGTAAAATGTCTAATGGTTTCTTGCAGGCTCCAGATAGCATGCCCATGAGACTAAGATCACATTTCTCTTATTCTCACTGTTCCTCGTGGCGTCATGCTTGGAATCGTGGACTGTGAACTGAAGCTAGAGGAGATAACATTCCTGAGTCTACACTCAGGAAGCGCGGAGAGGCTACTTACTCTGTAAGTCTAGGTCCTGTCAGTGGTGGTAGGTGGTGGACTTACTATGATGTCTGCATGGTGATAGATGCAGCACTACTACAGCTGTGTGTTTATAAACACGTTGACACAGAATAGGGCAGTTTGTTCACTTGTATTTGGCCAGATGATGAAGAACTTTCTTCTTAACCACTTCTTGCTTCATGATTAGAATTCATGGGCAGAGAGGTTTTAGCCAGATGCATTCTCAGTTGCTCCTTTATCCACCCTATATAAGGTACAGAAGTATCCCTCCTATTAAAGCTGTCGTGGGATAAAGGCTATACTTAGACCTAATTCATATAGTGCACGGTCAGAGGCATTGGAGAGGTTTCTGGGCCAAGGCATTATTGCTTTGGTTATCTACTACTGGTTGAAAAGGAAAAAAAAAGGAACTAAGAAAGGGAGCTCTGACTACCACCCAAATGCCAGCGCTACATTTACAAAGCATGTTTGTGGCTTTGTGTGTCTTATCCTGCTCTTGTCTTACTTGTTCCAAAGGTATTTTAGAAAACTTGCAGGTAGAACTGAATCCCATTGTGTTATCTATCCATTGCCCTGTATTTCCTCTTGCTCCTTCTGAGTTTTCACAAGAACCTTTCTTGTCCTTTCCTGTGTTAAGAATGTCCCTTCTTGTTCTCTTCTGGTAGGCAGGCTGACTGACTGAGAAATTAATTTCATATTCATCCCTGAAGTATGTTTTTTTGCTAAATTTAGAGTTTTGGCTTGAAAATTTAAATTTCTTTAATACTTTCAAAGGATTTAAAAGTATTGCCCTACATTTATGGTGCTGATAAAAGTGCCATTCAAATTATCTTTTTAATTTGCAGAGAAGTCTTACTGCTTTCAGGATGTTTTTGTTTTAGTATTAGGGACCTCATTATGTGGTATCTTTATGTGTATTTCTATGAGTCTCTCTTTTTGGGAACTACTGATCTTAATTTGCAGGTTCATATCATTCATCAAATTGGAAAAATTCTGCTGTTGTTTCTTTAAATATCAATTTAGTTCCTGTATTCATTCTAAAATACTCTTGGCAAGGATATGACAGCCTCTGCTACAGCGCCATATGTGTCCAGAGCTATGTTTGATTCTCTGTCTTAAAGTCCACAGATTTTTTTCCCCCCTGAATTGCCTTCATTGTTCAGTTCTCAGCCTGTGGGTCATGACCCTCTGGGGTTTGACAGACCCTTCAACAGGGGTCATCCAAGACCCATTGGAAAACAGAGATATCTATATTACAATTCATAAAAGTAGCAAAATTGCAGTTATGAAGTAGTAAAGAAAATAATTTTATGGTTGGGGTCACACAGCATGAGAAACTGTATTAAAGGGTTGCAGCATTAGGAAGGTTGAGAACCAGTGGTGTAGAACAACCAGTGACTTCCATTTTGGTTATTGATTATTTTTTAAAGATTTATTTTATTTTTAAAGAAAACAAGTATAAGTTGAAGATACTATCTATTCCTTGGCCCTTGTCTTTAATTCCTTCGTTTGAGTTTTAATTTTTGTGGTTAGAACTGGAAAAAAAGAATGTATGTAAGAGAGACAGGTATTTGTGAGAGGTTGGCCCACAGGCTTTGGGTTTCAGGTGAAGTCTAGGGCAGACTAGGAAGTAGTAGTAGTAGGAAGGCCTGGGCATACACATTTGAAGCACTCTGGCATTGAAAGATTGGGGGCTCTGGTTGCTGTAGGATATCATACCATGACATTGGAGACATGAAAAGACATCAAGTGGCTTTGGTGTTGCAGATAGGGGTATTCTTCAGCCAGAGTGAGTAGAGGATTCAACCAAAAGATGGGCACTGAGCAGGAGTAAGGTGGCACCTTAGAGATGACTGTGGAAGGAATTTAGAGATGTGATTTCCAGGAGGCAGGCTAACAGGGAATTTAGCTCCCTGAGTAGGTCACTAAATTGATATCAGTAAGTCTGGGGAATATCTGATGTGCATTATCTTCAGCCTGGGCATGAATGAGCAGCTGTGTAGTTCAAGCGTATTCTTACCATGTCATTGAGGAAGCTGCTCTGACAAGTTCCCAGGTGAGCCCCTCAGTTCAATGTCTCATATTCAGACACCCAAAAATGCCTTTTAATAATAGGTTCTAACTAGATGACTGTGGTTTGTATCCACATTCATATTTTTATTTTAAACTAGTAAATTAATTCAGTATGGTATTGTTCTTATTCCTTAATTTTTAAGAAAAATTGTAGGCAGAGGCTACTCATTTGTTTCCTGGCTGCCCAGATTTCCAAAATAATCACACAGTAACTATATTATTTGCAATATTATTTGACTGATAGCTTAAGCATATTTTTAGTTAGGTCTTATGTCCTAAATTAACCCATCTCCATTAATCTGTGCATCACTATGAGATCATGACCTACTGGCAAACTTCAGTGGGCTCCATCAGAGACATCTGTCTCTTGTGGCGGCTACATTGCTTCTTACTGACTCCATCTTTCTCCCAGCATTCAGTTTAGTTTTCCCTGCCTAGCTCTATTCTGCTCTGTCATAGGCCAAAGCAGCTTCTTTATTAACCAATGGTATTCCCAACATACAGAGTAGAATCTCACACCAAAAAACTTTCAATATATATGAAATAAAAGCAGACTTTTAAAAATATACATGGGTTTCTTTTTTTCTTTTGGCCTGATATAGCCTGCTGAATCAGATTTCATGTGTATTGCTTTGTAATAATGTTCTTTCCCTGTGGTTTATAGAAGCCTTCCCCCAATTTTTCGGTTTTGTCTAGCAGGGGACAGGGTTCCTCTGTAGTTTTGGATCCTCTCCTGGAAACTAGCTCTTGTAGACCAGGATGGCCTTGAACTCAGAGATCTGCCTCTGTCTACCTCGCGAGTGCTGGGATTAAAGGTATGCGCCACCCACCTTTTTTTTTTTTTTTAGAATATAGACCAGGTAATAACATGATACTCAGTTTTATTTAATATTTAGAAGCTGAATAATCTTTTAATTTGTAAAACATTCCCATTTTATTTTGCTTATTTTCTAAGGTTTGATGGAAATTAGTCAGGCTACAAGAGGAGATAAATTTGAAAATATTTCCTGCCATGCATTTTTTTCTTGTTTTTGTTTTCTGTGACTGTGAGTGCAAAAGCTGATACAAGTGTCTATTCATGTCTATTTTGAGGCTGAATCAGGATTACAAGTTGATGCAAGTGTGTATTCATGTATTCTTTGAAGCTGAGTTGGGATTACAAATTGAAGGCCTTTCTGAGCTAGAGTGAGTTCAAGGCCATCCTGGGAAAAGAGAGTTGAGGCTTTGCCTAAAATGAAATGTCAGAAGAGAGCCGAGTATTTGCCTTAGTTATAGTGTTTGCTTTTCTGTGTGAGGTTCTTGGTTTAAATCCAGAACCTCCAGAAGGGAAGCAGGCATTAAGCACTATAGTAGAGTTCTGTGGAACAAAGCAGAAGGCAAACAGGAAGGTAAGGTAATTATGTAACTCCTCTGTGAAGAGATTTTTAATATTCCACCTGAGTTATTCACTATGTGTGGATACCAATGGATAGAATCATATTTATACATCATTTAATTTCATTTTAGGTTGCATCTGTTTTTGCTCTTTAATAAATATTTCAGTAAATAGCCTTTTGGCCACATCCACCATTGTTTGGCCATGTCCTGTTTTAAAGTATTGTTACTGTAAGTCATATTGCAGTGAGTATTGTGATGTGCAAATCTCTCTACTGCCTTGCTTAGCATACTTCATAGGAATCCCTAAATGCACTTCTGAGTCAAACAAAGTGTATATAGTTCTTAAAGACTGATGCACTGTTGTATAAATAAACATAATATAGTATCATGCCTGGCAAGCAGGCACTCAGATCTTCACTTCTTCTTAATGGCACTAATTCTGAATTGCATTAGTGGGTTTGGCTTCTGTGATACCCTGTTTCCATTGATTGCTTTGCCTGGACCGATTCATTCCTTTGCATTTTTGCTGTTTATGGAGTGCTGACTGTCTGTTGGGCCTGTGCTTGGGAGCCCGGTCTCAGAAAGAAGCTATACATACTTGCCTCGCAGTCCGGAGACACGGATATCATGAGCTTTGTCCTTTCTGGGTCTCTAATTTTAAAATGTGAGAAGCTTGCACAATCCTTTTTTTTTTCCCTCTACTTTCTATAATTGGCTTCCTTGTGGGAGGGAGGGTGTATATCATACTGGTTTGGGCTAAATGGCAGACTTACCCCCTCTCTCTCCTTATTGTTGACACCTTACTTAAAGAAGGTGAGATTTTATAAGCTGTTTAAAATGTACGGAAGAACTTTTAGTGAACTGTGTATGTATTTGTCTAACGATGAAAAATGAATAACCTAATTTAAATTTTGTTTTTGATGATGGGTTTTCTTGTTTAAAGAATGTTAACATGAATATGTAAGAAATGTTCTATATTCACACACCAGATTGTGTGTATTATTTTTTTAAGCAAGTGATTATTGCCTTTCATTTATGATTAAAACGTAGATTATTAGGGCTTTATACCTCGCCTAGGTTTTGTCCATCCTGGGCAGCACCTTTACCTGCTAAAATATTAAAGTCTATTCTAAACATTTTCTCAGCTCAGATGATTCTTGAAGGCTGTGCTTCTGTGCTTTCCCTTTTGATATTTCATGTCGGACTTCCTGAGTTGGGTGTGCTCTTTGCTGTTATGAAATATTGTACATTTCGATCATCTTTTCATACATGTAAATTGAACACGTTACTGAAAACTTGCCTTGCATGATTCCCTCAGAAATAAAAAAAATTGTCATTTTTATTCCTGGAGGCCTGTGTTTAAAGCCACTAGATAGCCTCTTTTGGGGCTTTTCCATGCATTATGGAAAAGTACATGCCTTTTTGTTTCATATAGTTAAAATTGCCCTTTATTAATTTTATTAACTGCGATTATACATATCACCCCACTCCCCTTATGTATAAATGTAGACTGAGTATAGAACAAAAAGTGGTTGACATTTCTATATTTACTAACATGGGAGAGGGTATGGCATTATATAGCATACCCTTCTTATTAACTGCTTATATTTGTTCTCCTGAGTACAAATTATAGGAGTAAGGTAGCTTTGTATAATAATGTCTAAAATACCATATCCTGGATCTGGGAAAGGGAGTGAGTGTCTGCACACTGAGCAGTGGTGTGCTTCCTGGAGGATCTTGTATACTGAGATCCCTCTGGGTTTGTGTCTCAGCTTACATTCCCCTCGCCCCCAAATACAGAATAACTTCTTTAAGCTTCCATAGTTAGAAAGAGTTAGGGCTGGAATATAGCCTAGGCAGTCTGATTCCAATAATATCGCAAAATTATATAATCTTAAATTTCTTTATGAGATAAGTAGGTTTGTCACTATTTTATTTGTAATTAAAACTTTATTGTAAACATCTAATATTTTAAATTAATAACATAACATTTTTTAAAAGGCTTTCTTTCCATTTCATAAACAATCAGCAAAAGAAGAGTGGTATAGAGGTAGAAGGATTGCAAGGAACATGAGGAATCACTAAGCCCTGGGAAGGACATAGGTGACAGAAGGAAGCAGGAAGGCAAAAGGGTAAGGGAAGGTGGAGAGGAGAAGAGGTCTGAGGCAGAGGCCAGGGGAGGAGGACAGACAGGAAGTGAACCATTTGCTGTATGGCTTTGAGCATCCCTACAGAAGTACTTAGTGCTGCTGCCATTTAGACAGCTTCGCTCTCTGTGCTCTTTCCTTCCTTCTATGTTTTAGGAAGAAGCACCATTCAAAGATGGCTGATGCAGAGTTCAAGTTTTTTATACCACATTTCCTGTTTTCTTACAAAAATCCTAGCTTTGTAAGTGATCTCCATGGCAGATTTAGTTTAACATTCAGTCATGCTCATGAATTTTTTCTTTTTTTCTTTTTTAAATGAGTTCTCTGAATGTATCTGTTAACTTAAAGGTTTATTTAAAGATGAAATAACATTTTACAGAATAGAAAAAGAGTCCTTTGTTTTCATATAATTAAAGCATGTTCCTGTGATAAACCACAGAATTACTTGCAGGTACTTGAACTCTTTGTTCATTCATATCAAATGGGACTTTTACCTGCCTTTTGATCTCCAAAGCGAATGTACATGCCTGCTTTCAAGTATTTGTAATTCTTCCTGCTGTATGTACCTTACAGTTGTATTCATAGATTATATCTTAGAATGCCCATTTCACAAGTTAAAGTAGGAACACACCCTGAATAGTCTAACTTTCTATTTCATTTATATCATACAAGTATTAACTTTTGGTTAACTAAAACAGTATTAGTCTCTGGATAGTGGTGGTGCATACCTTTAGTCCCAGCTCAGGAGGCAGAGAGGGGTGGATCTCTGAGAGTTCAAGGCCAACCTGGTCTATAGAGTGAGTTCCAAAGCTGTAGAGAAACCCTGCCTTGCTCCCAAGGTCCCAATGAAGAGCAGAAGGAGGGAGAACATGAGCAAGGAAGTCAGGACCACGAGGGGTGCACCCACCCACTGAGACAGTGGGGCTGATCTATTGGGAGCTCACCAAGGCCAGCTGGACTGTGATTGAAAAAGCATGGGATAAAACTGGACTCTTTGAACATGGCAGACAATGAGGGCTGATGAGAAGCCAAAGACAATGGCACTGGGTTTTGATCCTACTTCATGTTCTGGCTTTGTGGGAGCCTAGCCAGTTTGGATGTTCACCTTCCTAGACCTGGATGGAGGGGGGAGGACCTTGGACTTTCCACAGGGCAGGAAACCCTGATTGGAGAGGGAGGGGGAGAGGAGTGGGGGGAGGAGGAGAAGAGTGGGAGGAGGGGGAGGGAAATGGGAGGCTGGGAGGAGGCGGGAATTTCTTTTTTTTTTCTTTCAATAAAAAAAAAGAAGAAAAAAAACAGAAAACAAAACAAAAAACAGTATTAGTCAAAAGTACTTAGCAAATTGAAAGAAAGTGGTTACACTTAAAGATTTTTAAAATCAGGACAGATAGATAGATAACTACACCATTAGAAAGAGACTAGTCTCTTCACTTTTTATAATTCTTTATCATGGGATTTATAGACTTTTAAAAGTCAGCTATCCCAACTTTTCAGTAGAGAGATTAACAATTAATAAGATAGGATGAGTTAAAATATGAAAGGTCAGATGAACAATAAGATTTTCATTAAACACTAATGCGATTCTAAACTTTTAGTAAATGATTCGCTTTGAATTCCAGTGCCCTTGTTAAGGGTCTATTTTTTAATTTTTGTAAGTTTTAAATGAGATTTATTGGTCACTGTTAGATTGTTCCCATTCAAATTGTACATAGGTCATATTATTTCACATGGATGTTGTTGCCAAAGTACTATCACTATAAAGAGATATGAAGAGATTACTATGTTATTTTGTACATGTATGAGGCCTATGTGTGAAATAGCATTGCGTACAAACTAATAATTACCAAAGTTAGAAGATTAGCATATGGAGGTGCATTTGTGGTTTTGTTTACTTTTGCTTATTCCAAATTTTAAATGAGACTAAAAGTAAAATTTCACCTTTTTTTATTTGCTTGATGAAATAATTGCATAGTGTTAATTTAAAAATTATATTAGGAAATATATTCAAAGGTCTTTAATTTTCATGCTGTGGAAAAGTGACACTTATGGTAGCTTGTCTCTGAAGTGTTACCATTTGTATAATTAAGACTTAAAATGTTTGGGCAGAACATTGTGTATGATTTTTAGTCACGTTCTTGTTTCTTTCCGCATAATTATGGGATATGAAGAAATCACCGAATTACTGACTACTGAAAATTGTGATCTTACCTCAGTGGAAATACCACTCTGGAATTGAATGCTTAGTGTTTTTCCCCTTCTGGGTCACAAGCTCTGTGGGTTCAATCATTTGTCCTGTTCATGACATACAGAATAGTACCTGCCTGACATCTATGTCAGGAAAGACCATGCTCTTATTTGTGGCTCAAAAGAAATCTACTTCTATTAAATTATTTATAGAATCATTTTCTTTTTTGGGGGAGTTTCAAGGCATTTTTTTCTCTCTAGCTGTCCTGTAACTCATGCTGTAGTCCATTGGTGTGGGAAGTCCTTCTGTGTGTTGCTTTTGCTTTTATTGGTTAATGAATAAGGATGTTAATAAGGCCAATTGGCTTAGCAGAGTATAGCCAGGCTGGAAGGTCGGTCGGTCGGTCGGTCGGTCGGTCCGTCCGTCCGTCCGTCCGTCCGTCCGTCCGTCTATCTATCTATCTATCTAGAGAGATGGTGGAATCAGGGAGAAGCTATGTAGCCCTGCCAGAGACAGATGCCGAATGCTGGACAGACCTTTACCTGGTAAGCCACAGCCATGTGGTGATACACAAATTAATAGAAATGGGTATATTTAAGATATTAGAATTAGCCAGAAATACACTCAAGCTATTGGCCAAACAGTATTGCAATCAATATAGTTTCTGTATGGTTATTTCAATTCTAGGCAGCCGGGAAACTAATAAGCAGCCTCTGCCAACAGTCCAGGCTGGCCTCAAGCTCAGAGATCTGCTTGTCTGAGTGCTGGGATTAAAGACATTCATGGGGTAGACTAGTGAGTGGTATAGATGTGAAATATTCATATCGGCACAGAGATAGAATATCGGGTTAAAAGGAGGTAGATGAGACAGGGAGGATTTTATTCTAAGAATAATTGGTGTCATTGGAAGATTCTCCGTGGCAGATGGATTGATTTGATTTGTGGTTTTGAAAAGTCACGGCGGCTTGATGTGTAAAGGTTAGGTTGGTAGGGTCATGAGTTACAGTATGTAGTCCTATATGTAGGCTGTTGAAGATGTTCAGAGGAGGGGGGATGGTATATCTTGGATTTCATCGGGTGCAGTAGAATATGCAGAGATGATCCCAATATATTCTGAAGGCCATGCTCAGTATTAGTATTCAGTATTAACATGTAGTTTGATTCTCTCATGTTACTTGGTTTAGATTGATTCAATAATTATAATTAGGTCAGCTTCCAGAACTGTGTATATGGACTGAAATTGGAGGAGGAGGTCTCCTAAGTCTTATTTTTTTTCTTTCAGTTTTTATATCAAGGGCAAGAAATGCTGTTTTACTATTTGGTGCCTTCAATTAGGATTTTGCAGAGTAGCTCATTGTCAGCTATATATAAATCTCTAAAGATTATTCCACTTTTTTAGAGTTAATACTTCTGGTGGTTTGTACGAGACTCGTATGCTCAGGTGTTGGAGCATTTGGTCCCTGGTTCGTAGTACATTTTGGAGAGATTTAGGAGATGCAGTCTTGCTTGCACTAGGTGTCGGCTTGAGAGTTCATAGCCCCATGTCCAGTTTGTTCTGTTGAAGATGTGACACCTCAGCTTTCTACACATGCTGCCATGCCTGCTGCCTTACCATGGTGGGCCTTTGGGACCCACTCTTTTCCAGAGTCACTTTGGAAAAGTTACTAATGCAGCTATAGGTTGCTCTTCTTGCCAGATATGTAATGACTCAAAAAGAATGCCAGCACAGATTGTTATACCTTACTGCATGAATTTATCTTACTTTGGTTAGGACAGTTCTCTATGATGTAAGAAAACATTAAGCCATCAAGTCTTAAATAAGAGCAAGTTGGATCTCTTTATTTACAATCATAAAATTTCTATAAAGGCTTCTCCACCCCACTTTCCCCCTTTTTATGATTTTAAGCCTTTTTAGATAAAAGTGCCTTCCTCAGAGTGCACTTTCTGCATTTGTTGTTTGTTTTATAATTTACTGCCACATTCAGCTTCCCTTTTCCTTTAAGTTAGCAGTTAACAAAGTTGTTGGTGGAGGCTGCTTGTTCATTTCTGGCCACCCAGACCTGAAATAGGCACACAGAAGCTGTATTATTAGCAGTACTGTTTGGTTAATAGCTTTAGTGTATTTCGAGCTAGCTCTTACATCTTAGACCATTTCTGTTATTTTATATTCTACCATGAGCCTCGTGGTTTACTGGCAAGGTTCCAGTGCCTCTGTCTCCTGCTGTGGCTACATGGCTTCTCTGACTCCACCTATTCTCTCCTCCTCTATCTGCTTGGATTTCCTGCCTTGCCCTATTCTGCACTGCAGTAGGCCCAAAGCAGCTTCTTTGTTAACCAGTGGTATTCACAGCATACAGAGGGAATCTCATATCACAAAGTCCCTGTAGGGTTCTGAAATGAAGCCCTGCCAGTGTCTTTGCAGAAGTTTATTATCATGTTCCTCTTCACTGAAGAGGGCACAGCAGTCATTCTTAGCAGCAGGACTTTCCTGATGGAGACTGCATGAACCCATGTCCTTTTCAAATTTAGCTTGTTTGATTAGCATGTCCGGCAAAGGAGGCCAGTCATGTTCTACCTATGTTATGTGAATCATGCTGAATCTGGTGTCTTCCCCCTTGTTTTCACAATACCTTTGACTCAAACCTCAGCATCTGATTTGCAGACTGACTTTATTCTTCCACAATGTAGAGTCGTGTTTGTGTTTGTATACTAATTCCCACTCTCCACCTTGATTTTCCATAGTCTGTCTTCTCCAAATAAATGAATCACAGGTTGGAAACGTAAAATTCCTTAGTGATGTAAAGTGATTTTGACAAAGATGCTGAGAGAATTGGACATACTTATATTAAACGTGAATCCTTATCCTTACTGCACACCAGACATAAATATTAATGCAGAGAACATCATGAACTTGGATACTAGAGATACCAACATTAAGAAAATGAAAAGACAAGGCATAGCTTAGGAAATGATTTGAATTTAGAATATGTAAAATCTTCTTCAATTTAGTAAGACAATTTAATTCTTTAACTGATATAGACTTATACTGATTTCATTTATCAGTTCTACTCATAGACATTTATTCAAAAGAACTAAAAATATAGTTCCATACAAAGACTTGTGTGCAAGGAGCACCATTCAAACTCCTAAATTAGAAAGATTTCACATACTTAGTACCTGGTCAGATGTATTGTATATACTGGAATTCTGTACAGCAGTAACAGTTCTGCCAAAATATAGATGTATATGTACACATGGATAAGTCTCCAAAACATTTTACAAGGGAAAGAATTACACAAAAGGCTACTTATTGTGGTTTCATAGTTATAGGAAGGTTTCTAGATAAGGTGAAGGTATAAAGATAGGAAAGTGTTGCAGTACTTGTCAGAGTCTGGGTGTGGAGCAGTGCTTCACTGATGTGGTCACAAAAGAGCAAAGGGGATTGGTTGCATGATGGTATTATATTGTTAAAATGATAGGAACTATACTCAGTTATACTTCTTTATCACTTAAAACAAAGTGCATTTATTCAGCACAATGATACATTGTAAGTAAGTTTCTCAGTGTTTTCATGCTGAGTTTAATTTTAAAATGGGGAAAATGTACCTCAATATGTGATTTCAAAATCCACCATATTATTTGGGTTAGGATATAGCTATTTAGGTTTGTGTCTTCTAAGCCCCAAAGAGAATCTTCATCCTTTGGGCAGTTTTCCTTAAGCTGTAAGGTACATGACAGTCACCTGAAGATTCGACTAAGTGCTTATTGGGATTGAGTACATAGTTAGTAGGACCCAGGTTCTGCAGTCTGAGCAGGTTTCAAGATGAGGATGATACAATAAAGCTTGTCAGAAGAACCAGACTTTGTTGAAGGTCCATTGGACCTTTTTAACCAGAACCTGAGCTTTGAACCATTTTAAAGTAAAACAGCGTGGGTTTCTAGCCAGAGATAACAAGGAGTTCCCTTTGAGTCTGCTGTGACAGCAATGGATTTACAGTTGTTTCTGTCACTGTTCAATCACAGTCCCACTTGTTATCTAGAACTCCCAGGCAGTGACCAGGATCTCCAGAGTGCATGGAGGAAGAAAGAAGCATCCTTTAGTTCTGCTGGTTTTGAATTATCATTTTCTTCAACCCATCAGCTCCTTAGTTCTGGCTGTGAATCACAATACAGAAGTATGATCAAGAGTGATGATACTAGTTAACCATTATTGAGAAATTATGATGTCTCACTGTTCAAAGTATTCTGCTTGCATTGTCTTTGCCCTTTCATATTTTACTCTGTGAAGTGAGTACCATTTTTATTCTCTGTATTAGAGATAGACATAATACAGAGAAATTACTTTAAATAATCGCACAAAGGGATGGGACATTCACTTGAGATTTAAAGTGAGGCACCTAGACTCAAGGGTCTGAGAGAAGCTGAGACCCACTAATACTTGCCTTCCTATAATCTCTACTTGGGTTTATGTCAGAGCTTCTGCCCCAGGTGTCTCACTAACTATCTTACTTAGGGTTTCTATTGTGTGTCTACTTGACACAAACTAGAGTCAACAGAGAGGAAGGAGCCTCAGCTGAGGAAATGCTTCCATGTGATCCAGCTGTAAGGTATTTCCCATTTAGTGATAAGTGACGGTGGGTGGTTCCATCCCTGGTCTGGTGGTCCTGGATTCTGTAAGAAAGTAGGTTGAGCAAGCCAGTAAGCAGCACTCTTCCATGGCCTCTGTGTCAGCTCCTGCCTCCAGAACCCTGCTCTGTTTGAGTTCCTATCCTGACTTCCTTCAGCCATGAACAGCAATGTGGAAGTGTAAGCCAAGTAAACCCTTTCCTCCCCAAGTTGCTTTTTGGTCATGGTGTTTTGTTGGAACAATAGAAACCCTAAGACACTGATCTTCTGTTTGTAGGAGAAGAATCAATCACCTCTGACATTTGAAGGTTATTTTATTAGTCTTCTAAAACAAACATACCCAGTCAGAGTGTTTCTGTACTTGGAGAGCTTCACTCTGCTCTCCCTTTGCAGGCTCTGTTGATGTTAGAGGCTCCTCGCAAGCTGTCTTATTCTAATGGCTTCAGTTAAAAGAGAAAAGCCTACCAGGGACTTTGAATATTCCTTTCTCTCTCTTTAAAAACTGAGGATTTTGGGACCTGAGTTTTCTTGTGTTCTTTATCTTTATCTGAGTTCCTCTTCCTTTCCAACCTTCTCAAAAAAAGACTTGATGCTAGTCTGAGATTGAGCAGAGCATTTAACTTACTGACCATGTTCTTAACCCCGTTCCCTTTCTTTTTGTTTTTTAATTAAAGATTGTGTTTCATTGATGCTTCCAGCGATTTTAGTGCCTTTTGTATTCCATGTTAACATAATGTATTTAGAAAGCTGAGTGTAAGGCAAGTCCATTTTTAATTTATCAATGGCACCCTCGGTCTTAATATGCTTAAGCATACTTTACTTTTGAAGGCAGAATTAATCTTTTATCAGGCTTGCCATGGATGCTGTTGGTTTCATTACTTTAGGGAAATGTCCCTGTGATTGTCTTAGAATTAATGCTATTCACATACTTCTGTTTCCCGATGTCTGTAGAACATAAAGAAGATATAAATAAGAGTCATCCAAACTAAAAACTAATGTAGAAACAGTGGCTATCACTGATGTCTGAAATCTAACAAAAATGTTTTTATTTTGGATGAAGAAAGTAAACCTAAAATAACCATGTGTTTGGACTTTTTTTTAATAAGTTGAATCTTAAAAATTTTACATAATTATAGAAAGATAATTTATATCTGTGAAGAAAAGTTTTAGGTATGATTGGGAAGAAATAGTTTTATTCTGCCTTTCATTTTTAAAGCAGATCTAGCTAGAAATATCCAGAATTAATACTGTAAGTTCTTTACATCACTGGGACCTCTGAATTTTGAATGACTTGAGAGTCACTTGGGGCTTATTAAAAAAATACAGACCCTGGGGTCCTATCCCTTTCAGTTGTAAGTTTGCAAAAGAGTTCTCAGAAGATTTCCATATACATTACATTGAGGTTCTTCAGGGAAATAAAACCATTAGGAGATTTTTCTCTTTTTCTTTCAAGAAAGTCTCGCATGATTCTGCGATTGAGGAGTTCCAAACTCTATAGTTGGCATTTTGGGGACCAAGCAGAGCATATGGTCGTGAAAGTCTTAAGTTTGAAGGCTGGAGAGACAGTTTCCCAGCTGAAAGACAGTGATCCAGAGAGAGGACAGTAGGAATGACTATGTGGCATTAGGTATTGATGATCCTGCCCAGCTTTACAAATATATTACTAATCACTGAGCTGAACCTTTAAAGGGTGAATTCTATAGCATGTAAATAGTGTCCATAAAATGTGAAGAGAAGAGGGAGGAAGAGACATAGGACAGGAAGTGGAGTAGTGATGTGGAATTCCCCTCTGTATGTTCTGAATACATTTGGTTACCATTGGGTAATGAAGAAACTACTTTGGCCTATGGAGCTAGACAGGAAAACTAAACTGAATGCAGGGAGAAAGAAGGTGGAGTCAGGCAGATGCCATGTAGTCACCCAAGAAGCAAGGTGTGAGATAACAAATCATGAGCCTCGTGGTAAAATATAAACTAATATAAATGGGTTAATTTAAGATGTAAGAGCTAGCTAGGAATATGCCTGAGCTGTTGGTCAAACAATGTTGTAATTAATGTAGTTTCTGTGTGTTTATTTGGGTCTGGGTGATTGGGAAACGAAATCGCAGTCTCTGTTTACAGAGTAGCTTTTGTCAGTATCTTCTGTTTCTATAAAGAAGTATGGAAACATGGGTATAAGGGAAGTGTGGCCAAGGAAGTAATTCTTAGTCACACAGGTGACATTGCAGCATGTTTGTGTGCTGATTCAAGTGACCCATTGGAAAGGGAAAGATTAATGATCCCTGTGAAAAAGACATGAGTTCACTGTGATACCATCTCAGGTAACTTTCTCATATCTTCCCCTAGGTGACAGACCAGTCAGTGAAGGCATTTGCGGAGCACTGCCCTGAACTCCAGTATGTTGGCTTCATGGGTTGTTCAGTTACTTCCAAAGGAGTCATTCACCTAACCAAGGTAAGCGCCACAGCTTCATTCATTTTCCTGATGTTTTTGAGTATTATGAAGGTGACAGGCCACAGTATTGTCATTTTTAGCCATCCTCCAGTTACTAAGCAGGCACTCCAACACTGATCTATATCCCAACCCATCTTTTTACTTTTTATTTTGCGGCACGATTGGCATTGAACTCAGTATATAGCTCAGGAAATCCTTGAACTTGTGGTCCTCTTGCATTAGCCATTGACTAGCAGGAGTCACAGACCTGCTGCCCTGTGTGCAGTTCATTGGCTGTTTTGAAGCAGTGTCTTCCTCTATTGCCTGACTGCTCTTGACCTCATAGATTCCAGATCTGCCTCATTCTAGATCTTCATAGGTTCTGGACCCACCTGATTCTGGATCTTCATAGGTTCTGCCTCATTTTCCTGAGTAGCTGTGCTGGTGGACATTTTGCAGTTGTGCCTGGCTTTCTGGTTTTGCTAAATGTAGTTGATGAGGAATAGTTGGATAACTATAGGAGTCGGCTAGTGTTTGATAAAGTAAATACAAGTTTTAGAAAACTTTTTACCTCCTTTTTCTGAAACAGAATCCTTATTTTAAAGTAGTTTGTGTTTTACATTTTCATTTTACTTATAAAAACATGAGTTAAAGAAACTGATACATGACAAGATTGACTTAAATCTCAACTGAAAACATTGCACATAGATGATACGTTGAGTGTGAACGACTCTTTTTCTCACTGTGTCCTAGGAGCACTAGCTTACAAAGAGAATGTGGCTGTTTCATTGATTAATCTGAATGTATATGGTGAAATGAGAAAATTTGCTGTTAGCTCAGAGTATACTTACAACCAAACATGTATTTTAGAAATGATGATGTTACTAGCTTCTTTGCGATAGCATTTCATTTCTGTTCCTGTGATCATTAGGGCTAATTCTTATATCCATGTGATAGACAAACAGGCTACTATAACATTTCCTCGTGTTCTGCCTGGCTTGTGCATTGTATAGCTTTTAACTCTTACCACACTGTACTTAGAAAAGGAGTGCTGGTATTGCCCTTTTGACTTAAAGCAGATAGCCTCGTCCTTCAGCTTTCTCTCGTGATGGTCACAAAGCTCTTACATGGCAGCACAATGCTGGAATAAGTAGGGAAGATCACAGCTCTCTTTATGCTTCATCTGTTTGGGTCTCTTCAAGGTTCCAGCTTAGTGAGTAACATTGCTTTCCTTCCAGAAAAAGGACAAAAGTTTCTGAATTACGTAAGTCTGTGCTGCTGGGGGCAGTGAGTAGATGCCCGAGTCTTTCGTCACCTCCGTTTTTGTCCTGGCTCCTTTGTTAGCTCCATTTTGGTCCTTGGCTCTGCTACTTAGTAACTTAAGTGTGCAAATTACTTTCTAGTTTATTAGCTAAGGCAATATATGGCAAATGACTTCCTCAGTATTAAGACCACAGTAAGAGTGAAGTAAATGGTCATTATTGCTGTCAAAGTAAATTCTGCTCTAAGCCAGTTGCTAGGAAATTAGTTGCAAGCTTTGGTTCAAAAAAATCAAATCACCATTCTTATTCAGTGTATCTTAAAGAGATCAGACTTGCCTGGATTCTGAGCACTGGAGCCTATCACTAGAGGAAAAGGTAGTATTCTTAATTTTAGTTATCGATCTACTAAAGCATCTAGTATAACCAAGACCATCTATAACCACATACTTTTATTCATTCCCTGTAACCTTGACCTGAAAATCTCGAAGTGAGTGTTTTCTGGTCCCTTCTAATGCTGTCATTAGAAAGACCATGGATGAATAGATAGGGCGCAACTCTTATAATGACCATGTGTGTGATTTTTTATGATCACTCAAAATTTGCTCACCAAAGACAAAACAAGTTTTCCACATGACTGTACCCTCTGAGCATTTGAGATGGCCCTAAATTCTGGTATAGTAGTATTTAAAAGATTCATTATCTGTGATAAAATAATAGCTGCGGTAAATGTATGTGCAAAGCTTCCTTTGCTGGGGAGGCTCTTCTGAAGTTGATAGGCAAGGTTTTCTGGTGTGACCTGCTAACAGGTGAAAACTTCTACACTCATATCAAAGCTAGCCCAGAGTTTGAACCTGCACATTTCTCCATAACAGTATATTCACTTTGATGAAAAGTTGCTTGTGGTATAATGATGGTCACTTTCTTGTGCTAAGATAGAATAAGGTGGCATTGTATTATAAGCATGCAAATATTTTGTAAAGCTGTGAATGTCAAGTTTTATAAAACTCAAGCGTTAGACTTAAAATCTTTGCCTTCTGCAGTGTTTTTAACCAGTTATTAAAATGTTTACAAAATGTTGTTTAAATATACTAAGTGCCCCTTAAATTGTGTTTTCTTTGTTATCATTATACCATGTAATTTTTAATGAAATGATTAGGGACATGTAAAATACAGTGTTGAAAGTAGTCACCTAAAATATGTCTACTTTTTACATGATTTTTTTTTGTTTTTGTTTTTGTTTTTGTTTTTGTTTTTCCAGACAGGGTTTCTCTGTGGCTTTCGAGCCTGTCCTGGCACTAGCTCTGTAGACCAGGCTGGTCTTGAACTCACAGAGATCCGCCTGCCTCTGCCTCCCGAGTGCTGGGATTAAAGGCGTGCGCCATCATCGCCCGGCTTTTTTACATGATTTTAAAAAATTTCTTTTAGCACATGGTTTTGCACTTTAAAAATTAAAGCAAATGGCATAAAATTGCTATACATTAATGTCTGTATGTATAGAAAACTACACACTTGAATTAAATGATCTATTCTTAGATTAAAAATTTCTTGTACCTTAAAGAATCAAAGGATTTTGAAGTTTTTGGGCCAGGGAGACTGTTAAGTTATTTAGCTAAACTAAAAAATTGTCAAATATATTAGTACATTAGTAAAGAAAATTGGAGCATTGTGACTTCTTTAACTTAAGTGAAGGGCCAGAGGGCAAAAGATTGGGACTAGATGGAAAAGATTGTTATCCTACTACCTCGTTCACTTTGGTTCAATTCCACTTTGATATTCTCCGTCTTAACCTGACTCTCAACTTCCTTTGTGATGTTTCTTGTTTCCATGCCTGGTACTCAGGAGATTCTGCTAAACATCAAACATCATCCCTTTGAACTCTGCTAAACCTGTTCATTCGGTCAGTGAGAGGCAGGTTGAGAAAGCCTGGTGCACTGGGTTGTGTTTAAATGTCTAGTTATGTAAGGTGAGAGCCGAGGCTCCTGTGAGAGCTGAGGGTCACCAACTCCTCTCTAGCAGAACTGGCCTCTGCACTACAGTTTGTCACTTATTCTACCTGCTTGTAACTATGAAATGTCTTTTTCCTGCTTCTTTTACAAATTAGCAAATGAAAGTGTACAATTACTCCCTCCTGCGCAGGTAGAGTGATTCTATATGACTTGTCGCTAAAGCAACTGCAGGGAACAAATCAGAGCACTCAGAAGTCACAGGAAACAGCTGCCATGGATTTAAGTTCAAATGCTTAGAGTAAAAAAAAAAAAGAGATCCCACTTTAAGGGAAGGGTTTAAAACAAGTCAAACATGTAAACACTGTGGTTTATAATGGCACAAACAGTGCGTGGTCCTTCCAGCAAAAGCATCACAGCAGGGACCAACTCTTCAACAGATACAAAACAAGGAAAAAATAGTTCAAGCCCTGCATGGTAGAACACGCCTTTAATTCTCGTATTCAGGAGGCAGACCAGGAAGATAATATCTACAAGTTTGAGTTCATCCTTGTCTGCATAGTACCAGGGCAGACAGTCAGGGCTAAGTAGAGAGAGTTATGATGATGATGATGATGATGATGATGGATATCCGGCAACAGAGAGCAGTGGTCCCTCAGATTTGAGAAACTAAGAAGAAAACACCTGTGATTATCTGAGAGGACTTCATTGAAGAATTTCCAGATGGCAGCAAAGCGAAGGGTGACATACAAAGACCCAATAGATTATGTGAGGTGACAAGACAGAATCAACTGTTCAGGGGGTCATCAGTTTCAGAAGGGAGCAGTGTTGTGGAAGAACTGCACAGAGAACCCAGACATCTGTGTGAATGTCCTCTGCTCTTCCCGCCTCTCACAGTTCATGAGTAAGGAGAAGCAAAGAAAACGGTTTCATTCAAACAGTGTTTTCAACTGTTTGAATGAAATTAAAACCACATGTTTTAAATGTAGAGGAAACAAGCCAGTAAGCAGTAAGCAGCTCCCATCCATGGCTTCTGCATCAGCTCCTGCTTCGTGATCTGGCCTTGTTTGTGTTCCTGTCCTGACTTCCTTCAGTGATGAACAGCAATGTGGAAGTGCGATACAAATAAACCGTTTCCTCCCCAATTTGCTTTTAGTCATGGCATTTTATTGCAGCAATAGAAACCGTAAGACAAATTGGTACCAGCATAGTGGAGTATTGCTGTAACAGTCCTGACATGTTTTTGGGAGGATTATGGAAGGTTGTTGAGTGTTAAGAGCTCAGTGAGGGGTTAATGGGGGTGTTCTTTAAGAACTTGGAAGATAGGAATATTAAGAGAAGTGCAGAAGATGGAAGCCTGGCTTTCAGAGTTTGAGAGGAAAGTTTAAAGCTCTATCTGTGTCATTTGTTATTTTGAGTTAAGATCCCCTGTTTCTGGGATCTTAGCTGGGGCTGAAGAGTCAGCCGTGATTAACACGATACCAGAACTACTAAAGCAAAATTTTGCTTTCCTGAGATACTTGATGCTGGTTGGCTGGAGCTAAGAAATTAGCAGTGATTAACAAGAGACCAGCATCAATGAGGTGAAATCTTTTGGGAAGTGATTCCTGAGTGCACAGAGAAGCTGTGTTCTAGAAGCAGCCAAGGTTGTACCTTGTACTGACACATGGACTTGGGAAAAGCTCATTTTTTTGGTATGAGAGATGAAGTCTAGTCTGATTGACTGAAAAGGGAAAGATGAAAGTGCTGATATCATGACCTGTAGCAAGTGGTACAGACATTAAGGGAATAAAAAGAGTGTTGTTATGAATAAATGTTTGCATATATGTGGGACAATGTGGAGGAAAGTTTTACCCGAAAGCACAAAGTACCAAAGCTTACCCAGGAAGGTACACCAGCATGTGCTTTCAGCTTCATTAGAATCCAGGAATCAGGTGCCAGCTAGTCTATAAGGCAAGGCTATCATTCCTGTAAAGGAGAAACATGGAGCTGTACATAACCAGAATTTTTTCAGTTTCTTAAAGAAGTTCTATTTTTACTTGGCTTTTTGCTAAGAGTATTCCAAGTGTAGGTGGATTCAATAGTGAATTCTACAAAGGATTTAAGAGAGAAGAAACCAATTCATCATGACTACTGTAGAGGTGAGCCTATCATTACTTTTGTAGGAAAATCTGATGAAGACATTACAAGCTAAGAATATTGCATTTCGCTGTCATGAATAGAGGTTGCCCTAGGTCTAGTGGTACACCCCTTTAATCCCAACACTCAGAAGACAGAGACGGAAGTCCCCAAATTTGAGGCCAACCTGGTCTATACAGAGAGAGTTCCAAGACAACCATGGCTAAAACTGTTTCAAAAAACAAACAAATAAAAAAATGAATTGGAAAAATACCTATTGCACATTTAATAAAGATTAATACCAAAATTTATAAAAGCTCAGAAGTAAGAAAAGGATTAACCTTAGTTTTAAAACTGGCAAAGCACCTGAGTGAATATTTTAAAGAGGACACATAAATGACCAAAGATTTGATGTTTATTATTAATAATCATCAGAGAGATGTTTATTAAAATTATAATGAGATATTATCCCATACCTGCCATAATAGTTATTATGTAAAAGTTAAAAGATAACAAGTGTTGGTGAGCTATGGAGAGAAGGGAACTCTATATGTTATTGATGGTAATTTATATTAGTATAACATTTTATAAAATATATGGAGGTATCTCAAGGAAATATCACAGTTACCACGTGATTAGTTATTCAACAACTGAATTCAGTATGCTGAAGAGATGGTCCCAGCTCCATATTCATTATAGCAGTATTCACAATGCCAGCGCATGGAAGCACGTGAGTGTTTGTTAACAGATGGAAGGATAAAGGTGATGAGATACACGCCACCCTGCTCTGTACCCAGACTTGCTTGCTCCTACAGGGTCTGTCCTCTTCTCATCACAGGAACACTAGCACATGACCAAGCAGCATCTTCCCTTTAGCTTTCTCCCTACCAGTTCTACAGAAATGCTTGCCAATGAGAATCACCTAGAGAAACCTCAGAATTCACAAGTGAAAAGAATAGTCATAATTAAAATACATGAAACATTTTGCAGAATTCAAAAAGTTTAAAGAGGGCACAAAGAAATAACTCAGTGAAATCAAGAAGAATGAGTATAAGGAGAATAAACACGTGAGTGATGCCCAGGAAAACACAAACTAAAGTTCGATGGAAATTACAAAGACAATACAGATAGTGGGCATGGAATTCAATAAAGAGACAGAAACATTGAAGTAGACTCAACTGAAATGAAGACTGAATTGAAAACCCCAATAGCTCACCTAGAAATTTCAAAGCAAAGCCTTTAAAAGAGAATGAATCAGGAAGATGTAATATTGGGACTTGAAGCTAAACTATAGCATCTAGACCAAATAAGTAAGGAACGTCAAAAATTAAAAAAAAACACACACAAGAGCAGGGGGAGGGGGGAAGGAACACATGGAAATATGGGACATCATAAAGAAAACAAACCTTCCAATAATAGGCATGGAAGAGGGAGAAGAATCCCAAGTCAGTGGCATAGGCCAGATCTTCAAGAGAATCACAGAAGAAAGGTCCCCCAAAGTAAAGAGAAAGACATACCCATATGAATACAAGAAGCACTCAGCACACTGAATAGACAAGACCATAAACAAAATCTCCACATATAATAACTGTAATGTAACTATATATAACAAAAATAGTGTATTGAAAGCTCTGAAAATAACACATTACATATACAGGAAACCCCATCAGAATAACAGATGACTTTTCAAAGGAAACTGAAAGCCAAAGAGCCTGTAGCAATGCATCCCAAATCCTAAAGGACAGTGACAGCCAATCCAAAATAATATATCCAGCAAAATTAACTGCCATGACTGAAGGAGAAAGACACTTTTTCCATGACATAAACAGCCTCCTAAATATATATCCATCTAACCAAACCTAAGAAAAATAGAGGAAATATTATTTTGAAAGATTGAGCATGACAGAGAAACTGTGGGAAGAAATATGAAGCCATAGTTATAAAAACAGAATACCAAGAACACAAATAATACCAATAATCAACAACAAGATGACTACAACGAACACACACATTTCAATAATATAATTAAATATCAGTGGCCTCAATTCTCCAGTCAAAAAACACTGACTGACTGAATGGATCAGGAAACAGAATCTATCTGCCGCTTCCAAGAAACAGCATAATTTTAAAGACAGGCCCTGCTTTAGAGTGAAAGGGTCAGCAAAGTACTCTAGTCAAATGGGACCAGTTAGCAAGCAGACATTGCAATCCTAACATATGACAAAATAGATTTCAAAATAAAACTAAGCAGAAGAGAATAAATAAGGATATTTCATTATGATTAAGGGGACAGCTAATCAAGATGATATTCCTATTCTAAACCTATTTGTCTCAAACTCGGGGTTTCCCAATTTAATTAAAATCTTGTACTGGAATTAAAACACAGATAAACATCTGCTCTAATTGACATTATGAACCTAGGAGAGAGAAGTCTAAAAATGAGGCAGACTAAAGTCTCCTGCAATAGGCAACTAAATTGAGAGCATCAGAACTTTATACTGAGGGTGAAGAATGGCCACATGAGTAAAGTGCCCAGCCAAAAGGACAAGAGGCACAAACATAACAATGGCCAGTTGTAATGAATAAAGCAAACTCACGCCTCTCTGCTGTACCTGGGAGGAGCATGAAACCACATTCTGAGGTCAATTCTGTGATTTTGAATAAAACAGCGGTCACAAGACTCTTCTTGTCTTTTTTTTTTTTTTTTGACTTTTCTTGTTGACTCCATTCTTGGACTGTGTTCCTACATTTACTTCAGTACCCTACTATGTCTGATAGACAAGTTGTCTAGACAAAAAATAAATAACTCATAATTCACTGACACCATACAACAAATGAATTTAGCAGAGTATTGTGCCAAATACCAAGGAATACATATTCTGCTCAGCACAACATGGGAGCTTCTCTGAAATAAATAACATCATGAAACACTAAACAAATTTTCACAGATTTCAAAGGGTTGAGAACATGCCTGGTATCTGATCTGGCCACAGTGCACTAAAACTTAAAGTTTGGATCAAAAAGCTCTCTCATAAATACACAAACTCATGGAGATTAAACAACTCATTACTAAATGGTGGATAGGTCAAACAAGAAGTCAAGAAAAATAAAGAACTTTCCTGGAACTAAATGAAAATTAAAGCACAACGCAACACACTCCAGAGTTTGTTGAAAGCTGTCGTATTAGGGAAGTGTTTTGTTCTAAGTGTTTACATTAAAAAATGAAATCAAGCACAAATAAATGTGTGTTCCATGAAACTGGAAAAAATATACGAGAATTGGATGATTTTCTAGATTTAGGTAAACAACTAAAATTAAACCAAGACAAATACAACAGCCTAAGCAGGCTCAATGAGTAGATTGAAATAATAGAAAAACGGCTTCTATTTAAGACAAGTCTAGAACCAGATGAATTCACAGCAGAATTCTACTGGGAATTCAAATATCCATAGCCATTCTTCTTAATTTTTTTTTTTTAAAGAAAAGAAACAGAAGGAACACTCCCAAACTCTTCCTATTAAAGCCAATGTTACTTTAATATCCAAACCAGTTACACATACATGAGAGAGAGAGAGAGAGAGAGAGAGAGAGAGAGAGAGAGAGAGAGAGAGAGAGAGAGAGAGAGAGAGAGAGAGAGAGAGGAGAGAATATCACTGGCTAACATTGCCAGTGAGCATAGACTCAAAAATACTCAAATAAAATACTTGGAGCCAGAATACAGACATATATCAGAAATTTTATCCACTATGACAAAGTTGTCTTTAGCCCTGAAAGTCAATAAATGGAATAAACATTATAAATGGACTTCAAGATAAATATTACTTGATCATCTCAATAAAGGCAGAAAAAGCCATTGATAAAATACGCCCTTACTGGGTTCTCTGACAGAAAGAGGGGGGTGGCACAGAGCCAGATGGTGAATGTTGAATGACCCAGCTGCCCTATAATCCTCCCTCCCGCCCCAGGAGAAACACAACCACTGAGTCAGGAGTCTGTCGAAGCAGGATCTTGTTTGATGGTATCAAGCAGGGATTTATATAAGGTTGTGTGAGTGGAGAAACTTGGGATAGGTTGAGGCAGAGTAAGGAACTAGGGCCAACAAGATTCTGCCATGCTAGCAGTGGCCCAGAAGAGGCTGGTCTAGGTCGAGTATTCTCTGGCTAGACTCAGGAAGTTACACTATGCCAACTCAAGTTAGGCTCAAGAAATTACATTGGGCCTTATGAGGCCTAAACACCTAAAGGATAAAAGTCTTAGAGAATGTAGGATTGGAGGACACATACGTCAATATAATAGCTATATACAAGAAACCCACAGCCAGCTTCATCCTAATTGGGGAAAGGTTTGAAACAGTTCAACCGAGGTCAGGAATTAGACAGGGATGGTTACTGTCTCCACTCCTTTTCAGCATTGCACTCAAGGTACTAGACGGAACAGTGATGCAAGAGAAGAAAATTAAAAGGCTACAAACGGGAAGAAAATGTCAAACTGTCCCTATTTGCAGATAATAGAGCTCATAAAAATTTTTACCAGAAAACTTCTAGAAATGATAAATTCAGCAATGTAGCAGGGTAAATAATCAACTTTCAGAACTCAACAGCTTTTCTGTATACCAACCACAAACATGCAGAGAAGGAGATTATGGACACAGTGCCATTCATTCGTAGTAGCCTCAGATAAAATGTCTAGAGAGAAGTCTATCAAAGGACATGAAGGAATTCTACAATGAAAACTTGAAAACTTGAAATCTCTGAAGAAACAGAAAGTCACTAGGAAAAGGGAAGATATCCTATGTTCATTGGTTGGTAGAATTAGCAGTATAAAAATGACCATTCCTACCATAGGCAGATTCAGTGCAACCCCAGTAAAATCTGTATCTTCTTCTTCCCAGAAATAAAAGAAAACTGCTCTAAATTTTATATGGTACCACAAAAGACCCCACTAGCCAAAACAAATCTTGAGTGGGGGTAAATGCTGGATGAATTATAATTCTAGATATTAAGATATATTACAAAGCCATAGTAATAGAAAACAATATGGTGTTTTACAGACACACCTTTGGGTCAGTAAAACCAAACCAAAGACCCAAACATGACCACACATAATTTCAGACACTTAATATTTGACACCGAGAATATACACCAGAAAAAAGAGGCGTCAACAAATAATGGTGTATAAACTAGATGTCCTCAAGTAGAAGAATATTAGACCCGTATCAAATACTTTGTACCGAGCTACCTCCATATTGATCAGAGACCTAAATGTGAAACTGGAAACCCTGGAAGCGCTGGAAGAAAACATACGATGTATGTAGGAAAGGGTGTTCTGAGTAGGGGACCACTTGACCAAGGATTAATGCCAAAATTGATATTTGGATTTTCGTGAAACTAAAAAGCTTCTGCATAACAAAAGAGACAATCTGGGTGAAAAAAAAAAGCTGGGTGAAGAGGTAGCCCAGAGAATGGGCGAGAACCTTTGACAGCTAGACACCTGACAGACGCTTAATGTCCACAATATACAAAAAATTAAAAAACAAAAGGTCAAAAGAAACAAAACCTCAACAAATAACCTATTAAAAAAGGGACTTGTGACCTGCTGAGAGAGTTCTTAAAAGAGAAAAAGAACCAATGGCTAAGAAATATCTCAGTAAACATTTATGGTCCCTAGCAATTAGGGAAATTCCAGTGAAAACAACTTTGAGAATTTATCTTATTCCCATCAGAATGGCCGAGTTCTAGAAAACAATCAGCAGTATGTGCTGGAGGGAAGTGGAAAAGTGAACCCTTATTCACTTCTGCTGGGATTGTAAACTGGGACAGCCACTATGGATATCACTGTGGAAAAGCTTGAAAAAGCTAAAAATAAATGTCATGTGACCCAGCTGTTTCTCTTTGTGGCACATGCCCTGATGTCTGATTCCCCTCTGTATGCTATGAATATGTTTTATTGCCACTGATCAATAAAAGATTCCTTGGCCCATGGCAGGGCAGAATATAACTAGGTGGGAAAACGGTGTGAATGCAGAGAGAAAGAAGGAGGAGTCAGGGAGACACCATGTAGCCGCCAAGAAAACAAGACATGTAGAAAATGAGGTAACACCACAACCACATGGCAATACATGGATTAATAGAAATGGATTAATTTAAGATGCAAGAGCTAATTAGAAATACTCCCAAGCCTTCGGCCAAACAGTGTTGTAATTAATATAGTTTCTATATGATTATTTGGATCTGGGTGGCTGGGAAACGAAAGTGCAGTCTCCGTTTACAATGCCCAGAGGACATGACATTATACTCCACAGGTGTTTGCTCAGCCATGTTCATTGCTGTTCTAGTCACAATTGCTACAAAATGGAAACAACCTATGTTTCTTACATTTGATGAATGGAGAATGAAAATGTGGTTCACATACCTGTGGAATACTACTAAGCAGTGGAGTAAACGAAGTCATTAGCGTTACAGGTACATGGATTAACTAGAAAAGAGCATATTGAGTGAGGTAACCTAGACCGAGAAAGACAAGCGTCACATCTTCTCGCTTCCTGGAGGCTCCTATTTCCATATCTGTAAATGTAGCATGAACCACAGAACTCAAAATGAGACCATCACTAGGACAGAGAGAGTTAGGAAAACAGATGCAAATAATGGAGTACAAGTGGTCTGATAAAAAGGGAACTGGAAAAAGAGGGTCTCCTTAGGAAGGAGGAGGGGGATAAAGGGGAATAACAGGATACAAGGAATCTGATAGGAGAAAATGGGCAAAGGAAGGGCTCTTTAGAGAAGGGGGAGAAAGGTAAATACAGGAGGTGGGCAGTCTGTTAAATAACTATATGGATGTGTGAAAAAGTCTCAAAGTTTCATACCAGTAACTATTTATTAAATCAATCTCTCTCTCTCTCTCTCTCTCTCTCTCTCTCTCTCTCTCTCTCTCTCCCCACCCCCCCTGAAACAAAACACATATAGTTCAGTGTATAAATATACACACATAGTTTAAACGAACTCTTCTCATTTGGCCTGATGGCACTTCAGTACCAGGTGCCCACTTTTGAGTTGTTTGTTGGTCAGTGCTAAGAGACATCCAAAACATACAGCCTGTTGCCGTTGCCCTTGGTTACCCCCCAAGGAATGAAAGATAAATTCCTATTCCTGAGCACACAGTGTACTTCAAAACAGAACCTAGAATTTCCTGTGCTGGTACTGACATGAATGCCACCTCCATGAGGATAAACGTTTATGGTACCAGAAGGCATCATGAAAGAATCAAAGGAGGAAAGCAAACAATAGTCTCATACAGCTATCACATCTTTGAACTGTATCAGTGACTAATATGACATAATAACCCTACAGGTACAGTAGTGTTGCACATACCTTGGTGGTAACCACTGTCTTCTGCTCAGTAAGAGGGAGACCATGCCTGGAAATTTATACCCACAGATGATTGTATTCTTCAACATTAATGTGTATCCACACACGCATGCATGCAAAAAGAATTGATAGAAAAGGACCCATGAATTTGAAGGAAGTTGTGGAGGTGTATATGGGAGAGTTTGTAGGAATAAAAGCGAAGGGAGAATGTGATTTAAACCTTTAATTTCAATAATTGGGAGGTAGAGGTAGGTTGATCTGTTTGAGTTTGAGGCCAGCCTGGTCTGCAGTGCTAGTTCCAAGACAGGCTTTAAAGCAACAGAGAAATCCTGCTTTGGGAAAAAAAAGTTAGTTGAATTTTCAAAAGGCTACCATAATACATATTCACAGTAGAATTTCATTTAGCCAATAAAAAGGCCATAGATTCATTTCTGACAGCATGGTGAGTCTCGAAAAAGTTTTATTAAGTAAAATAAGCCCAGCTTAAATAGAGAGACTGTGTTCTCATTTGTCAATGAAATCTACAAAATTTTAGCTGAAAAATTAGGGAGTAGATTGTAGATAACCGAGTCTAGAGCTATCAGATAGATGCTCATCAAAGGCCCCAAAGATTGGGTGAATTATTGTAAGAAACTTAGGACAGAGTAAATGGATTCACTTGGGTCTTCAATGAAGTAGAACAACTTGGAAACATATTGGTGTTTACTGAGCAAACTCAGATATTAACTGTCTATTGGATAGTAGGAGACTATTGTTAGCTTTATGATTTTTATATTATGCTTTTAAAACTTTTAATTTTAAGAGATGAATAGTTGAGTATTGGTGAAATGATAAGAAATTAGGGAATCACCTATAAGGAGATTAAGAAGAAAGAAGTGGTTAGGCATATAAGGAAATAAGTATGATAAAGTAGTAATAATTGAGCTGAGTTAAATAACATTAGCTGTTATTTGTTTCTAGTATGCTTGTTTGTATTTGAAATTTTCTATAGTAGAATAATTGTGTCATAAAATTAAAACTTCAGGTGATAATTTAAAATTACAGAGTTTTTCTAATCAAGATTATACTTTTAATGACTATATAATGACCTGAAAATGTGTAGGGTGATAATTAAAGTAGGTATCAGTATACAGATTAAGTTAAAATTAATTGACTATCCCCATAGAGTCTGAACTGTCAGCATGTGCCTGGAGTACAACCTTGGGGATCATGGGCTCCAGAGCGTGTATCACAGACCCACAGTGAAGCGGTTAGCTCACAGATAACTTTAGGCACTCAGTGATATGCAGTGGGCATTAAGGAAGATATTGAAGGATTTTGTCCAAAGATTATTTTTATAACATATATGAAAATTATGTGTTCTCTATGAGTTGGAAATATGAATTTATTTTCTTCTTACATTGTTGATATATATTAGAGTTGGAAGATAGTGTTTGCTTATTACTTAATGTCTTACTGTTGTTTCAGTTATTCTTTTTTTTTTTTTTTTTTTTTTTTTTTGGTTTTTCGAGATAGGGTTTCTCTGTGGCTTGGAGCCTGTCCTGGAACTAGCTCTGTAGACCAGGCTGGTCTCGAACTCACAGAGATCCGTCTGCCTCTGCCTCCCGAGTGCTGGGATTAAAGGCGTGAGCCACCATCGCCCGGCTCAGTTATTCATTTTATTAATAACATTGGTTAATTTTGTGGGACTTGCTAAATACAGATTGAGTTGTTTGTGTTTAGAAGCCAGTTTTCCTTGAGATGATATTCAAAATCTAAAGAAAATGCCGAAACTTCTGATATTTTCTAGGATCACAGTCATATTTAAAGAAGTTGAAAATAAAAAATACTTATTTTTAAAAGTGCTTATGGTTGAAAATATAAACTGTTTCTTAAAGGAAAATAAAATTGATTTTTTTCAGTCGATTTAACATAAGTAACGGAAAAAAAATGATCACTCATGCAGCTAACTCAATTTTTGTCTTCCTTTTCTTTTTTATTCAGAGACCAGAAATGAAAGATGAACTTTCTTGCCTTTTTAAGTTTCCACATAACTGGTCACTTTTAGTGTCTTTTTCTAGTAATAGAATGTACTGACTCAGTACTTAAAGGGTGATGATATCTTTTAGTCATAGATGATTACTTCATTTGTTTCTGGTAAGTTATATGTGTCTGAATGATGTTTTAAGATGTAGAAAATACGTTCTTCAATTGCTTTGAAGTATGCCCTAGTGCCTGTTACCCAGCGAACGCTAGAAAAGGTGTCTGTTGGCTTGCAATGTTTTCTTTTCTAAGACAGAAGCTGAGTTTGAAACGATGAAGGTGGTTCTCTAGATCTGATAAGATTTATTAATTGATAATTAATAAATTGATAATTAATTAATTTTTTCTTAAAGGCTTGCAAAGGGCAGCAAACTGTTTTTCTCTGTCATCAAAGCTAATGGTATAGCTGCTGATTACCCACACTGGACAGGACATCTCATCTGTCTGCCTTGCTTTCCTCCTTTGCAAGCTAGTGATGACAATGACATTTACCTACTTTATATTATATAAGGAAGAATGCTTACCATTTATGTAAAGAATTTAAAAAGTAGATAAAATGAAAGAATTTATAATGACCTACAAAAGTTTCTTAGCACTCTACTTCTAGCTGCTAGCTATTATATTAAAAGAGTAAAATAATTTTTAAGACAAACATTACTTAAGAACTTTGTCTTGTTTTCTACCCAGTGTCACTGCTGAATGTTAATATTAATGACTCTGTGGCTCCTCAGAGCTATGCTTTTTTTCTTTTTCTGCTCATCCCTTAATGATGATTTAGTTAACAGTGAATAGATGAGATAGTATTTAAAAATAATTTAACATGCGTTGTCCTATAGTGATATACAAACGGGATTTACTATTCTAGCTTCTTCTTATTTTCCAAATTAGTGACTGATATTTATTTTTCCCAGGAAGGTTCAGTAATTTGTCCCATCTAGTGTTGTCACTGTTAAGTGGGATACCTTCTCTGCGGGACTACTCTTGGCATTTCACAGCTCTGCTACTCCTGCTCTGGCTCTAATACATTTATTTGTTTGGGCTACATTCTCATGTCAGCCACTGAAATAGCAAGATGGATCAGTGTGGCACCAGTAAAATAAATGAATTCATCTTTGTAATGACTGACCTATGAAAGTCCTAACAAATAAAATGAGCAAATGAGATTCTCCGTGGAACCTCTTCTGTGATACAGTTGCTGCTTCAGGCTCAATAGAAATACATGACATAAAACGAGAAGAGCTGATGGGTCTTTTTGAAAGGGCTTTGCTTAACTCTTGGAGTTACACTTTAAATATTATTTTACTGAGCTTTTATTATCTTCCATTCACTTTTTGGATTGTTATCACACACTTTTGAATTTTGTTGTAAATAACTTTACAAAGAGGATTTCAGTGTTACTTCATTAGATATCAAACACAAGGTCAGTCTTTATTCAAAAATGTATTGTGAGATATTACTTCCAGTTTTTATCCTTTAAAATTAGTTCATACTGTTGTGATGGAAATTTTATTTGCAGATCAATGTGATTCTATTGCATATCTCTTTTGATCTATAAAGCAGTGGTGTTGATTTTTT
>NC_022030.1:26256425-26259671 GCF_000317375.1 Microtus ochrogaster
GTGAATATATTTATTACTTTCAAGTAAACATTGTGGAGTATAGAATTAAATAGAATCTACTTAATTTAAAAGATGATTTATTAAAGCATTGGCAATCACTTTATAGTTTTGATAATTTTTCTTTAGTATTCTCTTTGTAGTCAACTGTCTCATTTTTAAGCAATGCATTGATTATCTGGGGCAGGCTTGTCAGTGCAGAGAAGCTCCTACCTGTGTACTTGTTGCATATGCACTCGTAAAAGTATTCACAATACACCCCATGCTAATCTTGAGACACTGAGAACCCAAAGGATCATGTATTTCTTATCATTGTAACACTATGTTTAGTTTATAATGGTTGTCTAGAATATGAACTGTTACCTTGTGCCTCTTTTGTTCTTTGAATATGAGAATTACCTTCCTTGGTGTCTCCCTGTGAAGTCAGAAGTTAGCTTATATAGAAGAGTAGGATGTTCAGACATTTCTGTGTGAAGCTTTAACATTTAACCAAATCTTGGCCTCTGTCATTATTCACTGTGACTTTTTGGTTTGCATTTGGTCCTGAAATTACTGTTTCTTAGACGCACTAGAGAAACCCTGTAAGGCAGCTGTGCTTCTTGAATGTTTGCTTGGCAGCCAAATGTTGCCTCAGTTGTTTACACAGAAGCTGTTGATCATTGTATTTACAAAACCTTTAAAAGGAGTGTAGGTTTTCCCTCATTATAAATGTCTTTTCAGTTTTTTCAACTGATTGTAGCGCAGTGGGTGATTGGCAAACCACATCCCTCCACCTGCCCAAGGAACAGCTTCCTAATGTAGCTAGAGAAATGATTGGTGATTGTTTTGATCAGAGGTGCTTATTTCAGTATGAAATTGGCATTTAATCTTGGAGCTTAGCAATGAAGCATGTACACTTGTTCCCAAGAAAACTGCTCAAGTTGTAACTTTTATACTTCCTGCAGGCTCAAAGAAGAGCACTGTAGGATTTTAGGCAGGATACAATAATACCCTTGCAATTATTCCACTTCTTTAGATAGACGGCATCATTTTTGTTGTTGCTGCAAAACCCCACCCTTTCCCCTGCTTGTCCTTTGCTTTGTGCTGCTCCAAGAACTGTTTGCTTTTTAGAATCCTGCTTTTAAATTGTAGGAGCCAAAGGACCAGCACATCTGCTCCAAGATTGTGTACATCCATGAAATCTCAACAATATTGTAGCCCAATATTACTCAGCAAGACCTGAGTAATAATAATACTAGTTGACATGCCAGTGTGGATGGGTGAAATCCCCTGGGGTACTTCCCCAGGTAAAGACCACAGGCAGTTAATGAGTCTTCTCTAGGGGTAAGCCCCTTACTTGGTATTCCAATGCCTAATGGCCAGCCTAAAATCAGATACATACAAGCAACACTAAACATACTCAGCAGGTTTTATTTATATATTTATAATTATTATATACTTATATGCATACATTCGTGTACTAATAATAAAGAAAAAGAGAAAAAGTGGGGGTAGGGTTAGATCTGAGAGGGGTTAGGAGGAAAAGTGGATTGTGGTAAATGTGATCAAAAAAGGTATGAAGTTCTTAACATAAAAAATTTTACACACACACACACACACACACACACACACACACACACACACGAATCTTTTCTAAGCACGTGCTTTTATACCTGGACATTATACAGGACTTCACTCTGCAGTGTATATTTAATGGAACAGAAAAAAAGAAAGAGGGAGGCTATGACATTTGTCTGCGTTCCACTGTTTTTAGTACCGACATTGGTCCCAGCCCTTTTCCTCTGTGTCCTTCCCTTGGATAGCTCTAACTTGCTATGTTAATATGGCCTGTGGATTCCAGACATGCACAATCTCCCTTTTGCCCTCGACTTTGCAGTGGTTGGGCTTTCTTGCTATGGCTAATTCTCAGTCATATACTGCCAAGTCCAGTTTATTGAGCTTCTCTTTTTCTAGAATATCTCTTTCCTTTACTGATATTCCTCTCATGTAACATGAACTTATTAGTAATTTTTTTCTGATTAAACTCTGACTGATAATTCTGCATCCAGCTAGGTTTCTTATATGAGAGCATATAACAACTGCACTGATTTTTATTTTCTTTCAGGGAATAGAGGATTGGAAGTAGGATGTAACTCAGATTTGACACTGCTCTATGCTAGCACTGCCTGTAGTGCTGCCTTGAATCTGTACTGGAGAGATAAGGGCATGCCAGTTTACATGACAGTTATGAATAATGAAGCTATGAAATTCTGGAGCAGGAGGGTCAGTGTAGATGCTGTGTTAAACATAGAAGGATGGTTTTAACATAGTCTTTTAGTAATAGCAAACATGAAGTGTTTTTTAATTGCTGAAACTTGTAATGTCAGTCTACAAAGGCAAATGTAAGAAAACCAGCCAACAAGTTACCTATTATAAGCTACTTATGTGTGCTATTGGTTATTAGTTGCCAGTTATTTGATATTATATATTGGATGACTTTGATAGGTAATTAAAATAGATTGTACCATTTCAGTGCTTATGTTTCTTTTCAAAAGTCATTGCTTTTTACACATAAGAGGAAGGTTTAAGATTCAGAATAATTGTCAAGGTAAACCGTAAATTTGATAAAGTTTTACTTTAGATGTTTACTAGATACTGTTATTTAAGTTTCATTTCATTAATTGAATGTTTAGGAGTCACAATGGACAGTTACTTCTGTCAGAAAGTAGGTTTCTATACAATGCTATACATTTCCCCAATTCATTTTGAAACTTTGTGTTATTTACTTTAATGATAATATAGTTCAATTTTATTATATTTGCTTCAAATAAAACTATAGAAAGCCAGTTTTTTTTAAAATAATTGAGTAACTACTCACCACATAGTCATTATGCTGGAATTTTAGCTCTTTGCTTGGAGCTTTTACCATTAGTATAATGAGAAGAGTCACCAATAAAAACTTAACTAATTCTAAAGTTAAAAACTTTCTGAACCAAACATTGTCGCTTCTTGGAACTGCTTGTAGAATAGGGTGAAGCTGAGTAAAAAGATATGAGTCAGTATTTGGAGAACTCCTGAGTGCTTTGGAGTATGACTCCTCACCAGCCTTTTTGTCATTGGGCTCTTGTAAGGCGTTGTTTTAAAACCCCTGGACGTGTTCATTCCTTAAGTATTCGTGGCTAGGTGATTGGGAGTATGGTAAGAGCCATTAATGTTTAACTCGAATGCAATTTCAAAGTGGTTGAAGAAACAGTATTTCTTTTTTTTTTT
>NC_022030.1:26259771-26266478 GCF_000317375.1 Microtus ochrogaster
CGAACTCACAGAGATCCGCCTGCCTCTGCCTCCCAAGTGCTGAGATTAAAGGCGTGCGCCACCACCGCCCGGCCTCTTTTTTTTTTTTAATTGGTTTTACTGAGCTATACATTTTTCTCTGCTCCCTTCCTTTCCCCTCTTCTTCAGCCCTCTCCCATGGTCCCCATTTTCCCAATTTACTCAGGAGATCTTTTCTTTTCCTACTTCTCATGTCTATTAGATCCATGTATGTCTCTCTTAGGGTCCTCATTGTTGTCTAGGTTCTCTGGGATTGTGATTTGTAGTATGTTTTTCTTTGCTGTATGTCTAAAACCACTTATGAGTGAGTAGATAATGATTTGTCTAAGAAACAGTATTTCTAAATCTGTACTGAGATTTCTTTAAGGCCTAGGTTCTGATTCCTTGCTCATTTAGATATGTGGTCCGATACTCCAGTTTGAGGTAATATCAGATTTGTCACTTTTTTTGTGGATTTTGGAGAAAGGTAGAAATAAGAAATTATACAGAGACAGCCAGAGACGGGGAGATGGGAGAGAAAGAGAGAGATGAAATGTTTATTGTGATAAACATGGCTTATTGCTTATAAAGAAAGATTTTGTATAATGCCTTGGTCATCTGGTTTGTAGTGAATTCCGGACCTCTGGTGAAGTGAAGAAAAGCTGTGGGGACCTGCTGATGCGGCCTCCATATTGTGAAACCTTTTTTGTGGTGTTAATGTTGGGGTGGGGAGAGGCTCTACCAAGAGGAGTTAGGTTCTGTGCACCAAAGCTTTAGGATGAACAGGTAGAACTTGCATTCTTGTCTGCGACCTGGGCTGTAGTCATAGAATAGAACAGCACATTTCTGAAAGAAGAGTGGCAGCTCTGTCTCCTTTTTGCTCTGGCTTTATGGTGGGGTCATGAATCAGATGGATTATTTGGATGCCAATGAGCTCTAGGTGTTTATTGAAAACCAGGAAAGAAAAAAAAATAGACACTTAACCTAATTTATTTAAATTTTGTGATGTTGAGGATTGAACCCAGATTTTGTATTGCTAAGCCTACACGCTATCACTGAACTATATCTTATTTTAGACACATATTTAACTCTTTTGCATTCTTAGAATGTCCAAAATAAAACTGCTTGTCAAAATGGTCCTTTAATTTAAAATCATTAATTTCCTTTCTTTGTTTTTCAGCTTAACACATTTAGAAATAAAGTATAAAATCATTTGAAGTTTTTGCTTTAGTAGGCAGTGTGAGCGCCAGCAGATGACGCACCAGTCATGGTTCTGGGTGTGTAATTAGTGTTTGTCTCTGGCAATGGCATTTTGTGATTTTACGACTTTAAAAAGTAAGAATCCAAACTTCTCTTTTAGAATATATTTGGAAAACTTTTACCCTATTGAAGTGTGACTCACGACTGAAGTTACTTTAGAATTTCATTAACCAGGTCTTCCTTTTTTTTTTTAAATTAATGTATCTATGTGTCTGTTAGGAGAAAATGAATGAAAGAAGAATACAGGTTTCTGATTAGAAGATGCAATTTCCTTAGTTTATCTGACTCGATGTACCCTTCATTTGCTTTCCCTTATTTTTATTTAACAGAAATTGTGTGAACATGTTATTTTTTAATTGAGGAGAAATCCTGACTCTCAGCCCCCGCTGTGTGAAAAGTGACAGTGTTGCTTTACACTTGTAACTGTAGGTGCTGTTTGTAGTTTATCCTGAGCTCCAGAAGCCTTATATGGAGAAAGAAAAGGACTTTGCAAGAAGAAAAGGCCTAGAAAAAGTCAATTATGACTGCACCGCCTGCCAGAGCTAAGGGAGCAGCACATCCGTTCTGAACCATACACTGAGCAGAGACCCAATTAACAAATTCACATGCTGCAGCAGGAGGCCGTGATTGCAATTTTGGTCAAGAACTCAACATTCTCACCACACATATCAAAATCTTGACAGCTTACAGAGACTCTTTCTTAATGTTCTGCATTTGAAGAACAAATATGTAAATAGAGAATTCCTTATGCTCCTTGTTCTCAAATGGCTGTTAATTGTGCGGCTTGGTAATGTTGGTTTTTACTATTTAATGTTTACATATTAGTGACACCTGTTTTCAGCTGCTAAAAACATTGAGCACCTGATCTGACTTCCAGAATCTTAGAGAAGTTATCCTTAAAGTATTTTTTATAGTTTACATCGCTTTTTGTTTGAATCGTTTTTCAGTTAATGTATAGAACACTTTAAAATAACATGAAAGCAAGTTTTTTCTAGACAGAATTTGAGATTTCTAGCGTTTTTATCCTGTTTACTCATTTAAACACACTTGTGTTAGGGCTTTGTGTGCTGCGGTGTCAAGCACAGGTAGCACAGCACAGCAGTGCTCCGTGCTGAGCTGCAGCTGCAGCTTATGCTTTTCTGTATCTATGTATGTATGCTGGGGCACAGATACTTCACTAGATCCGAACGTAAAGCAACATGGTGCACACTGGTGCAAGAATGAGACTTTTCCTGGGTTTGCATAGAGCCAGGCTTCTGTGCTGAGTTCTGCCCAAGGGTGTGTGCCAGCTGAATTACAAATGGGTAGGCCAAGGAAGTGAAGTGTGAACGTGGCCCTGTGTACCTGCCCCAGATAGCTGGGCCATCGTTGCCACCATTTTTATAGTAAAACAATTGAGTTTGTTTCTTTTTCTTATTCAGTGCGGAACCTCAGCCATGGACTAGGACTGCTTATACCCTGATAGAGATACTCTCACAGAGCGACTCTGGTATTTATCTCCTGGGTGATTTTATATGGTGTCAAGTTGTCAATCACTCTTTAACACCACAGATATATGTATTTTGTTTTATTACTGTATGTGTGCATTTCTAGACATCAATATATTTTATTCACTATTAATGCTAAGCTAATGTTTGTACAAAACTAATTTAGTCATACACACACCCACAGCCCACAATTTATACAGTTAGATATTAAATTTAGAAGCATAAATATTTTTTATGACTGATGACGCCTAAATTTATCCAGTCTGTTCTTTGAGTATCTAGGCATTAGACACAAAATATTAAAATGCCTTTATTACCTTCCCCCAAATATCTTTTAAAAATACAATATTCTTCTTTGAGAATTTCATAGTTTACTTTTCCCAATTTTTTTCAGATTACAGCATAGTCAAAGAAATCATTCCCATTTCTTTCCTCGTTCCAAATCCTCCCATATACCCTTCCTTCCTTTTTCTCTTTTAAATTCATGCCCCCTTTTCATTAATTGTGGTTACATATTTATATTTGTGTTTTGTTTATATTTATTTCTAAGGAGAGGCTGATCGTATGAATGTTTTTAAAATTTTCCTCCTGCTCCTAATGTATAGTCAAGGTTCAGGCCAGATGTAAAGAATCTTTTAAGCAGTGTCAGGGAAGAGGATGAGAAGAAGACACCATGACTGCTGGATGGACCAGGGTTGTTTGTTTTGGAGTCTGTGGGGGACCCATTACCCAACTCCCAAATAAATTCATGGAGGCTTATTCTCTCATATGAATGCCTAGCCTTAGCTTGGCTTTTTTCTAGCCATCTTTCTTTAACTTAACCTATCTGCCTTATACCTCTGGGCTTTTACCTGTTTCTATTTCTGTATACCTTTGTTGTTGTTGTTTTCTTTTTCTTATTTTTTTGTTTTGTTTTTCAGACAGAGTTTCTCTGTAACTTTAGGAGCCTGTACTGGAACTTTGTAGACCAGGCTGGCCTCAGACTTACAGAGATATGCCGTCTCTGCCTCCTGAGTGCTGGCATGAAAGGCGTGCGCCACCACCCTGTATACTGTTCTTTACGTCTTACTCTGTGGCTTGTCTCTGGAGTCCTCCTCTCCTGTTCTTGCTTCTCTTCCCACATTTCTTCTCCTATTTATTCTCTCTGCCTGCCTGCCTGCCCAACCTCTTCTTTCTCCTGACTTGCTATTGGCCTTTCAGCTCTTTATTAGACCAATCTGGTATTTTAGACAGGCAAAGTAACAGAGCTTCGCAGAGTTAAACAACTGCAGCAGAAAGGAATGGAACACATCTTTGCATCATTAAACAGATGCCCCATAGCAAAAGCAGATCTTCAGTAAACATTCCACAACAAAGAGTCTAAGAGCTGAGTAAGCTGATTTCAGATGTGTGTGTGTGTGTGTGTGTGTGTGTGTGTGTGTGTGTGTGTGTGTGTGTGAAATTGCTCATGAGCATTGCCAGGGCTTGAGGGAGGGAGAGTACAGAGAAGGGAAGTGGGGAGGTTTGGAGCAGCCAGAGGGGTGCTGAGTATTTGAGAGTAGAAACATGCCAGCCAGTGGTCTCCTCCCATAGGGCATAAATGACTAGAAATTGCTTGCTTTAAAACTTGTGCTAAGGCAAGTATATTTTCTGAGAACATTTTTTTCTTTTCCCTAAAGTCACCAAGAACCTACAGAGAAGATGAGATCTGACCCAGATAATTAAATAATAGGAGAGTAAGAAGCAGCATTTTCAACTTATCCCAAATTAGTGCTGTGAGACCAGCCTGAAGCGGTGACCACAGGTGACCAGGCACAGGGACAAGCACTCAAGTCTGCTGGGGGAGGGGGAGTTTGAGTGAGTTTATTTGATTCTAGAAAATGGTAGGGCACAGACACTAAAGGAGGAAGCATAAGGACTTTTCTTTCCTAGAGACTTTGGATATGGTGAGAGAGATGGCAGTAAAATGATTTAAGAAAGTTTAATGTGAACAGTGATATACAAGAAAGAGTCAGAGGGACAGCTCTGAGGAGAAGCAGGGTGATAAAATATCCTAAAAAGCAAACCAGAGTGCTGAATCAAATGAGAGAGATCTCAGATGTGATAGGACAACGGCAGAACCCAACCTGCAGGAGACAGAAGGTCATGGTGACTAAGTAGCCAATTGGTGTACTCTTCCCTGGAGAAGACTGTTTTCTCAGTCTCAGTATTCCTTAACTGCCTGTAGTGCTTTGTGTCAAACTGAGACCTCATGCTCTTTCCCCCATTCACTTGGCTTTTGTATTGCTTTCCTTATTGAGCACAAACTCGGGTGGTCATATTGGTGAGACTTTATGGGTGTAGCTTCTGAGACAGTCTCACAACAAACTCCCTAATCCTCCAAATCTTGTAATCTTTCTGCCCCTCTTCTGTAATGTCCCCTCAGCCTTAGGTGAGGAAGTGTTTTGTAGATGTAGCCATTAGTACCGGACATTACAATTCTGCATTTTGATTGGTTGTGGTTTCCTGTAGTAGGCTCCATCTATTGTAAAGAGACATTTTCTTGATGAAGGAACCACACTTAGCTATGAATATAAGGCTATAAATGTTTAGAATGTTTGAATGTAGTTAGGGATCATGCTGATTTAGTATAGTGGTGGTTGTAGGTTCTCTCCAAATGGTCAGCCCTGAAAACATATAGACAGAGCAGTTTATATTAAGGAATAATTTATATTATATATTTACTAAATACATATTATTCCTGAATATATGTAAGTTTTTCTAAATATAAACATTAAGTGTGCATGTAGCAACATTTAATGATAAAAAAGGGCCTATAAATTTGAAAGAGCAAGGAAGGAGGGAGGATAAGAAAGGAAAAAGGATGCAATTATATTATAATCTCAAAAATAAAAGAAAAAAGAAAGCTATAATAACCAAAAATAACTTTAAAAGAATGTTGGAAAGGGCTGAGTATGGTGGCTCATGCCTTCAATCCTAGCAGAAACAGGTGGATCTCTGTGACTTCAAGGACAATTTGATCTATAAAAGCTAGTTCCAGGACAGGCTCCAAAGCTACAGAGAAACCCAGTCTTGAAAAACCACAAAAAAGAAGAAGGAGATGGGGAAGGAGGAAGAGGAGGAGGAGGAAGAGGAAAAGGTCGGAAGGAACACATTGAAATAGAGGAGGAGCAGGAAGAGAAGGAGAAGGAGGTTGGAAGGAACACATGCCTGAGTACTAATGTGGACTTGTCCTAGATTACAAGATTCTAGAATTCTTGTTTTCATACTTAGCATTAGTGGTCTTACTGTTTGTGCCATGCTTCAAAGTGATTTAAACACATCCCATTTCTACTGTGGTGCTTCCAGTTTCATGATGTCATGGGAAGGATTTGTCTGATGTCATAAATGTGACGTATGGATCTTTTGATTACTATGTATAGCATTGCCATCCTTGAACCAAAGCGCTGCACAGAAAGGGTGCTGCTGTCCAATCAGTTGCTCTTGTGCACCTGTCAGACCTGGTCAGCGTGTGGACCTCTTCCTGTCTTCCAGATAGACAGCTTCTGTTTTCTCCTTTCTATTCTCAGCATTCTGAGGTTTCTCATTTTGTGGTTTTACTCTTCAAGATCTGTGACTCAGTCTTATTTCTTTCCTGGTGTTGCCTTCCTCTAGCCCTCTGCCTTTGCCTTTGGGCTTCAGCCTGGCTTTCATCCTTATAGGCTTCTGGAAGTTTGGCTGTGTGATTGCTTAAGTTCCAGAACCAATGCCATTAGTCAGGCAGCCAGTCTTTTTCTTTTTTTAATTTTATCAAATATTTATTTTTCTGAATATTCCAGGTAAAACCAGTTCACTCTCCACCACTTATGAAAGAAAATTTGAGCATTTTCAAGATATGCTTTTAACAGTGTTTTCAAGTATTACACATAAGTGAAATAGAACCTTGCTAATGAGTTGCAAAATGGCATGAGAGCGGTAGCACATACATCATTTCTTTTTTTTTCT
>NC_022030.1:26268188-26268660 GCF_000317375.1 Microtus ochrogaster
GTTTGAAGTCAGGGATGGTAATGCCTCCAGTCAATCCTTTATTGTATAAAATTGTTTTCAGGCAGTCAGTCTTAACCTTGATTTTATTCTCCAGCAATCACAACTGATTGCATAGGAACATACTCCTAATAAATCTAATGTGACAGAGCTAGGAGTTATTTAGGTACTAATTGTCATTTATATATATTTATACAAACAGATTGTTTTATTCTTTTCAAAAATTATTACCTCCAATTGTTCTTATATTATCTTTGTAGTTACTTTTTTATTTCTGTGATAAAATATCATGACTAAGACAACTCAAAGAAAGAAGGATTTATTTGAGGCTTTCATTCAGACGGATGCAAGTTCCTCACCATCATGGCAGGGAGTCAGCAGCATGAATGTTGAGAGCTCACATCCTGATAAATAAACAGGAAGTAGAGACCACACTAAAATAGCACCAGTCTTTGAAATCTTAAGTCTGTCCCCA
>NC_022030.1:26269946-26276372 GCF_000317375.1 Microtus ochrogaster
GTCTCAAAGCAAGTTTTTTAAAATATCAGTTTTCTAAATTAATTATCTGTTTCAGACTATGAGGGATTATTTTAGGTAGCTTTTTATGAAACACTGGAGGGCACTGTTATAATATTCCCTATCAAGGAAATGGATGTGATGAATTTGACAGGGCTGTTTGTGGAGTTTTGAATAGATGTTGAGTTCATCTTGTGATGATCTACTGGGACTTAGATTCCTGCAGCTGACTCTGGATATTGTTATATTTCTACTAGTATTGATCAAAATGTTCATCAGGAAGACCCTGTGAACACATGCCAGTCAGGAACTGCCAGATCACAAAGAATGAGCCTTAATGGGTCAAGTAATTTTCTGTGTTGTCCTGCAAAGCTCTGGTGTGTGAGCCTGTATGTGGTATACCTGTAAACTTGTAACATCAGGATCATGAACATTAGGCAGTAACAGGCACAGATGGCCAGTGCCATCTTTTGCATGTGGAGAGTTCAAAAGTCAGTCAAACAAGACTTACGTTCCCCATAGCTCAGCCCTGGTGCTACATTTTCCTGCTGTGGATTAGTTCCATGGGATGTCTGGATTTTTACAAGTCTGTATGTAACCTGAGGGCCTGCTTGTTGGGGTTTCTGTCATGTCCAGTTCCCACAGTCGGTAAATCCCAAAGAGAATACACAGAAGTCTACATTAATCATAAACTGACTGGCCCATTAGCTCAGGCTTCTTATTAACTCTTATAACTTACAATTAGCCCATTATTCTAGTATATCCTAGCCACATGGCTCAGTACCTTTTTGGGTGGGGTAGGTTACATCTTCCTTCTTCATATTCTGGCCAGGACTGTGGAAAGACCTTCCTTCTTCCCAGAATACTCCTGTTCTCATTTCCCTGCCTCTACTTCCTGTCTGGTTGTCCTCCTATACTTTCTGCCTGACCACTGGCCAATCACCGTTTATTTAAAACATAATTGACAGAATACAGAATTGTCCCATACCATTTGTAACATAGTTTGGATTTGCTAACATCTCTCTTCCAGTCTGTTATCCATCTTGACCAGTTGCTTAGACCTATGTGATCCTCAAGGCCTTCATTTCTATGAGGGAAAGTAGTAGTACAAACAAGTGGATATTTTCTTCCTTTTCTTTTTCCTTTGAACAGTTTTTTTTTGTCTTTTTGTTTTTTTTGTTTTTCGAGACAGGGTTTCTCTGTGGTTTTGGAGCCTGTCCTGGAACTAGCTCTCTAGACCAGGCTGGTCTCGAACTCACAGAGATCTGCCTGCCTCTGCCTCCCGAGTGCTGGGATTAAAGGCGTGCGCCACCACCGCCCGGCTTTTGAACAGTTTTTATGTGCATATTTAATTTCTTTTTGAAAATGACTTCTGATTTTGGTAAAATATATTTTACCAAAAAAATTGAAAGGATTTACCATTTTAACCATTTTGAATGCTTATTTCTTTGGCATTCATTACATTAATTTAATTTATTCAACGCTGGCTTCTTTTCAAATATAGTTTCTCCTGCAACCTACATGCAGGATTCTTCTATTTGTATGTGATACATAACCACTAATTTAGCAGCTTCAGAAAGAATGGATGCCACCTCATTGTTAACAGTTGTCTGGAGTTCTCCCGTAGCCTACGTACCTCTTCTGCCTACTAAAGAGCTGCATTTCCTCATAGAGCTTGGGTTCGCTTGAGTGTGCTCACTGGAAGGAACCAGCTGTTAGCACTATAGGAGTGATAGCCCTACTTTCCTGCTGGCCATAGCAAGGAACTGATCTTAGCTCCGAAAGGACCTTTGTAGTGACCTCCAAAGGCTCTCGGTGTCTCTGCTGAGCACGTCAGTTCTACTCAGGATCCTCTCCTTTTGATTCACTTGGTCAATGATTTCAGCTGCTGAACCCTTCACCTTTGCTTTTTAAGGAGAATCCCCTCCAACTTAGAGTCTCTTCTCATATGTGAGAGCAAAGACATTTTCCAAGCACTGGGGTTAGATTCTGCTTCTGGCACATGTTTGTTTTTGAAGTGTGCTTCTGACTGAGTAGATGGGGGCCGAATTTTCTTTGTTGCCTGCCCCTAGTTTCTTATAAATCATTACTATGCTACTTGTCTTGAAAAATGGTAGCCAGTCTATTGAAGAAAACGCTGTGACTTAAAGCTTTGTCCCCTTGCCATTGCTGTCCTCTCTGACTCTATTGCAATCTTCGTATGTTCGCTTGTCATAAAGGGAGTGCACGTCTGCACAGCTTTGCACCTTGCTCCCAGGTTATTGCTGCAGGCTGCTCTAATTTCCATTTGCCACATGGAAAGATGTCAGGTATTGGGAGGCGTGCAGACATCGCAGAAATACGAGTGTGAGCCCTTTGGAATTTTATTGAATTTCAATTGATTTATAGATTCTGGATTCTATCTTGTATTTTATATAGTTTTTCCTTTGTTTTGTTTACCTCCCAGCAGTGTAACTGCAGAGAGGTGAGGGTCGAGGATCAAAGGGTTACGATTTTGTAGGTGACAGCGCCCATGTGGGGCCTGTCATGGTGTGTTGGTTTTATGATTGTAGTGAGGAGTCTCTAGAAGGAAGGGATACTAGAGAAGCTAGATGACATTTGACTGGTCAGCTGCCTGGAGATGTTTGGACAGCCCAAAGGATTTTTGTTGTTGTTCTTGTTTTGGTGGTATTCTGTTTTTCAGATAGGGCCGAAAAACAACCCTGGCTGGCCTGGAACTCACAGAAGTCATCTGCTTCTGCCTCTCTAGCGCTGGGCTGAAAGGTATGTGACACCTTTAATTAACTGCATGCAGCTCCTTGCAGAATTGGTCTCTTTTCTCATAGTGTGCTTCTAGTAGTGAGGCCCTCAACCTCGCCGACCAGACAGGAACCCTCAGAACTCTCTTCTTTCCTGCTCTTGCCTTCTCTCTGCAGTTTTGATATTCCTGGGTCTGGTATTGTGCTGGATTCCACTTCACTGAACGTCTGACCTGACAGGCAGATTGTAAAGAGGCTTCTTAAAAGCGTTTCTCTGCAGGGGAAACCGTATGGCCCTTGGAGGAGCCACTGCGGAAACTTCTGCCTATGGATTGTGTCCACAGCGACTGGTTTTCCATTTCTATTTTGTCCCGCAGTTATGCAGCCTGCTTCAGAGAACAGAGATTCATGGTGTCTCAGCTCTGTACGTGTAGCTTCTCTCATGTGATCTGAGATACAAAGTGAGTTTGGGAGCTGCCTGGCTGACTCCTCCCCAACTCCTTCATGACTTTTCATGAACTGTGACAATACAGTAGCCACCAACTATACACAGATACAAAAATCAAAATATGAATGAATTGAAGACTCAGGTCTCGGAAACCTGGTCATGTTTAAATTGCTCAGCAGCTGCGCATGTACTACCATTACCATGGCTTTAGTGTCTGCTTCTCGGAGGATTTAAGCTGAATTGACACAGGTGAGACTTGTCTGCTATGAGGCCTTTGGCAATTGGGTCAAACTTACAATTCTGCTTCCTGTAGGGATAACCTTCCCCTAAGAACAATTTGATGGTGGTCTAGAGAAGACAAACTAGTCCTAGGAGAGCTTTTTCAAGTTGTGTAAATTCTGCGTCCTACTTTCTAACTGCTGCTGTGGTGAATTGTCACTCACTTAGCTTAAACTGCACAAATTTATCATTCCACTGTTGCCTAAATTAGATGTCTTCTGTCCCAGGTCTTTCCAGGTAAAGTTGGGGTGTGGTCTGGGTTGGTTTGCCTTGTGAAAGCTCAACGACAGAGTCTTTGTGTTTTGCTTCTTCAGGTATTGACAGAATTAAGCCCTTTGGGTCTGTAGGTTTTCATCCTTACTTTTCATGGCTGTCAGCCAAGGGCCATGACTTTCCCCAGCATTGAACCCCTTGCACAAAGTCCCCACTCTCCATTTCCAGCTCCTGGGCAAGGCAGGCTGCACAGCTCTCATGATTCAGATGCTGCTGTAGCTTCGGTCACATCTCTCTGATGCCAGAGAAGATTCTCCACTTGGAAGTTCACCAACTAAATTGGACCTGGTTGAAAAATCTAGCTCCATCTCTCTATTTCAGGACAGTCCCTCTAATGGCATCTGTGCAGTCACTCTTGCCTTATAAGGTGGCAGAGTAAGGCATGCATATGTACACACGTGTTGTGTTAAGAGCGGAGCAGAGGGCTGCGTTCCTGCCACCATGGCTCACGGCTGCCTGGCTAGCTTATGCCCTGAAATAATTACATGGAAACTGTATTCTTTTAAACACTGCTTGGCCCATTAGTTCTAGCCTCTTATTGACTAGCTCTTACATATTGATCTAACCCATTTCTAATAATCTGTGTAGCTCACGAGGTATCTTACCAGGGAAGATCTTAACCTGTGGCTGTGTCGGGTGGGAGAATCATGGCAACTGCCTGACTTGGCTTCTTTCTCCCAGCATTCTGTCTGTCTACTCCGCCTACCTAATTTCTACCCTATCAGAGGGCCAGCAGTTTTCTTTATTAGTTAGCCAATGAAAGCAACAGGTAAGATACAAGACCCACCTCCATCACACATGTGCTTTCATGTTAGTTCTTTTGTTTGTTACTAAGCAAAAATTTTTGAAACTGTACCTTATTTGAAGTGAGTAATCAAAACCCTGCCATCTTTATGTAAATATTATTAATTTACCTTCTGAGACTGTACATCAGGGAAAACTAGGGATCATAAAAATGAATGAGAGAAATGAGGAAATAGGGGTTGCCATGGTACAGTAAAACATTTGACTCTCATAGTCCCAACTTAGAGAGTATTGTCAGGACACCTCTGAGTTGATTATGTGTATTTCATAGGATAAAATGAGAGAACTTGTATAAAAGTGATGTTTTAGTTTTGAAGATAAACGCTGAAATGTGTGAAGATAAACACTGCATGAAGTTATCAGCTGTAGGTACTTTCTGTGATGTGTTCAGCAGCTTCTCTACTTATTATACAACAGGTTGCTAGTTCTTCATTTTAATGGTGCGTCAGTAAAATCTATTTTATGTTTTGCCTATTCATATATACATTATAGATTTCAATGCTTATTTAAAGTATTCTCTGTAAAATACTTCGATATTTAATTGAATGCTAGACTATCTCATGTACAGCAGAGGTGCTACTCCTATTGCATGAGAAATGGTAGTATAATTTTTGAGAATTAACTTGGCACTTATTTTTTTTTATCTTTCATTTTATTTATGTCATTAGCTGAGAAACCTTTCCAGTTTGGATCTCCGTCATATCACTGAACTGGACAATGAAACTGTGATGGAAATCGTCAAGAGATGCAAAAATCTTAGCTCTCTGAACCTCTGTCTGAACTGGATCATAAATGACAGGTAACTATTGGAACATCTAGACATGTGTCCAGAGGAAAGCCAGGCAGATACGCTTATCACTGTAACAAGACATGGCAGTTTCATGTATAGCGGCATGCAGCTATGTCTCTGAATTGCTGCGCTAGAGTGTGGAGAAAAATCTAGACGCATACTTTGATGCATTCGCTGCTTTAAGTGCAGCCAGGTTTTTGTGTGCTTCAGCACTGGCATGTTTGGACAGATACAACAGTGGTTATAAACGAGTGTGTTAACTCGTTTTTGTTATTCATGAAGCATATATGGTTTGTCTTTTTTAACATCTAGAGAGTTTTGTGTTGTTTGTTATGGTTTACCTTACCCATGATTCTGAGGCATTACCTCAAACATTTGAGCATTTGACCTCTTCTTAATGATGATGATTGCATTTCTTACAACTCAGATTTTTTTCCTTCCTTCTTTCCTTCTTTTCTTTCTTTCTGGGTTTTCTTTTGTTTGTTTGTTTCTTTTTTCTAGACAGGGTTTCTCTCTGTTTATAATCTTTGCTGTCCTGGAACTCAATTTGTAGTTGAAACAAGCCTCAAACTCACAGAGATCCCTCTGCCTCCCGAGTGCTGGGATTAAAGGTGCGTTCCACTATCGCCTGGCTTACAATTTACATTTCTTTTCTTTTTTTATTGAGAAAAGGAAAAAAAAAGTATCCACCTCCTCCCAGCCTCCCATTTCTCTCCCCCTCCTCCCACCCCTCTCCCCCTCCCCCAAACTCCTCTCCCACTCCCTCTCCAGTCCATAGAGTAGTCAGAGTTCCCTGCCCTGTGGAAAGTCCAAGGTCCGCCCCCCTCCGTCCATGTCTAGGCAATTTACATTTCTTATAAATGTAAGTTGTTTTAAATTGAATCAGGTGATTAGCAATTTAATACATAATATACAATGTGTAAAATGGGAAATCTCTTCTTTTAAATAACTGTAAGCCCATTTTTCTCATAAAATATCACATTGATAAAGCATACCTCTTGAAGTAGACTTTGATAATGCAGACAAGTGTGTGATGGCCCCACCCATGCTGAGGAGGCAAGCGTTTGAGTATGGATGGAGATAGAGACAGAGACCCA
>NC_022030.1:26276812-26283996 GCF_000317375.1 Microtus ochrogaster
AAAAAAAGTTTTTACTGATACATAAAAGTTACAGTTAAATATATTTATTGGGTCTTCTGTAAAGCTTTAATGTATATTTAAATGATGTGATGTTTAAATAGGGGTAAGTAAATCTGTCTCCTAAAGCGTTTATCTTTTTTTTTTTTTTTTAAAAAAAAGGCAAAACTGCAACAGCCACACTGTATTCTTCTTGTCTTTTAAAAATACCACAGTACAGTATTGCTGTCTACCATCAGAGCTTTGAGTGTCTGACTTTTGTGTGATTTATGGCCAGCTACTTTGGTCCTCTTAATTTCTAGAAGGCAAGATATTGCATTTTCCTCTAAGGATGGAGAGCATGCAACTCTTTTCTTTCTTATTTTACTTAACATGATGTCCAGTTCTATCCATGTTGTTCTATGACAGGATTTCAAAGGCAAAGTGAGGTTCATTTCAGTTCCTTTTCTATGAGAGGTCACTAACCTATGCCATTATGCTGATTAAGTAGTCTATCACTGACCAATATCCCCAGCCCTTTTTGCGGGCAATATGGGGTGGGGCGAGGGAGTGATTAGTATATCATTGTAAAAATATACTGTTTTTTAAAAGCTTAAAGATTTTTTTTCTATTAATGGGTTGAAGGATACAGAGATTGCTTCCTTTCTTGATTATAACAAACATGTTGAGCGCAGTGCGCTTTTCTTTCCTGGTTTCATTGGACAAATGTCCAGCAGTGCATCACGGGAGCATGTGGTCACCCCATTTGTAGGCTCGTCAGGAGTACCATACTGCTTGCCCTAATTGCTGTAATTATATTTTCACTAACCATGCATGGAGAGCCTACATCTGTGATTTTGCCAGAGATTATCTTTTCACTTTCTTGTTTCTTAGTAGTCCTTCTTACGAAGTGGGTAACATGGGGTTATTTTGCTTCCCACTGAAGGAGAGCTCCCAGTCCTGCTTACTGCAAAGATTACAGGCATAACTCACGAAGTCTAGTTCTGTCTGAGACTGACAATTAATGAGGCTTAAGCTTTGTGTGTCTATAAAAAGGTCTATTGCCCATTTTTAAAACCAGGCTATTTGGGTTTTGTTGTTGAGTTACATGTACTTGGGTTCCTTCCCTGTTGTGACATACAGTTTTTGAGTGCTTTCTCCAAGTCGAATTTCTTTTCACTCTGATGTTTCCTTTGCTGTGTGGAACGCTTCAGTTTGATGCAATCTTCTTGGTCACTCTTTGCTTGTGTTTCCTGCACTTTTGGAGTCTACCCAAACACCTCCCTAGTACAGCATCATAAAGCCCCTTTCCATTTTCTTATTGCTGTTTCACAGGTTTGGTTATTTTTCTTTTACATCTTTACGTAGTCAAATTTCTCCTAAAATGTACTGATTTTTTTTTCAAATTTTCTTTAAAAATCTAATGGCCTTTTAAGGAATTATAAAGAGTCAAAAATTTTAAGTGTATTTGTTGTTTCTGATAATATTTACTTTACAAAGTAGGCTAAATAGTTAAAGAAAATTGAGTGATATCAATTTAAAAGTTAAGTGTCTCCATTATCAATATTCTAATTTGCAGACAATTTAATAACATACTCTAATATCTTTTCATGACAAGTAATAAAATATATAAACATCTTGTGTTTCTATCTGTTTAATATTTAGAGAAGTTTCTTAACAACATATTGAATTAAAAGAAAGAGCAGTCATTCTGCAGCAATGTGATTATTCCACAGTTTTCTGTACACATGACCGAGGCGTCATATAAATCAAGAGAATCAGTAATCAGAGAATGCTGTAAATCATGAATATTATGAAATCTGTCAATGTTATGTAAATTATCTGCTAAGTGAACACTTTACATAGGTTTGCTCAGGGATCTTAATCTTCTAGCTCTTCAAACACTTTGCCCAAGCTGGGGACTTATATGGAAAAATAAGCAGCCTTTAAAATGCTTTTTCTTCCTTTGTCAGGCTTTATGGGCACAACTTCTTGCTCCCTATCTCTTTTTTTTTTGTACTTATCTGTAATGGTTATTTAGTGTTTGATTCTAAATATAATAAGTACCATGGAGATTTATTTCCAAGGAATGAAAGTGTATTTTTATGTTTTTAATGGAAAAGTTTGGATTAATTGAGAAAACATGCATTTTAATGAGCCGAGCAGTAGAGTTATAAGGATCAGACTCTTTTAGTTTTAATTACACTACTTGCACTTATCCTGTGTACTGTAATAGAAGTTTCAGACATTAAAACCCACTTTGCAATATCATCTAAATTACTCATCTCATTGTTCTTGCCATACTGTATTACTAAGCTAAGTAATATTTGTAATTATATTGGTATAAATCTAGGACTTGCCATCAGACTTAATTATGATCTCAGCACTTAGCTGAGACGGGGTAGTAACCTTTCATAAAGAGAGCACTGGAATGCACTAATGCATTTAGCCTATCAATTAGCTTCTGTTTTACATTTGTTCATCCTTACTATACTTTAGTAAATCAGGAAGCAGTGCTAAGTACTTGGTGCTATGTCTCAAAAAATGGGGCACTGAGCTTGTTCTGCTGTAAGGGTCATCCATCTCTTTAGGCGATATAAGACTTCACATTAATAATGAGTTTGATAAGGATAGAGTGGAGGAATGTAACTTTTATTGCACAGGTAATTGATAGATATTTTACACGCATTCTCATTTAAGCCTTTCAACATCTTTCATTCAAGGAAAGGCCAAATTATTCCTATTAAATTTTGAACATTTTTTGGATTTTTTTTATTTTAGATTAATGTGTTTTCTATAATTGTTACTATGAAAACTGACAAACAAGAAAATGTTAATGAATCATTCATTAGTTTTCTATTTCATAGATGGAACTAATCCATTATTAATATATGGAAAATTATTATATTTATGTTTTTGGTAGGAACTCATTATTTTCTTTGTTTTAGAACAGTGATTCTCAAACTGTGAGTCATTATCCATTTAGGGACCACATGTCAGTTATCCTGAATATCAAATATTCACAATTCATAACAGTAAATTGCAATTATCAAGTAACAACAAAATAATGCAATGATTGGGGTCACTATAGCTTGAAGAGCTGTATTAAAAAGGGCTATAGCATTAGGAAGGTTGAGAACCACTGCTCTAGAGCCTTAGATATTATTTATGTATTTCTATATAAAAACCCTATTACTATTTCAATGCAGTCCTCGGTTAATAAACTTTAGTGGTCTTAGTTTTTCTACATTTAAAGTTCTTGTCTGAGACTTTTTAAAAAAAAAGCTAAACATTTAAAATTGTATAATGATTAAACACTGTTCACGTATTGGTCATTGTATCTGGTTGCTTTTTGTTGTTTGTTTTTTGGTTGGGTTTTTGTGGTGGTAGAATTAAATCTGGGGTTTCACGGGTGCTGCATTAAACTCTTACCACTGAGCCACATCCCAGCGCTTACAGTTTAGCATTATGTAGTCTCGAAATTGATCTGTGTGACTAAGACATGCTGTTCTCTTTCTTTCCTGTTTCCTAAAAGCACTTTTTGCATTGAGCAGATTGCACAGCATGATATTTCCTAGAAGTCAGAAGGATGGTCAAGTAGTTATTTGACATTTATCATTGCTGTTAAATACAAATACAATCCAGGTGTTCTACAAAAAGAGAATATGAACTACTTGTATCTGTGATTTAAATTAAACACCTGGTTATTATGTCTTCTCTATTCTTTCTGACTCCAAGCTTATTGAAGTATTTATCTGTATCTGACATAAATCTTTTGTTATTTTCCATTCACTTTTGTCTTTCCAGTTTTTTTTTGTGTAACTGACGCAGAATCCAAAAGCTGTACATTTAGGTATAAAAGGGTAATATGTAAAAATTTGAATGGTTCTGAGCTTCTTATAGCAATATGATTATAATAGTTTATACATGGAAGTTTTTGTCCTGCACCTGCTCAGTCCCAAAGGGATACACAGAGGTTTATATGAATTATAAACTGTTTGGCCTTTTAGCTCAGGCTTATTATTAACTAACTCTTAAAACTTAAATTAACCCATAATTCTTGTCTAGGTTTAACCATGTGACTTGGTACTTTTTCTCAGTGAGGCATTCTCATCTTGCTTCCTCTGCATCTGGCTGGTGACTGCGTATCTGCCGTTCTTCTTCACAGAATTCTCCTAGTCTGGTTGCTCTGCCTATACTTTCTGCCTGGTTACTGGCCAGTCAGTCTTTTATTAAACCAATATGTATGACAAATCTTTACAGTGCACAAGAATATTAAAAGGAATTGTCTCGATTTAAATATTTATTGTCAAAAATGTAATTTTTCTATTTTAAATTTTTAACCGTGGTCCTAAAAAATACGTTAGTTTCATTCTTGTGATCTGTATCTTCTTTTATCAAATGACCCTTTGATTGGCAGCCCGCTGTGTTGCTGATGAAAACAGTGTAAAGTAATAATGTGAGAGAAATGAAAGATTGTCTGGCAGCCACTAGCCAATGTTACAATGGTACAGCAAAGCCAGGCTCAACCCTTGTGATAACAGATTACTCTCTATTCGGTAGCATGTCATGAAAGGAGGTTTATGTAGTTTATGGTTTTGGAGGTCGGAAATCCAATGGAGAATGGTGCATGAGCCTGACTTTGGGTGAGATTCTCTAAATGGATGCCTAATAAAGGCAGAAACAGATCACATAGTAAGCCAGGACGTCAGGGAAAGATTGGAGGCCAGGCAAGAACTAGCGTTAGCCTTAAAGGTCTCTTGGTTCAACACAGGCACACCAAGAACTCAGCTGCTAACATGGATGACATTCTCAGTCATGCCCAGACCTTAGCAGTGGTTGCTGAAGCAAACTATCATTGCCATAACTTGTTGGGCTTTTATTTCCATAAAAGGCTTTACTCTAAAATAGGGAGATTTGGGGCTGGAGAGATGGCTCAGAGGTTGAGAGCACTGACTGCTCTTCCAGAGGTCCTGAGTTCAATTCCCAGCAACCACATGGTGGCTCACAACCATCTGTAATGGGGTCTGGTGCCCTCTTCTGGTCTGCAGGGATACACACAGACAGAATATTGTATACATAATAAATAAATAAATCTTAAAACATGGAGGTTTTTATATCTTCTCTCTTATGTCTACTTTCTATGTGGTACACAGTAAGGTTTTTGTTTTGTTTCTTTAAGATAATTTACATGAAAATTCTGAACTCTAGTCTTCCTTTGTAAGTTTTGGATTAGCCTATCTTTTTATCAGCAATGTCTTCAGCATGAGAATGGTCTGTTGATCAGTTTCTTCCACATATTTTATTTGTCTTTATCCTAGCCATCTTAGAAACTGATTTTATTAAACTATAGAATGTAGAGGCCCGTGGGATGACTCTGTGGTTCCGAATGTTTCTTGTTCTTCTAGGGGTCCTGAGTTTGGTTCTCAACTACTTGTAATTCCAGCTTCAGAGGATCCAGTGTCGTGTGGGCACCTGCCCAAATGTATTGCATATTTGCATAGACAGAGATACACATACACTTAAAAGATATCATTTAACTTTATAGATTTTTATATCATATATTAAATCAAATATTTCTTTGAAAGTTGATCCTAATAAATACATTAACAGTTAATAGAGTTAATTGTTTTGCCTCGTTTAGTTCTTCCTTGTTATTGCTGTCATTTCTGACTTCAGGACTTTGCCCAACATGTGGAAGACACAGAGGAAGACCCAATTCAGCTTTAATAGGTGAATCTTTTGTTTGATTAGCAGACTTCCAATTTGGGAAGTAAGCAGGGCTATTATAAAACTATTTATTGTATTGTTCGGACAGACGAACTACTCTTCTAAACTATTTCCAGCTTCAAAGCTATGAGCTACTTAGTTATTTTGGTGCTGGGATTAAACTCATTGTCTAATGCATTCTGGGCATGTGCTCTACCACTGAGCTACATCCTTTGTTTACAGCCATTTTAGGTGGATTTTTGTTTGTTTGCTTGTTTGTTTTAGAGAATTAATAGGTATTGCTTAGATTTGATTCATGGTTCCTTTGCCATTAGCATCAAGTCCTAGCTCTCTCTTTTTTCTCTTTTCTCTCTTCTCTCTCTGTTCTCCTACAGAAAACAACAAATCCCTTTGTAGTGCTTTTGAGTTTATGTGACTTAAAATTGTATGTTGACAGATGCAACAGTACACCACTCAGGGATACTGACAGCACCCAGCTCATGTAAAACTCAATGAGCTTTTATATAAAGATTTTTCTAACTCCCTTGATCATCTTTGGATGTTTATTCTGTTTCTTCTTTCAAATTTCCGTTGATTCAACAAAAAGCAGTGATATTTAGAATTAAAGTTCAGAGAGGATTTGAGCAGGTGTTGGTGGTATAAAATATTTGCTGAGTGCCCATTGTGTTTTATTTCCAAGAATTGTTTTGTGAACATATGCTATATATTGTATTTATAAGTGCTCAAGGACTGAGGGGATAATCTACCATCTTCCAGTGAATGTCATGTCACAGTGGACTTAGACTTTTATTTCATTTCAATCCCCTAATATTACTTAATTCTCATAGAACCGGAGGTTTAAAGGTTGCCCAAGGGGACAGACCTAGCTAACATGGTTGAATTTGAGCTTGAGACTATTTTACTTTCTATTAAAGTTAAGCATTTTGGAGGAGTGGATGCTTTTCAGCTTGGAACATTGGGAAGTTGGAGCAATTTTCTTCTCTCATAGCCTGGAAACTTAGAAATAAAAAGGAGATAAAAATGTGCCATTGCTGTGTGTACTGCCAGTGTCTTGGGAAGATGAGGCAGGGAGCTTATTTGAGCCAAAGAGTCTCACACCAGTCTATGCACCAGCCAGTCTCATCTCTTTGGAAACTAGTTAGTTGATGCTAACCATTGTGGCATCCATGTGGTAGTGTTTGTACTACTGCTAGTCTTCCTCTAGGATGTGGAACAGTTTGGATACTAGTGTGTCTTACTTTTCTATCACTTTTATAGAATACCACGACAAAGGTAATTTTAAAGGAAAGCATTTAATCAGAGCTACCAATTCTAGATATTGTAGAGTCCATGACCATCCTTTCTAGCATGACAGCCTGTAGGAAGACATGGCATTGGAGCAGTAGCTGAAAGCAGCAGTCACAGTGGTTGGGGTAGGAGAGAGAGAGACAGAGAAACAGAGAGAGAGAGAGAGAGAGAGAGAGAGAGAGAGAGAGAGA
>NC_022030.1:26284096-26296773 GCF_000317375.1 Microtus ochrogaster
AGAGAGAATATGTCATGGGCTTTGTAGGCACCAACAAGGGCATGCTTCCTAATCCTTTCCAAACAGTTTCGCCAACTGAGGACCAAACATTCAAACATAAGGACCTAGGGGGGCCAGCCTCATTCAACCTGCCACATGGTATCTCATAATATGGTAGGTGGTTTCATGTAGCAATTTTAAAATTCTGTCATAAACTACTTATATAACCCACTGAATAGTTTTGTGAATATTATATAATCATGTTTTTAAAAAAAAGAATAAATATGTTTTACTGGAATAGTTATTTGTAAGATCATCTCTAGAAAGTTGTTTCTTTATGTGTGTGTATGCACGTGTGTATGTGCGTATGTATGTTGTGTGCGTGAGTACATGTAGGCAAGTGTAGAGACCAAAGGTTGATATTTGATAGTTTCCTTACTTGCTTCTTCATCTTAATTTTTGAGATGGGGGTTCTCATTGAACTTTAGCTTATCATTTTTGCTAGACTGCCTGGCCATGACCCTGGTGTTCTCCTGGCTCTGTCTCTCAGAATTGGGTTACAGGCACTGCCATGCTGTGCTCTTTAGACAGTGGTAGGTGGGATCTACACTCAGGTCTTCATGTTCACACGACAAGCATTTGCGTGACCAGTCTACCTCCCTGCCCATAGAAGGGTAGTTGTAGTTAACCGTCATGAATTTTTCTGAATGTGCGACTGTAATACAGTTTTTTGTTTTATGTTTTAAGCTATAGAAGGAAGGCTGAATATACAAAATAGGTATTTAGTCTGTTTGGTTTATCCTTCTTTTTTAGGGGAAGTATGTGCTGGATATTGAAGTCATGGCTTTACTCATAATAAATATGCACTCTGTAACTAACCACTGAACCATGACCCAGAATTGTGGCATACAAAATGTTTTCCATGTTAAGAAATCAGCTTATGATCGTATCATGGGAAAGAGCAGGAATGATACACTTTGAATGATGATAATGCAGTACTGTCATTTGGCCCATGATTTGGTGGTTTCCTACATCATGCCTGTTTTTCAATTCTAACAATGAAGGAAACCTTGGTTTATTCATAAAAGTGATAGTTTGTTGGTCCCTCAGATGACTTCTCCACTTTCCCCACCCCCATGTCTCCTAGGAATGGCCTTATTCTTAGTCACTCAAACTTGAAGTTGTAATTAAAATAACTCACTGTTGTCAAAATCTAAAGTGTATGATAAATGAAGCGCAGTAAATAGTGAAAATATGGGCAAGGTGATTAAATCTGACAATTTCTCTGTAAAAGTCTTGAGATGATAAATATCTCCTGTGATTAGTTATTAATTTGGTGCAGGGGATTTTCCTTCAACCTAAAATGTTTTATGAACAGTGGCATAAAGAAATACTTTGGAAGATAGGTACGCACATGTTTAACCAGAGAGGAAATTGCTGTAACTTGATTGGTAATAATTAAAAATGGCAGACCTGACACTGTGCGTGCCTGGGCTATTTTCTGTATGACAGTCCTTTCAGAAATTAAGAAAGGGAGGTGTTTCCTGAAGACATGAAAATGACAGAATACTTCGGCTTGAACCTTTTCCCACATGCAAAATGGAGAAGTTTCATGCATACCGTTCCTCAGCTGATAAAATATTTAATTTAAGATAGTGTGAACTGTCTTCACGTACTGAAGTTTAAAAAAAGAGCACACTCATTACATTAACAATTATAGTTGTGGGGTACTAATAATTTCTCTTAAAATGATCAAGAATGCTTTTTGTAGTTAAGACAAGATGAAATGACACCAAAAAGCCCAACATGACATTCCTGTCCATCAGGATACAGAGAACATTCCTGTTGGTGGCCTCAACTGTGTGGCTTGTGCTGTTTTGTTGATGACTCTTTGGGTAAGGAAATCAGTCCTCTGTCTTCCTCATTCTTGGGCCTCTGGCTTCATCTTCCATCACCTTTACATTGTACACTGCTCAGAGACATGATTTATTCATGTGTGTTAAGAGAATTATGAATATTGATTTTATCTTAGGGTGAATAAATGTACTTCCACATTTGGCTCAAAGTTTGGAAACAGTCAGGTAATTGGTTCCACTGTCCCCTTCATTCCAGACTTACTGAGTAAAATTGATACCAAAATGATTTAATGTTATTATTTAAATACAGATGGAGCTTTATGTGGTTCATGCTATTATTTGGAAGTCATATTCTTTCTTTTATTCAAAAGAGTTTTAGTGTTCAGTTATTGCGGGTTACCTTTTTTATTTTGGGGATTTTTTATGTGAAGAACCAGTAACTCATTTGTATTTTGTGTATGGTGGTAGCCAGTATTAACTGAGAAAAGAGCCACAGAGGTAGCTACAGTTCTCTCTCTGCTTTTTGGTGAGAACAGTATGGCTGTACAAGGGGAAAATCATGCATTTTTTCTTGCTCTTCTTGTGCTGCTCTCTGATGCATATTTAATATTTGGTTAATTGCTAATATGTATCTAAACATACTGATTAAGGCCAAGCTCACATTTCAGCAGTTATCATCAGAGCATCAGGTTGTGAAAGCAGTGGCAGGATCGTCAAGGCCAACAAACATGCCTTCTGCATGGAGCAATTAATTCAGGCTAATTGCTTTTCTGTTTGTTTAAGGTGTACTTTGGAACTGTCTTTTGAGATCCAGCATAAGAGAAGAGTAAGTGAGATAATTTAAATATGTTAGACTAATTACCATTTTCTGCTAACTATATAGTTTACCTACCAGTCTGTAATTCTTTGAAGGTTATTTTAGACACATACACAGCTTTTATGTCACAGTCATTTGTGAAGTAGATCACCTGTTCCTGGACTGTGGCACTGACATATTGTTAACCCTGAATAATCACTAGAATTGCCTGATTTCTGGAAATCATGCCAGACTGCTTTGAAAGAAAAAGCTAACTATAAAAGGTGACTTGATTAATGGCATTCCCTCTGGATGAGCATTATTTGGCCTCTTATAACATAATAAAAACATTCAAGTGGCTTAAATATTAGATCAGTGCTTCCATATCAATGAGATGCTCCTCGTTACTGAGTGTTATCCTCTTGCCAGCACCAGTTTGTCTGAAATTCCTCACTTCTTATGCGTCCAACTGCGTCTCTGTGCAGCACTGCTGTAACAGATCCTCAGCTGAAAATAGCTGCAGTTCTAGGAACCGGCTCCTTATTGGGAATGGTAGGGATGCCATTAGTGGGCGTTAGCTCTTCCTCAGACTGCTTCTTGGTTCACCATATTGTGAAGCAGCAAGTAGTGATTTCCTTTCTCTCCTCTCATAAGGAAAGGTTCTGATTATGTAGTGTGTTCAGTGGCATATTTTACCCTTTGAAATTGTCCAGAGCAGACATACCACAGTGCACCGTGGCTATAGAAATAAGTATTTTAGAGACAAACATGTTCAAGGAATTCTAGGTAGCAATTATCATTTTGTGGCATTCTGTGACTCTCTTGGCTATTTCAGAAATATATTCAGTGAAATGAGAGAAATTGAGAATTCATGGAGTAAGTTAGAGTTTCATCTTTTTAATCAAACATTCTTATTTATTCGTAGACAACAAAAACTAGTGTAATAAATTTGAACTCTTCATAATTCAGTATGACTGGATTTCCAGGTCAGCTAGTTAATTACAATGTAAATGGAAAATTTCTCTACAGGTTACCTTACAAATGGATAGAAGTATATTTAATTTTTACAATGGTATGTTTTCCTTCTTTTATGAACTTTGTTGAAGTGCAGTATATGTAACCTGGATTTCTTCTGTTGATGCTATTTATTGTAGAATGTTCAATTTGAACGCTTGCTTGTTAAAAGTAAAAATCAGGAGTGCCGGGAGAGATGGTTCAGGGGTACAGCACATGCTGCTCTTCCAGAGAGCCCAGATTTGATTCTCAGCGCCCATGTGGCAGTTTATAACCATCTGTAACTCCAGTTCCAGATCTGATGCTTTTTTCTGGCATCCTCAGGCAGCAGACACACAGGTAGTGCACAGACATATATCAGGTAAAGTACCCACCCATATACATAAAAAAGAGAAACAATCAAAACACGAACATATTATTCACTAGATTAAACATAAAAGATTGAAGACTTTTATGACCTGAAAGGACCCACCATCTCCAAACCAGCCAACCCAACGGTAGTAGCAGTTATTGGTGCGGATGTGGCTCATGCTTTGAAACTCCTTGGCGCAGCAGCCAAGTCGTATAACTCCATATGGCAGAGGATGAACGTTAGTATTTGCATTTCCTCTTCAGAATGAAACCCTGCAGTCATTGAGCACCGGAAGCTAGGGATAATCCAGGAAGAGCTATTAAAGCTCACCTGGATTCTTCAAACTGTAACCCCAGACTCCTGCCACCTGTGTGTGCACTTTGAAGTGCAATGTGTCATAACCTGTTTCCCCATTAAGAAGTGGAATGCATGTCTTTACCACTTTATGATTTGTACTGATTACAGTAGAATTTACATTGTGGGACTTGCAGGATTTGATTCGTAGAATTCTTAGAAGTTCTGTGCTCACCTCTCTGGAATCCTGCCATTAACATGTATGTAGCAAAGACCAGCAGTTTTCAACCTATGGGTCAGATATCCTACATATCAGATCTTTACACCATGATTCATAACAGTCACTAAATGACAGTTAAGAAGTAGCAATGAAAACAGTTCTATGGTTGGGCGTCGCCACAACTTGAGGAAGTATATTAAAGGGTCACAGCATTAGGAAGGTTGAAAGCCACTGGCATAGACCACTTTCTCTGATCATGAGAGACCTCATTAAGAAGGACAAGTATCCAACATTTATAGCCAGCTGCCAGCTTGTAACTGAAGCTAAATTAGACAATGTGGTCTCAGCCTTGAGACTCCTACAGTCTTGTATGGAAAGTGGAAGAATGTCAGATGAGCCCTGTTCAGATGCCTGACCTGCAGAGTTGAGAGCAAATGAAATTTTATTTCAGCTGCACAGCATATCATGGTAAAGATACTTTCTGGTTGTCCTATGCCGAAAATTTTGTACTGCTTGAAGAAAGTTTCTACATGTTTATCCCTCATCATCTTTAAGGATCATTGTAAGTCTTTGCTCTTGTAGGTTACAGCCTTGGAACATTTTCTATGTAATTTTTTATGATATTGTGAAAATTTTGTTTATTTAGGAGATACTGTTTCCAGGGTTATTGGTTTTTTCTCTTAAGGTGAAAATTAATTTTCACTAATGAATTACCAATGATTGCAGTATTTTATTATAATGCACACATGCACATATAAGAATACTTTGCTAAAAATGCATATCTATTTTGAGAATCTTAATTTTGGGCTGGGGAGATGGCTCAGTGGGTAAAAGTACTTACTGTACAAATATAAGGACCCGAGCCTGAATCCTCAGAACCCACGAGAAGCTCGGGACAGTAGTGTTAGCATCTGTAATGCCAGCAGTCCTGTGGGAGAGGGAGTGGAGGGCGAATTCTTCGCAGCAGGCTGACCTGACCTGTGCAGCAGACCCTGCCTCAGACAAGGTTGAAAACAAGAAGTAACATCTGGGGCCATCCTCTGATATCCTGACTCCTTCCACACGTGTATGGCAAGGATGCATATACATTTACACACACAAATATACATCCATATAAACTAATAGTTAATTAGTGAAATGAATAAGTAAATATTCTTTTATTTTGGGACAAGTGTAAAAGAGTATTTTTTCTTTTAGTTTTAATTTTTATGGAAATGGATTTGAGTTTCATATATTATTATGTAGATGGCAGCATTGGAATTAATCTTTGGCAAGAATTATGATTCTGCCAAAGCACCAAACATTTAGCTGGAATCTCAGAAACTGCTTCCTGATCAATGATTGAACGATTGATTGATTGATTGATTGATTGGTGATCAAACCTAGTGAGCTTATGTTCCAGATAAAAAGGAAATAAAGAACTACTCGTGTTGGACAGGTAATATAGGTTGTTAAACTAAGATGAACAAAATAGTTAATTTGAAGGGTAACCTTCAAGTGCTCTGAAGTTGAAGTGGAAGAATTAAAGAGGCAACCTCCAAGATAGAATGGTGGTGTATGTGTGAAGGAAACAGGTACAATTTTATCCTGACAATATGTTACCCCTGTAGGTTTTTTCCTGTAACATTTCTTTCTTTGGCCTTTAGATATTTGTGATATGATTATCTTTGAATAAATGCATATTACCATATAGTTAATATCTTGAATATTGTGATCTTATTAGAACTACAAATGAGAAGCTGTTCATATTTTTAAGCCAATGCCTATCATCTTTTCGTGTCTAAAATTTCTCTTTCACAAGTTTCTTCACAGTAAGCAGACCTCCTTATGCTACAGAGAAGCTTTTTGGGGTTCTCTCTCAGCAGCTGTTCTCCAGTAGTAACAGGAGAAGAATGTGATGTATCACCAAGTCATCCCTGAGAGAGTTTTAGGCATCCACACAGACCTCCTTAGTACTTGATGGTCATCTCTCACGTGAAAAATGTCCCTGTTTTTAAAAAGGCGGGGCCACGGCAGCTTTATCATGGCAAGCTCCTATTGTGCGTATATGCAAGTATATTTGGTTTACAGTTCTGTCCCATTGACAGAATGTTTGTAATTTTAGTGTAAATAATTGTTACTCTATCTTAATGATTTGTCACTGTTGATTTTATACTGTATCTCATGTCTGAGCTGGTTCTGTGTGTTCACTTTAGGAATGTGTGATCGTCCTTATAGATCTCTTCTTGCGGTGTGTGTTGAGGATACTGTTGAATACTAATTCAAAGGCAAGGAACTGATGTGTTAATGCTCATCTTAGCATTGATTTTTCTCCAAGTCGCTTTTGGAGTGCTGTCCTTAGAGCATTTAGGTGGATCATACTGTTTTAGACTTGGTGTGGACTATGCTTAACCCTCAGACAGCTGTGAAGTAGCTTCCCACATGTATTATTTTCAAGGTTCTAATAAAGCCTTTCTTTAGGATACCTCAGTCATACTCAGATAAGAGTTCTAGAATATAAACTACATTTTTTTCAGTAATGAGTTGTAGTCACTTATTTCAGTGACGACACTGATAAGCAGGGTCCATTTGAATAAAGACCCCAAGAATCAGTGAGGCCTTTTTTTTTTTCCCTTTAAATTCTAAAAGAATGAATGTATCTGGTTAGGTTTAGGTTCTTTGGAATGTTGGTACAAGTGAAACTTTCTGAGACTGCACAGTGGGAAAATCAACAACTTTTGACTTTCTCTTTTAAGGGCAGCAATAACTAATTTTTATTCAACTTCTATTTAATTTTCTGTGACTACTTTTGACATTTGCAAATTATATCACTCATTTTGACATGCAAATGAGTAAATGAATAACTTTGGGATTCAGATGTGAGGAGCCCCTCCTCAGTGCTTAGACATATTACCTCCTCTCCCCCATCTCTTTCCCACCTCCTTCCTCCCATCCCTTTCCCAGGAACAACAGTCTATCTCTTAAAGAGAGTCCCTTTTCCTGAAGACAAGCCTTTGTTAAAGCAGCCTTTCTTCTCCGAATTCAGCAAAAAGGCTTTGCTTCTTAGCTGATTTTTTCCCTCTCTTTAAGCTGCGTCTTCTCTTTTTAAAAGCTATATTCTGTTGACTGTTTTTGTTGATGTCCACTGATGACATTTTCTCTGGTAATTTTCTTCCATTAATTTGGATCTTCTTCTCTTTCTGTGGAATGGTTTCTTTCATTGTCAGTATCACTGATGACATTTTCATCTGATCCATGACATATTCATTTCAGAAAACTCAGCATTGTAAGGCAGTTTTTGGTCAGTGACATTTTGGCAAACACTTGCCAGTGGCCACCAGAGAAGGTCACATACACTTGGTACAAGGAAATAGATTACTCAGAAAGTCTTCTCTGAATGCTAATGGACTGAGTGTACAATGGGAATTGAGGGAGGGGATCCTTTGTATTTCTCTTTCTTTGTTCAGTGTTTTTATATGGGGTCATTCACTGTCTAACCTTGGTAAACTTATTTGAGTTATTTTTAATGACTGGGGTAATAGGAGCCCACCTCAGTGTAATATTTGCAGGCTTAATCATGTTTCAAAGGCACCTTGAGCATGAATCATTTGTTCATTATGAGAGTGGTATCTTGCATGGCATCGTCCGTCATCAGTCCTTTCTTACCACCCTAGCCTGTGGTCACCTGAAGATGAACGGACATTGAAGGCCTTAAATCACACACTTCATAAAGACACCAGCAGGCTCAGTAATAATGTTACTTATTACTTAACGTATGGTAGCACTGAATGTTCATAATTATCTTAGGAAGATACAATGACTACAGTATGCTTATTATGCTCTGTAAACATCTACTTTTTTCTTCAAATTAAATGACCAGAAATGAATTCAGTTCATGAATAAAGATTTGTAAACAAGGACTGTTCTTTATATTTTAAGTTTATATTGACTAAAACCCTTTTATATATAGTTATATACTTTGTAAAATGTTTTTTTCCATGGATTTTTCAGAGGAATATATTTTAATGAATTGTTTTAAAAATATGCTTTGGTTCTCTACATATACTCATATACACAATCATGATGAAATTAATAGAACAGTAATGTTCCTTCCAGGAAGCACAATTTTTAACTTCCAATTTGGTTGAGAAAATAACCTAATTAACTGTTTACTCTGCTTCCGTGTAAATTTGAGCTTGGCGTATGTCAAGTGTCCTGGGAGCTGGTCATCAGTGATATCATAGATCAGCTTGTTTCTCCATTGTCCTACAAGAGCCTGGCATGTCTAATGGGTGGGTTTGGCTCAGGCTTTGTTTTCACGTGTCACCAGCTCTCTTCATCTGTCATCTGGGTCCAGTTTGCTAACATATAAAATCATATTCTGACTTCAGAATGCTTCTTATATATAACCAACAGATCAGCACTTTCCCAAAGTAGTTTGAAAATTAGGTTATCTATTCTCAGCCTTTTTTTTTTTAAAAAAAAGCCACACCATACCCTCTAGACAGGGAGAGCATGGAGATGTCTTTGAAAGAATTTAAAACACAGAGGTGTCTCCCTGGAGTGGTGCGGGCATGGTGCTGGCAGGACACAGCGGGCTGCCAGAGGGCAAACTGCTAGAGGTGAGCCTGGCATATGCTGATTTCCCTTTGCTCTGCTTGCTCTGTCTTTCCTGCCCTGTGGCTTGCAGGTTTATTAAAATGCTAATGATGTTTATTCTGTTTTTATTGGCAGCTCCCCAGATTTGATTATTGATATATCTGAATAACAGTGCAATGTAATATCAAAGTCTCCCTTGGCTCTTTCCTTGGATTTTTGTCAGGAGGAATGGAAGTACCACAATGTCAGATAGATCATATGCATTTTTTTAAATGTTAAAGTTAAATATTGCAAGGAAACTGTTAGCTATTTGGAACTAAACTCTTCATGGGACAGCGATGTGCCTTACATGGGCACCTGCCTTCGTGTTCTTTGTCATCTCTGTTGAACACTAACTATGACTGCAATGACTAGCATTGGGGGGCTCCTTTGCTGTGCCCATTTGCTGGACTTTTCTATGTCAAATCCCACAAAAACTGAGTGACATGTCAGCTGGGAGAATTCAAGATTGGCAGAGGATGAAGCTGTTACTGTATTTCTGCCTAGTTCTTCTCAAAATTGTCAGTATGGCGCTTAGAATTGTAAAGAACCTGAGGACAGTCATTCTGTCTGTCTCTTTCATTTTGCAGTTTTGAAGCTTAGACTCAAATGTAATTTGGTGGCTTATCATTTTTCTTGCTGTTGGATAGTGCTAAAAATGGAACCTAAGTGCTGTTGTCCTAGGTGCGCCCACCCACCATGCACACACGAGTGAGTTTGCAAGTTCTACATTCTTCAGCTTCTGCCTTCTCTTACTTTCTCTCCTGAACTAGAATTGACTGCAGTTTCCCTGGATTATGGGGTCTTGTGTTTCTTTTTTGCTCTTTGGCTGACAAAAAACCCACACACATTGTAAATACTCTGGAAAGGAAAACTAAAACCACGTAGAACACCACTAGAGATTTCCACTGCTGATGCTCCGGAGTCTTTTCTGATAGTGCGAGTACCCACATAATGTATGTAATGTACTACAGTCTAAGTCCAGTGCTCATTAATTTGTTTCAGAATCCTTTGTTCATCATTCATATCAATAAAATTTCAGCACATTGTATTTAACTCTTCTGTCAATGGTGGGCATTCTAATTGTTTCTGACTTTTAATCCTAGTAGTGCCCATGTGAGGAAACATTGTTAATCCATCTTTGTAAAGTTCAGTCTCTTAACAATTAAATTCTTTAAAGGTGGTTATGTGTCTAAGAACCTGCTTGTTTGCACATATTGCTTAATTTCTTCAAGGAAAGACAATGCCAGTCCTTTTGCATCCTTACAGAAGAATGTGTCTATGCCCACAGCAGTGCTCATTGCTATTTTGGAGCATTTGAAGTGGGCATCGAGCTGGAAGTGTTGTGCTCTCAGCATGTGTGAGGTCGTAGGGTCAATCTCAGAAACAAAAGACAGAAGGCGTTACCATTGAGGAACTGGAAGGAACAGTGCAGTAAATCCCTCAGACGCATCCGTGGATTTCCCTTAAGAGAGTGTAGCACAGCTACTGGAGTAGGCAGCCTGTATTTGAATTCTAGCTCTGCCTCCTCTTATTTGTTTGTTGTTGGGCAAACTGCTGTCCATGTGTCTCATTTTCTTATCTGTAAAATGGGACAGCAGTAATCTTTACTTTTTAAAAGATTTATTTATTTTATTTTTGTTTCTTCTGGAATTTTCTTTTTTTAATTGAAAATAATTTTTCCGTACAATATGGTCCAGTTATAGTTTCCTCTTCCTTATCTCTTCCCAGATTGTCCCCATCTCCCCACCTATCCAACTGCACACCCTCTAGGCATTCTACAGCCCATCTAACTACAGAGGTTAGGTATAGAGTAAGTGTCTAGGACAAGGGGAAAAGTAGATATATCGTTATAGAAAGAGGAAGACTGGAGTGGGAGGACTAAATAGAGACAAGGAGGGAAGAAGAGAATAAAGGAGGACTTTGGGGAGGGATGACTAACACTAAGGGCCATTTGATGGGTTATATGACAACCTGCTGTAGTAGCGCGCACACACACACACACACACACACACACACACACACACACTGTTTCTATAAGAACATACCTTAGCTGGGGACTTCATAAAAATGTTGTTTGTTTAGTTTTGGATCTAAGTTCAAGATTTGGTCTCATTTGTTGAGTTTTTGGTAAGGGACAGCTTGTCTGTATCACAGTAGGTCATATGAGAGAGAAAAGAAAATACTATTGATAACTTAGTCTGTTTCTTTGTGTTAGATTATCAATTGCGTCTTCTTACCTTCTTTTGTATTCTTTCATTTTCATTGTATAGCATACAGTATACATCGTCACAGTTTCTATATGCCCTTACACATTAAGAACATTTTCTAAAGCAAATGTACTAGATGTTGTGCATATTCCCCATGTCACCTTTCCCTTCTCACCTTTGTCTTCCCAGTTTTACGTCTACCTTTGTGCCCTGATTTTCAGAATCTGTGTAATATCTTGCAGAAAAAGTACATAGTATTTTTCTTTCTGAGACTGGATTAATTTGCTTAATATGTTTATCTCCAGTTGTGTCCATTTTCTACAAATGAAATAAATTTATTCTTCCTTAAAGCTTAAAGAAAATTCCATGATGTATTTATACCCTATTTTCTTTATCTAATAGTTATCTGTTGTTAGATCCTTCTATTCTAGCATCAGTGATCTCTCGTTTGAATTTCTGGACAGTTTTTAATGACAGCGTGATATATTTTGTATAACCTAGGTTTTCACGTGTTATAGAGTAATTCTTCAAAAAGCCTTTTATGTGCGTGATATTCATACTCTAACTGATGGTTGTCACAGATTTTCTGACTTTTAGTGTTGAACATGAATTATTGTTTAACTACTAGAATTGCTATTATCGTATTTCCTCATATAGAAAAATGAATAAGCTTTTATTATGCTAATGAGAAAAAATAATACTGGATCCTGATTTGAGTTATCATTACTCAGTGCTATGACTTTCCAAGTACTGGAGTGGGTAGAGAAAAGAGTGACCTCTGCAGAGGTCTAGGGATGTCAGTGGGCAGCAATTTGTGATGCGAAAACGGACCTAAGGTTGAACTTGTATTAGCCTTTCTTTTCTAATGACATGTTTCTTCCCAAGGATGTCTTCAGCATGCCACCACTTAAGCATACTCTTGGCTGCTATAAAACCTGCTCCTTTTCCTCCAAGACCCAGTATTTCCCAGGTGGGTGACAGAAAGGCCTGCCTGAGTCTCTTTCACTCCTTCTAGCCCAACGCAGGATAGAGAGGTCATTAGAGCTCTTGGGGGTCTTAAGAACTTGGGTGATTTTCCAGGGGTGTCTGGAAGCTGCCTCTTCTCTATGGCTTTACACAAGGCAGGTGTTCTTCTGTGTACCACAGTTAGGAATTTATAGTTATCATTTTTTAACCTGTTGAAGTAAAACTTCTCTCCTTTTTCTCTACAGCTATCCAAATACCTGACTTTTTTTTTTCTCTGGACTTAAAATTTCTGTCTAGTTTTCTTTTTTAGTTGTAGGATCTGCCTCTACCTTCAGAATACCAAGGTATTCTGGCCTGTGGTTGGATAGTCAAC
>NC_022030.1:26296873-26305503 GCF_000317375.1 Microtus ochrogaster
ACACACACACACACACACACACACACACACACACACACACACACACACACACCCGCATATATTTCTGATTGGCAACTCACTTGGCCTGTTTTATATTCTCAAAGCTAATGATGGGAGCTTCTTCCCCTACTTTTTATTTCACAAGCGAAGTAGTGCTTTGTCTAATTACTGTGTTGTAGTTAGAGTTATGGTGAAAGGTCAGGGTAGTCATTGCTAATTAAAGTAGGGAGAAGGTACATTTATAACCAGTAGGATCCTTTATGTCAAATTAATGCTGTTCATCAGCATGTAACTGTTTCCTAGGATGTGTAAATCTGCTCTCGCTACTACAGTGCTCTTAACCTGCTCCAGACCATTGGTGCTGCAGTAACGGCATTGCAGGTAACTCAGATTAGTGAGTGGTGCCTTATCACTCTGACTCATTGTCACCTTAGGACCTACCTGGGTTTTGTGGAACTTCTTTGTGGTGGGAACAAGCAGACCTAATCGCTGGGTCACTCTTTTAGTGGTTATGTGACAAAGTGAAAGGGCCTGTTAAGATTTACAATTTTAAAATGTTTTTATTTTCTTGTAGTCTAAGAGTCTCGTTGCTGTGATGTTTCTCATTATGTGAGTAGTAGAAGGTATAAGCTTTTCCTGTCCTGATTAAGAAAGTAATTCTAGAACCTAAGCTGATTTTATCATTACTGTCTTTACATTTATAGCTTCATGTATTAACTTAGTTTTGTTCATAAAAAGACATGTATATATGTAGCATGTTAAGATATAATGGAAAATATAATGTTTTTGTTAATTTCACTCTATGAAAAGTTTGTCTCACCCTCGTTTTCCATATAGTATCTTTATATGTTATTTTAGTCCATGGGTTGTTGTAACAAAATACCATATACTAGGTGTCCTATAAACTACAAATTTCTTAGACTTTTGGAGGAGAGAAAGTCCATGATCAGAGTGTTGACCAGACTTGAGTCTGTGAACAACCCCAACCTTGCTAACTGCTGGTATATTATCTCTGCATCCTTTCCCATTAGAGTGATAGGTAAAGGATCCCCATCCCCATGAGACCATGGGTGCCGTTCTGTTCTCTGCTTGTGTGACCTACAGCTCCCAGATGCTGGTAGAGGATCACAATATGCAGACCGAAGCAAGGCTGAGATTGATGTGTTTCATCTCAGTAGGTTCTTAGAAATATGAATTGTTATCCTCCCACATCATCATTTGCTTTAGTAGGTTTTTTTTTTTTTACATCAAATTTAATAGTCATTTGAATCAATGTAAAGGGTGTACGGGAGGATAGGGTTAGTTTGGCCTAAATGGCAGGGACATGAGAATAGACCTTCTGCTTGACAGAACACTAGATTTTTCTGTTCAGGGTCATTGTTGGTTATCTTGGGCAGAGGATATGCTGATCTTTATTCTCTGCTAACATCATGAATCTGAAGATAATTATTGAAACACCACCACTCATTTGCCAGGCACTGCCCTATTTTTTTGGTCCTTGTCCCTTGATTCAGTAAGTCAGTATCCAGACTTTTTGCTAGTATGTCTCTATTATCAATAAGACTCTACAGACTACGAAACTCTATAGCTCTGTCTGCCTCCGCCAGTGTTGTCTACATTCAGGAAACTGTAAGACTGACATCAGTTACCAAGGCTTTCTTGTCTAGGCTTCCAGATGTCTTTGTCTTAATTCTCTGATCTGTGTCTTTTAGACTTGATTACTCAAAGCTCTTTGTGAATCTGGAGCACTCTAGTCTTGCTAGTACTTAGACTCTTCATTGACGTTGATGGGAATGATCCCTGACTTTCATCCTGACCTACAGAACCTCATGTGGGACTGAATTTCTTAGGACCTTTAGTCTTGTGTACTAAAATCACTGAAATAGTCTTGGCCAGTGCCTGACTGCCACTTCTGTGGTCCTCAACAGACCCAAAAAGCTTGTTTATGAGCGCACGCGCGCGCGTGCGCGCGCACGCACGCACACACACACACACACACACACACACCTTACTACGTTAGTGCTTTAAATTTGAGTTTTATTATGGAAATTTAGTATGATTAAAATATTGGAAGACATAAAATTCAAATTTGCCTAAGGCCCTCTTTTGTGAGGTTGATTTTCCTTTTTAATTAAAAACTCTTTAAAATGGATGTTAAATGTAGTTTTATGTATCTAATAATTTTATCTGTATTGCAAATGCCTCAGTATTTTCTGATTTGTTGCTGATAATTGACTATGCTTTCTATACATTTAAATATAATTATGAATGTTAGCTTCATATTTGGTTTCTTCTCTGAACTTAGACAATTTTGATGATTGTACAGATGATTATCTAGGATTTTAAAGTTAGAATTCATATTACACCATTTGAAAACATTATGCTTTGGGGCTTTGCCTTCATTTATTTAATATATTTAATTGTATTTCCTAGAACTTTAGGGAATTTTTTCCTTAATGCTACTTTGCAATTTTATTACAAACTTTCCCCTTTTTTATTTTTTAACCTTTCTTTTAAAGCGGGTATATTAAGTTCAGTATAGCCGCAGTGATTATTAATGAAAGTTACCTGTCTGTAATTAGGGTCAGAAGGGCTTATGTAGAAATAATTGGTCCATTTGTTCTGTCTAACACTAAGCCTTGACGTACTAAACTGTACTATGTTTAGTTTTTTTCTTATGATCACAAATAAATCATTGCTTTCAGAGTTTTTGTCTTTTATCTTTTCTTTTGCTCAGTAGCCAGTATTAAAACGTCGTATTTCTTACATATGAATTTTATTTTGTTTGTAATATGCTTAAACTAGTGATTCATTATTACTTTTAATTATTTTATTTCAAAGGAAAATGAAAACTAAATTTATTCTTTGTCTACTCTTCATAGGCTGTTCTTAACATAAAAAAAGAGTAGACATGATTTGTTTTTTCAAGTAAATATTCGCCCCCCCCGTATTTATTTTTTCCTGAAAACCAGAGCCTTCATGTAATGATACCTTGCGTATTTTCATGACTAGATCTATATTTAGTTGTCATTTAGAATGTGAAAACGTTTCTCATCAGAATTACGGTAGTACCCCTGCAGCCATACAAAATTACCTATTTGGAATGGAAAAGTCTTTTGAAGAGAAACTTTTCCTCCTTCCAATGATGTTTTAAGAAAATATTTCCCCTAATTATCCCTCACGTGAGTGTTGTCCTCATCTTCTTCTTCTGTCCTGCTTGCACGGTGCCCTGCACAGGAGAGCATGAACCAGGAAATGGATGTGGGCATTTGCATATCTAACAGCAGCATCTGACCCTTGTTTTTATATTCATTAACTAACAGTCTTTCTTGAAATTCTTTCTTAATTTAAATAACCTGGCTCATTTAAATGATTGGAAATGAAAGTGTATAACATATTCATAACAGACTTAGTTTAGTTCTTCAGATAATTCTGTTGTTCCGTGCTATATTGTTTTAAACTTTCAGTGTCTATTTTCTGTTCAAAAGAGCTAACATATTGCATTAGAAACAAATTATTATTCTTGGAACTTCAGATTAGAATAAGAGTTTAATTGATGCTATCATTTTTTGTGTTTTGTTCTTTATTTGATATGTAAAGCTAGAAGTATATTTTAAGAAAAGCTCATTTTAGATAGAATTATAAAATGAATCTCAAAGCATGTTTTTATGAAAGTAGATGAAAAGTGGTTGATACTAAGTTTTCATAGCAACACATTTATTATTGCTTTAAGTGAGCTAAAGGCAGGGAGTGCATTGATTTCAGGTAGAATGCAATTCTTCATAAGTGTTGACCTTTTTAGAAAATTTTAAATTCCAAGTTAGGTAAAAGCTTTTTTCCCCCCTTGAATGGATCAACGATACACAAATAGACACTGAGCTATCCTTGTTACATTACTATAGAAATTATAAATTCATATTAAAGATATATGTTTTGTATTTAATATAAATATGTGTACATTTTCTTTTTGATAAAGGATTTTTTTTTCTTCCCAGTTAACTTTGTGAACTCAAATAGAGGCACACAGAAAACTCACAAGTAAAGTGAACCTGTTAGATTTCAGCACAACAGGTACTAGCCGCTGGTGCAAAAACATAAACTAATAGAGAGGTTGCTTGGCCCTGTTTGTTCATTTCCACAACTAAGGGAAGAGAAAATTAAAAATCCATAAACATCTCATAACTTTGTGCCTGTTTTAATAGCAGTTACAAAAAGTAAAAATGCCAGTTTAATAATACTAACCTATTAAATACCAAATATCTATACCATGTTTTAATACCTTATAAACTTGTCTAATCAGAATTCTAGATTGTCCTTGTTAAATTGAAGTTTAATTTCATTTAATTCCTTCCTTGTTTACTCATTGTTATTTCAATGACAGCCTATAGGAAAAGTGTAAGTATCAGATCATTTTAGTACACTATGAATTAACTTCAGAGAACAAAATTCAGAGAAAGAATTATAATAAATACAATGAAAATGCATAAAGTTCATAGTTTTTAGGAACTTTTATTTTTCTTTTAAGTCATGAATTATTTTGGTGCCAATTAATACCTGAATCTTGCAGGAAAAATTATTTATTTACAAATACTTAGTATATGGATGAAGAACTGGGAAATTAGGAAGTTCTACTTGCAGGCACACCTAAAATCTAGAACTTCTAGAAGAATTTATGTCCCCCCTTTATTTTCACCTTGAAATCAAAGTTCTTGGGAATGCATGCCATTGAAGCGTACCGCGTTCATTATTGGTGCATTCATGCTTCTTGGTCTTTCCTGGATGACTTAGTAAAAACGTCTGACCGTCTCTGTACAAAAGAAGTCATGTAAATGGAAGCATAAGCTCCCGCATTTCAATTGCCTTTCTGCTTTGCATAACGGAAAGATGAGTTTTGAGTTTCCTAAGGTCACAGTGCCTCTCTTTAGACGGTCCACTCTCATAACGACTTGTCATAGCGAAGTTTCTCCTAGTGTCTGCAGATGGCTCTCCTCTTCCTTGACTGCCCCCTTGACTGCTGATTTGGGAATTAGGATTTTGATCGAAACCTTATTCCACCTTCTTATCTAGTTTGCTTCATTAGTGCTGATGAAGTAAGATCTGGCACAAAGAAGAAACTAGAGATGTGACAGACAACCTGCTACAGAGCTTGTAGGAGACAAGCTAAGTTTGATTGACAGATTTTCCTATAATTTTGCAAAGGAAAGAGAATTTTCTTTATTAGCAAGTGAGACAGATGGGCTCAAGTTTTATAGGCTTAGTATAGTTCTGCTTGTGTTTGGATGTCTTTTCCCCTCTTTCGTTTTATAGAAAGTAAGGCAAGCAATACCAGAATATATGCTAGAAGTCAGGAGGTAACCACTATGTAAAATAATATGTAATGTCATATGTATGTGATATATATGATATATAAATTGTTTCTTTTTTTCAGATAGGCACTCGTATAACTCAGACTGCCCTCATACTTGCTATTGTAGCCAAGGCTGGTCTTGATCTTCTCATTGTTCCCCTCTACTTCCCAGGTGCTGAGATTCCCATCATATACCCCATACCTGGTTTAAATAGTACTTTTTCAACAGAGAAATCCAGCTTGCATCACCTTAATCAGATAGATAATCAAGCATCATCACCAGTAATGGACAGTGTACACCATCAGAGGCAAGCCTGGGCAAGTGCAGCTTCTGTTCCATTGTTCTTCCACAAAATGGTTGGTCTGCATTGAGTGTCAGGAGTACAGTCAGAGCAGTCATGACCATAGGCATCCTGTAAGACTAGTGAAATATACTTTAGGATTGTCAGTGTGGGGAAGGGCAGGAACAGGAGTTTAAGAAATGTGACAGTTACTTGCATTGTGTAGTTATTTATTGCTTTTTGGATCGAAACAAACAAAACTCTGAAAAATATGATAGGGATAAGTGAAAATACAAATGTATGTAGAAAGATCGTGTCAGAGTTATTTTCTTGGCTGTGATTGTGATGTATAATGCACCTCACTAAGAGAATGCTTTTAGTCGATAAATGCTGAGTACTTAGGCAGGGTGTTTGAAATTTATTTTCATACATACATGTTGAGAAAACAAGGAAGGAGATGATGTGAAACATTAACAGTTGATGTGTTCAGTGAGAGATTCAGTGGTATACATTAAAAACTTCTTTTCTGTGTGTTGGAAATGTTTCATAATTAAAAAATTAAAAAGGAAAGAAGCAAACATAAGGTCTCAAGCACATGCAAAATCAAAAACTGAGGGACCCAGACTCAAGGGAAAACAGTGAATGGCTATCAGCTAACATTGAACATTGATTGACACCCCAAAATATTCAAGGCAAAAAGGAATATTTTTTTTTAAAAAATACAAGCTTCATGAAAAGAGCACTTAGATGATGTAGGATGTCTTAACATTAGTTATTCTTTTCCATTTCTTCTAAATTAATAGATCATTAACTATCTTAGCATAAGCAGGAAGGGTGTCATGTGTAAAAAGTAAGTGTGGATTGTGATGTTGGAATTAGTATGGAAGTTGAGGTGCTTAACAGGCTACTAAAGGAAGTCACTCTCATGGCCTATCTGTAGACTCGCCCATCAAAAGGCAAGAATATCCGGGCTCTTCTATGCTTACCAGGTGTGCAGTGATCTTCATAGTCAAGCCTAAGGAAGTAAATGTTAGGTCAGCTTAGGTGATTGAGACATCAACACGAAGGACCTGGACATCAACAAGAGTTTTGTTCCAAGGAAAAAGTCTGTTGTATTGCCATGACAGTTCTTCACCTGGTGTACTTTATTTGAAGGTTTATATGTAACAATAATGCTTAACCAGCTATTTACTAGCTGTTTTATCTATTTAATAAAATTATCTTCCTCATCTATAAAAGCATACCAATATAAATTATCTGGCATTCTCAAGGTACACATTAGTTGTGTTTTGCAGTGACAGGGTGGGATTTGATCCTGGACTGCTGAACCTGCCTTCCCTTATTTCAGAATATTTCTTATTTACTCTAATTCATAAATAGAGTTATCAAAAATAGTGTTTACTTTATATGTAAAGCGCCTGTAATAGGATATTTAGTTTAAGGGATACAACAATGGTACATAGGACATAGATCCCATCCTCAGGGTATCTGTATGCTGTGACACGAGATAAGGATGTCTGTATTCATTGTCAGCGTATATGGAACACTACATGCCACAGCCTAATGATGGGAAGAGAGTAGAGGATCATTAGATCCCTTTATTACAGTAGCTGAGTTTTGGTTTTATTGTTAGCAAAGTAAGAAGCTCTTGCTTTGCCTCAGTCATAATGTTCAAAGAAGGACAATGGCAGGCACATAACTTCCTATTTAAGAGATTATGTCAACAGGAGAGTGTTGTGACTCTTGTTTCATAGTTCACAATGCTCTGTCTTATCCAGAGCCTGCACCACACCTGCCACCTTGTGGCAGTCTTAAGAATTACATAAAGAAATGTTGATGAAATTGACGTGCGTGCGTGCGTGTGTGTGTGTGTGTGTGTGTGTGTGTGTTTGTGTGTGTCTCTGTGTGTGTGTCCCCGTCCGTCCGTCCTTTGAGACCTCCCGGAGACACTAGTTCGTATCCTTAGAATGTGAATTTTCACATTGCCACGATCTACGTCACCACAAACATTCTGACATTTTTTTATTTATTTTTATCACCTATAGATGTAAGTCTCTATAATAGAGTTTGTCTTTATTTACATAGAGGTACCATACTTCATCTGTTCTCTATATATACCAAGGTTTATTAAAATTTTGAAACATCTTTCTAATCAGGCAGCTTGGGCTGCCAGTGGTTTGGTGGTCCATGGGTGAAAGGTGGAAGCAAGAAGGAAATCTGAAGGCCGGGCGGTGGTGCACGCCTTTAATCCCAGCACTCGGGAGGCAGAGGCAGAGGCAGGCGGATCTCTGGGAGTTCGAGGCCAGCCTGGTCTACAAGAGCTAGTTCCGGGATAGGCACCAAAGCTACAGAGAAACCCTGTCTCGAATCCCCCCCCTTCAAAAAAAAAGGAAATCTGAGTAAGGATGGGACCATAGCCTCGTTTGCGTCAGTTTTTGATTGGTTTGGTTTAAATTGTTCAAACCACTAACGTAGAAAAAAAAATTCATCAGAGTTTTAATCTTTGTTTTGTTTTGTTTTTTTTTTTAAGTTAGGTTCAAGTGTTTCCATTTATTTAGGACTCTCTCTTCTTCTTTCCCCCCTCCTCCCTCCCTCCCTCCCATTGAGTTTTTTTTTTTTGTTTTTGTTTTTTTTTTTTTTTTCATTTAGGGAACTTCCAATACACCAGACTTCCAATATACAAGATTTAATTTTATGAAATTATTTTACATTTTCAAATTGATTAACTATTATAACATCAGATGTCAGATCATTTTCCTCTGGTTAGACACGGTTCCTAGTTTACCTCTGTTCTGATGCTGTCTCTCTGTCAGTCTCTTCACCTCTGTTTGTCCAGTGGTGCTGTCCCTCTGTCAGTTTATACATTTGCTAGCATAAAGTAAATGAAGTATGCTTTGTCACACTTAATACTTTTTTCCAGTAGGAATTAATCTTTTATACAGTTTTACACAGTTGGTGATTATTTTTATCTATGTATATGCCAAAACTTGTGCATATAATTT
>NC_022030.1:26305603-26308976 GCF_000317375.1 Microtus ochrogaster
CCCCCCTCCCTTCTAGGGTTATTTTTCTTCCTCATTCATTGCCGTTTTGAGCTTATTCTCTTGTGGACCATGACAGGATGCAGCCTCTTCTTTTCTTTATTTTTCTGGTAGGGAAAGTAGATAGTTGAATGAAAAAGGAATGGTCAATTTCCCAAGAGGCTCCTTGGAAGGTAAATAGGCATTTTTAAATTTTAGTTTTACCATTTCTTAAACTTAAGTACCGATTATTGTAACACAAAGCCTGAGTTCCTGAAATTCAAAGAACTTTAATTCTTGCTGTCCTATGATTGCTTCTCTGAGACAGTGATTTGGATTGGGTCTAGCCACTTGGACTAGAGAAAGGGCGTAGAAATCCAGAAACTGAATGAGGTAGGGGAACACTTGCCTTAAAGTGACTGTGTATTGGAAATGGAATGGAAAGGACACCCAGGGATATTTTAGGGGCCATGAATTAAATTAACCCTCCTCTGAGAATTTACAAGTCCCCTACCTTCACCCTTTCTGTGTACCAAGGAGGTGACAGCATAATGGAGATTTTAAATTGTGGATCAGTTCTGGAGATCGGAGCCCAGTGTCTTACTGTCCCTTTTGCAGCCTGCCTGGGAGGAACGGACAAAGGATTCATGCCACCTCTTTCCCCCTTTAGATGACTAAAGTGATGGGTTCTAAGAAATGGATACCTGCGTAGGAAATTCCCACTAAGAGAAGGAGAGCTTAGAGGCCCGAGGCAAGCAGAGATGGAACTCATCTCCAAGAAGAAGCTTCACGGTGTCTGTCAGTCCATTCACGTCTGTCAGTCCATTCACTGTGTAGGGAATCTAATCTTGTCGGAAGCCTGGGAAGGAAGGGTGGCATCCTGATGGTGCTGGCTGTCTCATTATCACAACTATTAGCCCTACCTCATGTTAGAGCCCTGAAGATGACCCTGGGGGGGGGGGGCGACCCTCCTCTGCACGTCTCCCTTTGCCATGTCAAATAAATCTCTATTTTGTGCTTTTCACTGGCAGTTTAATTGGCTTATTGAGGACAGGAGGCCCAGCATAGCTTGCTTGGGCACAGGTTATGACCTTGAGTTTGAAAACATTACTACATATGTGTGTGTTTCCCTCTTGAGGTTGATAGTGATGCCTTCTAAATTGTGAAGAGCACGTGTTTAGTTTAGGAAATGGCGGCTTTAGTACTGTTCCTCCTTGAGCCATGCAGTTCCTTTGCAACGGAAAATGGAGGCACCTACAATTTTGATTTCAAATAGCGCTTTAAATCAAGCTGATCGCTTAGGTTTGTTCCTCCCCCCAATCCTTTTTATTACCTATATGATAAACTTTGTAGAATTGGAACTTAAAGTATAGCTTACTCCATATCCTTGATTTTTCTATAGTAATTACTGTAAGGTACTAATATTTCCATGTGTTCACAAATGAAAGTGGGGCAGCAGAGAGCTGGTGAGTTACAGCTGTTAAACCTGGTGTGGTGAGGAGATAACACGAGTCTTGACAAGGGATTAATGAACTTGAAGGTTCTGTCTGGCTCGAACCCTTGTGAGAATGAAGTGTTCTAAGACTTGTTCTAGGAATGCAGTTCTTTCTGTCATCCTGGAGCCCTTACTTGCATTTATGAAGCTGTTCTGTATCGTATTTGTCTGACAAGGAATGTGTTCTCACTTCCTCCCTGGTCGTCTTTCCCACTGCCTCCTCAGGGGCTGAGCCTGGGATCTTCATGTTTGCCACATGAGCACTTTGCCTACAGTACTCAGCCCAGACCGTCTGAACTTCAGATACATTTTACTAGTCACAAATTATAGTCTTGAATCCGTCATCAACAGTGTGATTAATTAGAATATGCCAGTTTACAGAAAATTGGGTCTTGTTTTATTATTAAATTAAGAATGTCTTGGAAACTCTGTTAACAAAGCAGCTATTTTCTCTGGTGCCATTGTTTCTTGATGATACTGAGTCTGAATTAAAACTGTGCAACTTTAGAACAATGTGTTTAAAGTGGTGTTCTTTTCTACCACATTTGCTTTTTAAAGTACACACTCACAATGATCAGTTGAATTACTTGAATTGTTAATTGTGTTTATTGTCATTAGATGTGAAGACAGTTCACTGGGCTGTCGAGGTAAAATAGACCAACTAAAATTTTTGTCAGTATTAGTCATATTTTGAATTTAATTATTTAGCGAGTTTGAGTAGATTATCTGTGTCAGAGATTTCTGCTAAGAAAGAATATGCAGAGTCTCTCAGACACAGTATTATAGGATTGTGTGTGGAATGGTTTTTAACCATGGCAGGGCAGATGACTGGAAACAGTCTTCTTGCCTACAGCAGCTGATTATGAAGTAGAAATGTTGGACTGCTTGGTATTATCTTTGAAATAGAAACCTGCAGAAGTCGGCATCTACCTTTGGCGAGTTACCAAACCCATGCATCTTGGCCTCTTAATGTAATTTTATTCTTATATCAGACTCAAAAATATTTTTAGCTGTGGAAAATTGCTTCCTCTAAATGACAAAACCATTTAACAAGGGTGTTTCACTGTTAGAACCCCTCTCCCCACCCTGTGCATGTGGTGCGTGTGCGTGCGTGTGCGTGCGTGTGCGTGTGTGCTAAAGCCCATTTATCATAGCATTTTGAGTCTGTATAGAATTAGTGTGTTAAACATCTTCCGAGCATGGCCCTCCCCAGAAGCAAGTGTGTTACTGCTTGGAGGGGCTTGGAGTGTACTATGGAAAGAAACTATTTTCTTCTGCTTTTAAAGATGCGCAGAGAAAGCCTTTCATTTTGCTTTTGGTTCTTCTTAATGTGGTTTGTTACAAATGTCAGAGAAATACAGAACAAGGAGTGGCTTCCTAAGGTGCCCCAGCTCGGCCTGTGTTTTCAAAAACACAAGTTGGAGGACTCTTTCCTAAATGCTGTAAATCAGGCACTTCTGTAATGTCTTTCTATGATTTTCAATCTGAAGTTATTTCCATTAATTTGGGATTATTTTTGTTATTTCCCTGTATCTTTTTTATCTTTTAAGGACTTAAAGGCTTTATGATACCCCCCACCGATATACATACATACAAACACATGTACTTACACACACACACACACACACACACACACACACACACACACACACACACACACACACATTTTTCTGGCCCAAAATTCACATTGAGACAACTTGCAAAAGCAACCATAGACAGAATGAGTCTGGACCTGAGAAAGCAGTGTTGTGCCTTCTTGCCCACCTACCCATCTGCTCATCTCCTCACCTGCCCACCTCCTACCTGCTCACCTGCCCATCTGCTCACCTCCTCACCTGCCCACCTCCTACCTGCTCACCTGCCTATCTCCTCACCTCCCACCTGCTCACCTGCCCATATGCT
>NC_022030.1:26309076-26320966 GCF_000317375.1 Microtus ochrogaster
TGCTCACCTGCCTATCTCCTCACCTCCCACCTGCTCACCTGCCCATATGCTTACCTCCTCACCTGCCCACCTCCTACCTGCTCACCTGCCTATCTGCCCACCTTCCACCTGCTCACCTGCCCACCTCCCACCTGCCCACCTTCCACCTGCTCACCTCCCACCTGCTCACCTGCCTATCTGCTCACCTGCCCACCTCCCACCTGCCCACCTTCCACCTGCTCACCTCCTACCTGCTCATCTGCCCATCTGCTCACCTGCCCAGCTGCTCACCTACCCAGCTGCTCACCTGCCCACCTGCTCACCTGCCCACCTGCTCACCTGCCCAGCTGCTTACCTGCCCACCTACCCACCTGACCACCTGCCTTCTTGTTCATCTGCCTACCTTCATTCTTGCTCATCTGCTTACCTTCTCATCTGCCTACTTGCCTTTTGAAGGAGGCTGCTTGGCTGCTTGTTCATTTTCTCCAAAATAATCACACAGAAATTGTATTAATTAAATCACTGCTTGGTCCATTAGCTCTTGCTTCTTACTGGCTAAGTCTCACATATTAATTTAACCCATTTCTATTAATCTGTGTATCACCACGAAGCTGTGGCTTACCAGCTAAAGTTCCGGCATCTCTCTCCAGCAGAGCTACATGGCTTCTCTCTTACTCCGCCTCCTTTCTCCCAGCATTCAGCTTAGTTTTCCTCAACTAGCTCTGCTTCCCTATAGCTCTGCTATAGGCCCAAAGCAGTTCATTTATTTATCAATGGTAATCACAGCATACAGAGGGAAATCCCACATCACCTGCCTACTTGCTCACCTCCTCACCTCCTAAGCTGCCCACCTACCCCATGTTAGAAAATGAGTTCACAAACATGAAGAGCAGAAGGAAGTACCTTCACTTCATTCAACCCAGGAGGGATTGCTGACTCTGACTGTTGACACTTCAAAATATACTTAAATATTTATCTAAATAAAATGTGGGGAATTTTGGTATACATATTGGCAAAAATATGTGGAAGAGGTTCTCATATAATTATAAGGGTAAGATTTGATTCATTCTGCCTAAATAAGTATTTTAGGAAGCCTGGCCTTGAGATATTTGGGGTTACACTTCTTATTCTCCAGAAAGCACTGCTACTGGTGAACAAATCTATCAATCATGTGTCCTTTGTATGTGTGTGAATGCTGCTGTGATGGAGCATTCACTGGGTAATGTGTTCAGAATCTCAGGGTTCTGTGTGGTGATGTCTGCAATGTCATGTTTTCTTCAGTGGGCAATGGAACTCATTTTACAAGGGGTATTACAGTTTAAACGAAATTCCCTCCACGTCCTCATCAAGATTTTCTCCCTGTGATTTTCCTTGTTTCCAATTAGTTTCAAATGTAATGATTAGTATTAATTATTACTGTTACAAACACTTCAGTGGAAAAATGAGTTAGAAAACTGGTATTTACTGAGAAGCAGAGAACATTTTGTACCAAAGAAAGATAGTTTGCGATGGTGGATGAGCTGACATACGAGGATGGATAGCAGGAAGCCTCTGGAAGCTCAGGCCCAGCCGCCCCTCCGTGCAGATCATTTTGTGTCGTGCAGATTTAGCTCACCAAACACCTTCTAAGAGCCTTCTATTGCTGCAAGTAAAGTGGGAAAAAATTCCCTAAACAGCCTTTGAAAAATTACTGTTTGCAACAGAAAAGATTACAGGGGAAGCAAAACATGGAATTCAAAAATAATTATAATTCAAGTGTAGCCTTTTTGGTTCCTAAAGTGCCTGTGAAAATGATAAGAATGGAGGGAAAGGATATTTTAAGTGTAGGTAAATTAATGCCAGTTGGAATAAGAATGTGTTTATATTTTTGTGTTTGTATATGATTATCCCCTTGCTCATTCTACTAGCACGTGAACATGTAAGTGCCAGTGTTTTAAAGATAAATATAGCAGCCTTTGTTCTGAGGAGCTGAAATTCTTGTAGGAGAAACACTTAACAAATAATTAAAACTCATGAGACTTTGCAACTCACAAGATACCTTGGAATATGCCAGGAGGCAGGTTAATCAATGCAACCTTGGTGGGAGTGGTCAGTTGAGATCTCCTCCAGAGGGGAGTGGTGTCAGAGCAGAGGCTTGGATGAGGAAGGCTGTTTCCCCTGTGCATTGAGGGAATGCAGATCCAGGGGTCCATGCCTCGAGGATTAAAGCAGTGTAGGATCTGTTGCTTTTGCTGCCTCTGGTTTGAGGGTAAATAGGAGAAAGTGACTAGATAGATTGCTTTGGTCATGTTTAGAAATTCCCTCGAGAACTGTTCCTTGACTTCAGATTAATTGAGGAGGCAACTTGAATGGGTCTGGTTTTAGAAGCAAAGCTCAATGTCGATGTATGGGACAGCTGTTGGAAAGAAAATAGGTGAAGGCTTTATTTTATTTTTATTTTTCATCAAAGAGAAATAGTGATTCTTTCCTACAGTGACTTGGGCACGGTTTGAGATGCTGGAGTCATAAAGCAAAGATATTTCGGGAAGTCTGTAGAGTCTGAGTGGACAGCAGCCATTCTGACAGAATCTCTTAGTCTTCGTATGCTGGGACAAGCAGAGGAACCCAAGGATGGTTCACATAGCGGGGACCGGGCCTGATAGTTGAAGGCCTGGCAGAGTTTTTGTCCTACTCTGTTAAAATAGTGTTCTGGAAGATGGGCCTAGGAGGGAATACACTTCTGGAAAGGACAAAGCTCATTGTTCCCAGAGCACACAGGGTAAGGGGTGATGTAGGAGAGGTGGACAGCAGCCAGTGCTGAATAGAGGAGTGACCGCAGGTTCGCACAGGTGGGAGAGATCATGATAAAGGTTTAGGAAAAGTGATAGAGGGACATAGTACAAGTAAGAGATGATAATGTTTAAGGTGAGGCAGAAATAGAGAGTTGGGAGTGGGAGTTAAGGACTCTTAACAGAAGGTACAATTCATGATTTGCTCTAGGACATCAGAACAAACAGCCTTCTCATGTGTGTCACTGCGTGGTTGTCACACCAAATAAGATGGGTACAGGCTTACCCTCGAGTTTGTATCTGCTTTACTACTTAATTGTAGGATTAGAAGCTGAGAGATAAATTTAAGCCAGATATTAAGGCAATGCCAGTATATAGGTGACTGTTACTTCCTTGGTTGGATGTGGTCGGGATCAGGGTGCTTGAGGGCCTAGACCATGTCCCGAGAAGCACTGCTGACATGTGTGCAGAGGAAGTAGACATAATGAAGAAAATGAAAGTCCTTGAAAATGTGAAGGGAGCATTTCAAGAAGGTGCCAGAAGCTTCAGAGATCACCTGAGGCAGAGGACCCAGGGGGCACTTTGGACCTAGCATTCTGTCACCTAAAATGGGTGACAGAGGCCAGGCTGCTGTGTCCCGAGCTTTGCTATGCTTTACTTTTTAAAGAGGGAGAGACTTGAAGGTGTTGAAAGGCCAAGGCAAAGGTGATGTGAAAATGAGAGATATGAGTAAGGAGAAGGGGACATTGGGGGGCAGCGGAATTGGGAGTCACGTGTAGAAATAAGGGATTGTAGGGAAGAATTATTGTGGAAGAGAAGAGACTTTCTCATGCTCTGAGATGGCAGGTGGGAACGGATTGATCATCAGTACTTGTAGAGAACAGGAAGCTAAGACAGTACAGGCCCATGGCCCTTAATTGTTCTTTGTAGCTAATCAAGTTCCCAGTTAAAAGCCTGAGGCAGAGAAAGGCTTGTCTGGGGCCCTCATGTCAGGAGTTATAATTTGGAAAGCCTATGGGAAGTGGCAGAAGGAGCTGAGGGGCAGAATGTAGAATTGCTGAGTGGTTTTGCGAGCTTGGAAGGCATAAATCTGATATGGCAGCAGTCCACATCACTGTTGCATTTCCTCCAGCAGAGCTCAGCAGTTCCTTGTGAGAACTCAGAAAACGCTGATTGAAACTGAACCTGAAGGTATCGTGAATCAGGATGTTGTAAGTCAGCTACCATATTCCGTGAATTCAAACTCGTAGGTGACAGAATAGATGGAATAATTCTACACTTGGCAAATGCTGTGTCTCTAAGTGCTTGCAGCTTGTTTACTATTCAGGAACATTCTTGGGTTCTTCAATATTGTACACCATCAACACCTAGGCACCTGCTTCTCTCCTCCCACACCGTTTGCCCTAGGGATGATATTTCAATACTGTATACCATCAGTACATGGTCATCTGCTTCTCTCCAACCACCCACATATACCCAGTGCTATGTTCTTAAATGTCCCAGTGCCTGGTTTATGCCTGGAAACTTCTTTGTTTCCATTGTATCATTTCATTTAATAGTAAAGATCTCTCAGTCAGAAAGGAGATGCATGATCATTCCTATTAAGTTGATAAATCTGAGGTAATTCTTCTCTCAGTGTCTGCTACTTATGTGACCTGCTCTGTAGAAACTTGTGTTTTTCCCTTTTTCGATGGTCAGCTTGATGTTTTATCTCTGTGTGATGTTATCACTGTGTGATAGGCCTTGCACATATCACAGTTACCATAACACTTTGCGATTTCTGTTTACTTTTGGGTTTCATTAGGACAAGCAGTGAGGTCTAGTCATTCTTCTTTTTATTAACTTTTATTTCATCCTCTTATCTGATGAAAGTTATAACCAACAGAGATATAAAGTGACTGTTAGAGACATGGAAGCAGGTTGTTACTGGTGGTCAAAAAATTGACACACTTAAATTCTGTTTTTAAGAATATTTTTAGGAATTAATTATTTCTTAAAAGGAACAGAAAATTTCTGTAAAAACTCATGGCTTAGGCCAAGTTTTATGGTACATGCTTGTAGTCCCAGCATTAGGGAGATAGAGGCAGAAGACTTGCTGCAAGTTCTAGTACCAGGTTCAGTGGTCCTGTGTTCTATAAGAAAGCAGGCCGAGCAAGCCATGATGTGTAAGCCAGTAAGCAGCACTCCACCGAGGCCTCTGTATCATCAGCTCATACCTCTAGGTTTCTTCCCAGTTTGAGCTCCTGCTTGGCATTCATCAGTGAACTGTGACTCAGGATATGTAGCCAAATAAACCCTTTCTTTGCCAAGTTGCTTTGGTCATGGTGTTTCATCACACCAATAGAAACCATAGCTAAGAGCGACTGGCATCTTCACGGAATCTGGTGCTTATGGTTAGTAAGCCACTGTGATCCTTTTGCCTTTGCCCTATCCAGTTCTGGGGTCTTAGATGTGTATGGGTTCTTCTAATGTGGATTCTGGAAATCCCAAGTCATTCTTGCACAGCAAGCACCTTTATTCTCCAAGACATCTTCCCAACCCCAGAAAAAGTTAAATTTTTTTGTGACTATAATAGAATTATAACATTTCTTTCTTTCCTTTCCTTCCTCTAAGCCCTCCTGTACACCCTACCCCATTCTTCTTCAAATTCATGGCCTCTATTTTCACCAATTTCTATTGCATGCATATATGTATATAAATATATACTTCTAAATATTGCCTGCTCAGTCTGTATAATGTTATTTGTATGTATGTTTTTTGGGCTGACTACTTGGCACTGGACAGTCAATTGTGATCTTCTGTGGGGAAGACCACGTCTCCTGCACACAGCTTTCCCCATTTGTCTATTCCGGAACAGGAGAGTGGAAAAATTTTAAGAACTAGAGGATCAGGTTATTTGCTATGAGATTGTGTAGTGATGTCATAGATTGCATAGTAATCTCTAAGCGGTATCAGAAGCTACTCTCATAAAGTCTCACCAGCATGATTACCCAAATGTGAGTTGACAAGGACAGCACTGAAAATAGTTTTAATAGTGTCTGATTTTTATTGTGGAAACGCTATGCTTGGATTATCAGTGGTCTAGGCAGAGGGAGTTTCTGTGTATTTCCAATTCTCACTGCACCAGAGTCAAATGTGATGTTCTACTTCTCCCCAGTTTTGACTTTTCACTTCATCTGAAGGATTTATATGAAATAAATGTGTATGTGGATATACTGAAGTATTTATTCTGAGAAAGACAAAGTGCTCTACTAAAATGCCTTTTGGAAATTTTGTATTTTAAACTGATGTCAGAACATCCTTGTGCAGTGAGGACTCACTGTCAAGCTCCACCGCACTTAAAGGTCCCCTAGCCAATTGCTAGGTATACCACTGGAGAGCCCCACCTCCGCAAGGACAGGCCATGGCAGCTGCACACTGCACATTCCCCAAGGGTGACATATAGGCAGCTACACATCCAAGAGTTTCTCTCACCACAGTTAATTGTTTACCTCTTACAAGGCCTTGGGGTTGGAAGGACCCTGCCGGTCTCCAGAGCCTCCCCTGTCCTCCATGAGAGAGTGCTATGAGGACAGATCTTGTGTTTCCTGCAGTTGATCAGGGTTACTCCAAGTCAAGATGAAAATGGCTTTAACAAACCCTGAGGAGACAGTGCCACAGCTTAGTTTTTAGCCATACTTTCAAAGTAATTAACAAATAAAAATCTGGCTTCAAAACAATATCAACAATATCCTAGACTTATTAAATATAAATACTATTCTTGTTGTGTTAAAAATTCGGGATGATGGAATCAGTTCTTCATGCTAATTTAGGAACATGAGTTTCCTGGTGCCTTTGGACCACATTTCTAACAGTGACTGCTCATAGAAGGTGCATAGCTGAGAAAGACACACTGTTCACAAGACCAGTTCACTGTTATTGTCATGCTTTCTTCTAAGGAATCTGTTTTCAGTATTAGCATAACGATTGGGAGGGGCGAGGATGAAGAAACTTCCACAGAACAGCACAGGCTGTGTTTGTATGATGTCGCCATTTGCTTATATTTGCTAGTCCTTTCATTAATGCTTGCCATGGCTCGGAAAGAACTGTGCTGGAAGTACTGATTTCTGGATGGTGTGAGAGGAAGTGCTTAGTTTAGAATTTACTTTTTTACCACTGTGGTAATATTTCCTAAGTCAGGTATCTAAAATCTCATTTTTTATATGGAAGATCAGACATGTCATTTATTATAGAAATTAGAGCAGCTGATTGAGAGAGGAAATAGAGCTGTATGCTATTACACTCACCACCCAAGTCTAGTATTTGGGCAGAAAAGGAATACTAGATAACAAATATTACCATTTAGAACAAAGGATTTTTTTTAATCTATTTTCCTCTGACTTCCCTCCCCCTCCAGCCCCTAACTCCCACATATAGCCTAGGTTTGCTCAGTTTCTTATTGTCTACACAGTGTGATAATTATGAAAGAAGATAGATACTGGGAAAAAAAACTAGACTTGTTCACTTCACTGCTCAGGGGAGTACAAAATCTCTTAGGAACATGGCTTGAATTGCAAGTGTGTTAAGTCAGCCAGGTTTTCACCAAGAGGCAGGTACTTAGAGCATCATTCCCTTTTCAGTGTAAAGGGTAAAGGCCCAGAGATGAAGACAGCATATGGTGCACCAGTGTTCCTCTGCGTCCCACCTACAGTTCCACCTCTTACTTCTCCTCATTAAATAATCTCTTTCAATTTCTTTTTCTCAAATGTGAAAAAAATTACTGGTCCAACGTCCTCCAAACCACACCCCATTTCCCCTTGTAAACTTATACTAAATTCAAAGACAGCATGTCAACGCTGTAAGCCAACTGTACCCGCACAGCAATGAGATGGTCACCATCATCAGCCCCTGGTCCCACCTGCAATCATACTTGAGGCTGCACTGGATATGTAGTCTATTACCCCTCTGAGTTTGTACATTCATGGTCATGGCTTTCCCAGAAGAATAGCAGCAGTGTGTAGTTAGAAGCTTTTCCCCTGCCAGGTCCTGCAGCTGTTCAGTCCCAAAGAAACACACAGATGCTTACATTATTATAAACGGTTTGACTTGTTGTCTGGGGATTATTATTAACTAGCTTTTACAAGTTAAATTAACCCAAAATTCTTGTCTATGTTTAGCCATGTGGGTTGATACCTTTTCTCAATAAGACTTTCTTATCTTGCTTCCTCTCTGTCTTGCTGGTAACCGACTCTATGCCTTTCCTCTTCCCAGAATTCTCTTAGCCTGGATGCCCCGCCTATACTTCGTGCCTGGCTACTGGACAATCAGCATTTTATTAAATCAACATGAGTGGCAAATCTTTACACTATACAAGAGCATTCTCTACAGAAGCAGTGCTTTCTGTTTAAACAGAAGGTGATTAAGACCTGTTTAGATGATGATGTTACTATTAATGTGTAAATACATTAAACATGAGTGAATTCATGCATTTTGTGGGGAGGGTCATTGTGGGGTTGCAGGACAGAGAGGACAGATTGCAGAAGAAGTTGAGTGTGTAGTAGCAGCACAGGACAGGGCACTGTGACCCAAGGATCCCACTTAACTGCAGAAGCAAGGGTAAGGCCAGGAGTTAGGAAACTGAAATTGAATGGGACATCAGCGAGGCATCAGTGTGGCGAACATCTTAGCACATTTGCATGGCTTGCATGCACTCCATCACGCACAGCTTTGGGAGTGTACTCCTGCCGCTTTGTTCATACCCTGTGGCTATGTGTTGGCACAGTTGTGCTGTGCCCGCTGTTCCCTGGAAAGAAACCTGCAGCTATCAGCTCAGTTATGTAGTTTGAGGAGAAAATTAGTTGTATTTTTAATGTGTCATTTCTGAAATTACGCCTATCCGTTGTTTTAAAATATACAAGGAGACACGGAAGTAAGGTGACGAGAAGGCCTGGAGTGTAGTGCGCTATAGTACTGGAATATGAGAGATGATTTTCAAAGCTCACATTGTTGATGGTTGAAGGTGTGTTGTGATATTAAGGTGCTGGTATGCACTAAATCTCTGCTGTATTTGGTATTGTGCAAAATGTTTCTACATGCCAGCTCATTCCATCTATTCTTATGAGCCAGGAAAAGGGACCATAAGTGTTTGAGTGCAAAGACTTTATAGCCAGCAAGAGTAGATTCAAACTGACGTATTTGATTGTACAGTCTGAGGCAGTTTTTTTGTTTTATTTTTCTCCCTGTCTTTTCTCTAGGTCTCCACACAGATGACATCCCTTTGCACGCTTTCTCCCTCTCTCCCCATCCTTCCCTCTCTGTTCTTCTCCTGTCCAGATTCTCAGAGCTGACTCAGAGTTCAGTGTTGCTCTTATTGGATAGGGACTTTTGTGTGTAGGGACTCAGCAGTTAAGAGTACTTGCTGATTTCTAGAGGAACTGAATTCAGTTCCCAGCACCCATGTTTGCCAGCTCAAGGCCTCCTATACCTCTAACTCCAGGAGAGCCAGTGTCCTCTTCTGGCTTCCAAAGGCACCACACGCATTTGGAGCATGGACACACACACACACACACACACACACACACACACACGGACACGGACACGGACACGGACACGGACACAGATAGGTAGGTACACATAAATATGAAATAAAAACAGTAATATTTAAGTTTCTAGCATGGGTGTTCTTTTATTCTAAATGAATGAATAAATGCGTGACAACTTGAAGCCATAAAATAGGGATTTCTATTTCCATTATAATTTACAGTTTGTTTCTACTATTAGAACAGAGTAGTCCTTGCTGGATACCCCCTCACAGAAGAACAGCAGTTGGCATTAGAAATATAAATGTAGAAACAGAGACAGACAGAGAGGCAGTAGTTTAGGGAGGAGCTAGTTACTTGAGAGAAGGTTAAAATGTACCCTAGTATTTTTTTAATTTTGTGATTTACCACCCCTTCTTGTACATAGTCTTTCAAATGGCAATCATCCTGTACAGTTTGAGCAGTGCCTGAATTCTAACAATTCCTCCAGAATCTTTGGAGTTATGATCAGTGATTACACTGCGCCCCTGTCCTTGCTTCTGAGGAAGTAGGTATTTGTTCTTTTAGTTCTTCTTGGAAGGCATTTTAAACTATTTCTAAATTTTCTTAATGTAATTCTGCTAGCAACATTTTTTTAAATAAATGGTTCTTTGTTTGCGTGATGAGTTAGAGGCAAACTGATAAATACATCATCAAACATATTATGTGATGACTTGTAAAAAGACACAAACCAATAATACCTCTGCAGCCTGCCCTGAGCCTTCAGATTATATTTTTGTATAAGGCTCACATTAATAAGGAAGTATCCAAAAAGGTGACAGTGAAGAGAAAGCTATTTTGTAGATATCTGTACTTGACTAAAAGACTGCTAAATACAAACATTTTTGTAATTATTCATCAAAATCTCTTTAAGTCTAAGAAGATAATGTTTAAAGAGAAAATATTTGTTTGGTTTTTAGAATGCTTCTGTCCAGACAGCATCCAAGGATGGCTTTGCAGAACTTCCAACCAAAGTATAGCATATACTTTTTTTTAAAAAATTACCTTTTTCCTAGTTAATATCTATTTAGCTAATATCTATTAATAAAGAATGGATATGAACATAGATCCTAATTAAAGATTTTTGTAATTTTCTTGTGGAATGAGCATTGAACCCAGCGCCTTCCTTGTTCATACTGGCCAGTGTTGTTTACTCAGTTACACCATAGCCTTTCTCATTCAGTGGCTTTGAGACAGCATCTCACTGAGTTGCTCAGCCTGGTCTTGAACTTACGATCTTCTTGTTTCAGCCTCCCTAGTATCTAGATGGCATGTCTATACTTCATGCATTTTTACTGAACATGAACAGGTGCATACTTCAGACAATAGTGGTCATTGTTGTCTGTATTTAAAAGATGCTAAATTTAGAGAGTCATGTGGTCATCATACCTGGATATCGTAAAGGGCGCACTGTCTTCATTTAAGATGCATATAAAATCCTTTTGCTAATCAACACAGTAATATAACACTAGGCTGAATGTGGTTGTACATGAAACTTCATATACCAGTTATCCTTAAAAGTTGAAATGATTTCTTGAAAGATTCATGTGGTTTAGCCTTTATATTTGTTGAGATAAATTTTAGAAATCATAAGAGAAAACTAGAAGTTGTAATGGAATCATAATGATTGCAGTAATATAAAAATTAACATTCATGATATAACACATATCGTAATAATTATTTCTCTTCACCATTACTCTAAATTCCTTTTGTAGTGAAGATTTATATTTTGATAAGAATGCAGTTTATTGCTGCTCAGAGAATACCAGAGAATTCACAGTGGTCATTAGTTTTTAAGGAATACATCTACCTTCCTTTTTTTCCTAATGGAATGCTTTATTAGGATTTCCCTTCAAAGGTCTGTGTTCTACTATTAAAACCAATAATGTACATACAAGTTGCATTTCTATAGATTCATCCTCCTCACTTCAACTCCAAATCATTTATGCTCATTCTTGAGGACTGTGCATCTGTTTGTATGGTATTTTAGCAGCCGAATTCTTGGACTAATTACAAATCTTTGACAAATCACTCTTACAACAAAACATTATAACCTATTGTGCTTATTGCGACTAAGATTTAGAACCTCCACTGGTGGGTAGGCAAGAGAAAGTATCATCTAAGAGCCTTTTATTGGACCGGGAAGTAATTTACCGGCATCAGAAATAACGTTAATCTAGAACTTTCTGTTACAACAAACGTTAATTAGTAGTATAATAGGAGATCTTAACCTGGAAAATTGTTTCTCTTCTTGTTCCTGTATCAGTATCTTGGAACAGTATCTTGGAAGCAGAGTAAAGAAAGAGTTACATAGAGGTTTATGTGGCTTGCATGTTTCTTGAGTTTTACAGTTTTTCTAAAATTGGAAGGTTTAGAAAGATTGTTGCTATCTGGAATAATGAAAAAGATTAGTTTTTGTTTTTCAGAAATAAAAGTGTGAGAAATATGTTAAAACAAGGACTGAACTTTAAAGTAAGGTTACTATAGTATAATGCTTCTAATTTCATTTATAAGTGCTCTCCTCTTCTCTGCACACCTGGCTAATGTGACCATGCCACCTTTGAGCTTGTAAATCTTAGTGTGCTG
>NC_022030.1:26322066-26332156 GCF_000317375.1 Microtus ochrogaster
AAGAAGGTTACTTTATATATAAGAATGATAATTTTCCACTCCATCATTACTTTCATTTCCTTTGAAAACCTTTGCTGTACTCCGAGTTTTGAGAAGTTTTAGTGATATATCATTTTAATGAATTACTACTCCAAGCATGTTGCTTATTAAACTCTCGGGGGTTATGTAACCATGACATATTTTCACTCAGTTTTCCTCCAAGTAGAGACATATTTAAAGAAGTAATCTTATTTGGGACTATTTATGAAGTCTTTTGACTCATTTTCACTGTATAGAAAATATTAAAATTAAAGCTTCAAGTGATTGAAGCTAAATGTGAACGTACTTTGATTATAAAAGAAAATGATATTGAATTAGATAATTTCATACCCATGAGCACTTTCAGCAGATAGTGGTAGGTTGTCTATTTTAAGAGCATAAATAAGACTGCAAATGGTTCCTTAGAAATATGTGTGTGCAACTCTACTTGAAGATGTGTTCCCTTAATTTCCAGTAGTGCCACGCTGTGACTGACAGCTGAAGACATTGCATTGATTTCTTAATACTTGATAGCCTATATAACCACAGAACAAATTGGTGAAATCCTAGTTCATGAAAAAACGGTGCTAAAAAGAGCCTTTCTTCAGGTTTTCTCTTTCTTAACTATATGCTCCATCAGAGTGCAATAAAAGTAGATTGATGGCTTACAGTAGAAAGAATATACTTAAACCACAGTTTTCTACTAACAGTAATCAAGATTGTTGACTGAGTTTTTAAAGTTAATCTTTTTGCTGCAGTTCTTTGAGAATGCAGTTTTCCTAGCTTCAATTGCTCCCACTTAAAAATCACATCAGCTAGAAGATTCCATTTAGTCAGATAGGGAAAGAATCCCTATATATTATGAATGTAAAATAATCATCGAATTTGGTTTGGTGTGTTATAATATTGCAGATATTTTAATATCCAGGTCCTCCTGTTGAAATTATCTATATTATCTCAAGACTACTTTCCCTATAGTTGTCACATAGAAATCTACATTGGTAGCTATAGTTCCTTGTGTTTTACAGTTGCTTTCTGTAGTTACTGTTGTGTTATCTATTTCCCATTAAAAATTAAAAGTGCCTGTAATAAAAATGTAATATAGATCTCCATATAATTTTTAACTGTGCTTGTTGATTTTTGCTATTTAAAGCTGTAATCATGGCAAACCCTCAGAAGTGTCGTGTTAAGCTGTTAGGTATGCAAGGTGACAAATTATTGTCAGTGTAATAACCTTTTCACTTTTAATCTGTTTTGTTGCCTTTTTTAGTGTGTGTGTGTATGTATGTGTCCATGTATGTGTGTGTGTACGTGGGTGTTAGCTGTGAAGCTGCTTCAAGTGATTACTATATTGGAGAAAACAGTATCTGCAGTGAAGAACATAAAATATGGCTTCCTATTACTGTGGGAAACTCAGTGGAAACAAAGAATCATAGATGGATGATTACAGTTTTGAGGTAATCAAGCTTTAAGGAGAAATCTTTAATAACCGGTTAAGCAGAGAAAAGAAAAAGGATTGTTTGATGAAAACTGACAACTCTCGAAAAACCCCAGGAGGGCTATTACACGAACGTGTCTCACTGTGAGGATGCATTTACACATGGCATATTCCTAAAAACCATTTTAATTCATTTTTCTTTTTTATTAGATTGATTTTGTTAAAATAAACTAGTTTTAAGCAAACTCTTAAGGTGTTACAAACTGTATTTTCAATTCCACATATTTCTATTTTTAAAAAATATTTATTTACTTATTAAGTATACAATATTCTGTCTGTGTGTATGCCTGCAGGCCAGAAGAGGGCACCAGACCCCATTACAGATGGTTGTGAGTCACCATGTAGTTGCCGGGAATTGAACTCAGGACCTTTGGAAGAGCAGGCAATGCTCTTAACTTCTGAGCCATCTCTCCAGCCCCCACATATTTCTTGAACTTAAAAAAAAATAGAATGCTAAGTGTCATCTAAGGTTTTCCCCAATACTTTCTATGGAATTCTTTCTTGGCTTAAATTTCCAGCAGTCCTGAGTGTTCCTTTCTTACCTTCTTCAGGATTCTGAAAGTCTCCATTTACTCAAGGCAGCCATCTTTAGGCCTCACTAACCTCAGAAACGCATTCCTATTAAGCCAGTTCTATCCTGCATTTCACTCACCCCAGTAAGAGTGAGTAGGACATTTCTGTCTGCATGTGCCAGCCCAGCTATACCAGCGATTATAGTTCAGACAGTATGACGGCAACACTTAGGGAACAGTTTGGTCATCATTCTAGACCTTGGGTGTCAGAACTTAGCAGTGGCCTCACTGCAGCCTTTGCGAGAGCTACAAGTTCATGTTTGCTTTTTTTTCATCTGTTAGTGTAAGGAAGTCAACAAGCAAACAAAGCACACATGTACACAGTAATAAGAGCCTAGTGCAGAGAGAAAGGTGGAAACTGCGTTGTTTGGAAGGTGTTGGCACTCCAAGACTTGTGGTGAACTCAAATGGACTCCTTGACCGTTTGTTACATCTTTAAATACTAAGGTATTTTATTATTATTATTATTATTATTATTATTATTATTATTATTATTATTATCTAAATAAATCTTTCAGTGAGCTGAAGACCATACTGACCCTGGCAATGTAAAATTCCGTGCCTTGACTGTAGAGCTGACAACCCTCTTCATCCTGTAGATGGTCCATGGCTATCTATGAGAATCAGTGATGGACATACACATAGAATATTACCCATGACCATTGGCGTAAAACAGACCAGCAGTTTCTTCTAGTGGTGTGGCCCCCTAGAAAGTTATTAAAATTCACTTTTAATATGAAGTATATATATTCTGATTTAAATTGGGTAAAGATTTCAGGTTTATTCCTTTATTAGCCACATTTTAAAGAATATGTACTGGTCTAACACAGGAGACCAAATCTCGAATGTGAAGAGAGATGTGCTGAATCTTACCTTGCTTCACCCTACAGAACACCCAGATAGTCCCCAAGGAAATTTGCCCTTGGGCTAATATCTCATATGCCAAGTTCTAGCCTAGAGCCCAAGGTACCCCCCTCAACCTGATTTTAAAACTGATCAAATTAGAAGCTAAATTATGCTCTGTACTATAGTCAAGCCATGTTCCATTAGCACGGCACCCTAGTACTATCTCTGGTGCACAGCTGGCCAGAAGCTGCTTGCCTCTGCATCTCTTGTTACTGACCATGATTGCTGTAGGGGAAATTCTCAAAATCTCATTCCATCAGAGCAATCTAAAATTAGGGAATTGAGAAATAGGAATTTTTACTTGTAGACTTTCAGAATTTATGTTGACTCTTTGGTCGTTTTGGACTGTGAGGACTTGCAGGTGTCGTGTTTCATTTGGGTTCATGCCTTGGGGAGACAGAAGATCGTGTTTGGACAGAGGAAACCCAATTTCTAATTCCTGAGCTTTGGATACTCTTTGAATGGTAGCGTTGTGTCATAAGTCTCTGCTCTCCCAGTTTATAAAGGGTCCTTTCCTCACACATTTCAATTTTTACCAGGCTCTAGTTATGTTAATGAATGTTATATGCAAATATCAAGCAGAATGTCTAAGTGTAGCCTCCCAAAGCTACCTCCACCAGTTACAACCATCTGCCCTTGTAAAAGGTCTAATATGATGGTGCATTACCTTTGCTGTTCCTATTTCACTGGTAGTCACGGGAGCTACATATAAACTCTAAACAGCACATCTACAACATTTTCTTTCTGAGTTAAATTCCAATTAGTGTGTGCTGTTTGTTATGTGATTTCCCTTTATTGATTCTTTAGGAACTTTCACAAACTTTCAGTTTACTTTTGTATAGATTTATCTGTTCTTTCTCTCTAGTCCGAGCAGTAAATATCCCCAGAAGTTAAGATCACTTATGTATCTTGTGTTACATTTTATTTTTCTTAATTGTTTGTAGATCTGAGATTTGAAATATAGCTTTAAAAAATAAAATTTAGGAGTTTTGCATCTTCTACTACCCACGAATCTAGAAGGAAATTATTGTTAGTTTGTGCTCAGGTCATTGCTCATTTCCTTAGGTGACGAGCTGGGTAATTACAGGTTAGTTGGATGTAGAATTTAAAATCTACCTAAGCTATTACCCTAACTGCTCTCTTTTTTCAAAAACAGGATATTTGATTGCAGCTAAATTGTGAAGTTCTAAAGCAATGTTAGCTAAATTTTTTACTATGTCAGCAAGCAGAATATTGTTTGCACTTCTTTGCTTTTTAAATGCTGCTCAGGGAGCTGCGTAAGTTATAATTGATGCACAGAAGAGATTTCAAATTTTATATGCCTATAAATTGGCACTGCTACATAGACTAGAAAGATGAGATTGGAGAAGTTATTTTCCCGTGAGAATGATACAAATTACTGTCAAACTGTTTATGCTTGCTGTAAAAATATTTTCAGTGTACAGGTATTTGCTTAGTAGCTGGGTAGCATTCTTAATAAAGTGCAGCATTTTGAGCCAAAGTGAAATATTTTTCCATAGCATTACGTATTGTAGTATTGCCATTTCAGTCACTGCAGCACCTAAATACCTGTAATTATGTCTGTCCTTTACATTTGCTTAAGTGTATTGTTTGTCAGTGTTGAGGAACTGTAGAGTTTATACAGCCTGCCTTCCTATTTTACAGTGAAGAACTTGAAGCTTAGAGGGATTAACTAATAAGTCAAGGTCAAAGACCTAGAAATTTTCATGTTTGGAACTGAAACTAATTTTTTTCTGCTTTTTTGCTACTTTTCTGGTACACCTCATATTTTATAAACCCCTGTGTTTAAAGTGCATTCGAATAATAGAGATATCTCTCCTTCTTAGCTCACACTTAGCCTCCATATGACCCAGAACCTCCAGTGTTTAAAACAAATCTAAAGCACTTGAGTCAAGAGAATTTTGAAAACAAAGACAAAAGGTAAACAAATGCATTGTTTGTCTTGCTGTGCTAAAGCAGTTTAGTGATGTCAGCATTAGGAACATGAAGTGATTCTCTACTCAAAATAAGCAAACTGTCGCTGACTCTGACTGGCTTGGTTCATCCTCTGATGTGGTTTCAAATGGGAGCTGATTAGCGTGTACTCTGTAGACTAGATCCAGGCAAAACCAGTCTGTGGTACACAGGACAGTAACATGTTACATTCTGCATATACAGACAGAGTTTGAGCACTTTAGGACCACAGATTCTCATTTTCCTTCCCCTTTACCAAATAACACACTCTCATTTTTAAAAAGAAAATCCTGGAAAGTAGGGTTTTTGGTTTGTTTGTTTTGTTTTTGCATCAAAGTTATCAAATGGTAATGTTTTGGTACATATACTGCTGTTTATTTTTAAACTTGTGGGTAGATAAGACATCACTGCCCTCGTAAAGGTAGGCCACCTTGCCTTCCTCAGCTGTTGTTATGTTCTTCTTTGTAGCTCCGCCTATGTGGGAGGGAAAAAGCTATTTCACATAGATGCTTATTAGCAGTTTCTAGAAAACCTTTCCTTCCTCCCCTTTGTAATAGTATTAGCCTTGACTTTCCCGCAGAAGTATTTCTGCAGACTATTTGGTGACAATTTTGAAAAGAAAAAACCTAAAATTCTTACCCAAACACATGCACACAAGAGCCACAACCACCACAAAAAGTCTTTCCTAAGAGATGTAGTGTGTTACAGAGACTGGATAGAGGGTAAAGCCAGAGGGCTGGTGAGAAGCAGCCAGGCAGGAGCCCCTGGGTTCCGACCTTTGGCCACAAAGTGAGGTCATGTGTTGGGAGTGCTGGAACCAGATGCTCAGAAGGGGATGTTAGGTTAATTGAGTGTTATAGCTCTGCCAGCATCCAGAGGTGGCTGTTAGGGACGAAGTCCCTTCCATGTGCTTCCTGTGTGCTCTCAGAGTGGGAGCCCCAAGGAGTAGCAGAGGTGGTGTTTTTTGGGCAGCTCTTTGTGAACATTTTTTATAACACTTTCTGTGATGGGTATCATGAAAAATTTACTTTTATTGCCTTATTGACATAGCATATTGTGGGGGCCAAAAATGTGACCTATTTTTATCTTTTCTGGATGTTAGAGAGTTTTTGCTTGTTCAGAGTTGTTGACAACAAGTGTGGCTACACCCTGACCTAGGGTGTGGTTACTTGGTGTTTTGGACATTAAGATGGCCCACACAGGTAGATCCACTCCACCCTGACCAATGGTCACAAAATTCAGGCAAACTTCTGCTCCTTCTTTTGAATTAAGAGGTTTTGACCTCGGGAGTAGCTGCCTTTTTTGGATACTTGGTTTTGGGTGGGTTCACTGCCTAGCCGCCTGAATGCTTTTCTCAAGTATTAATGACTTGATGTCTCAAGTATTGAAGCAAGTAACTCTTCAAGTTGTCCTTTGTATCATGTTAAGACAGTCTTTTGTCTTTTTTTCCCCTGTTGTATTGGGGTATAAAAGTGTATGGAAAATTGAACAAGGGCGAATTTCAGTATTCCCTAGAGCTCCATCCTGGTAATCTCCTAATGTTTCTGTTATATTTTCACTTACATCTTCATTCTTTTTACTTATTTTTCTAATCCCCATGTCCCTACCTTGGTAAGTGGTAATTTTGTCAAAGCTGGTCCTCAACAGCATATATGTTACTGTAATACCTTTGTCTGTGCTTGTATGTTCATATGTGTGTGTTAATGTTCAGTTGGTATAGATTTTAAATGTTGGCTTTCTACCATTAGGAATTTCTCAATAAAGATTTTGTTGTTGCTTCTTTCCTTTGTATTCGTGTAGTCTCAGCCCTATAAACCATTTCAGGTGGCTCCTTTAAGGGAAATTAATAAGTGGACTGTTCAAAATACACTGCCAATATTCATATTTCCATTAAGTAGCAATGCTCCTACTTCATGAGTTTTTACAAAAAAACTAAAAATAAGGTGTGGTTGGTCATTAAGAAGATGGAATGAGGAGCAGGCTGACTGAACTTGAATCTTGGCTCTTTTATAAGTCAGTTATAAAATATTTGCAAGATATTTAACTTTTTTATGCCTCAGTGTTCTTGTATTTAAAAATGGAAGAAAGGATAGCATCTACTTTATAGACTTTCCATAAAGATACATATTCCAAAAGTATTGTTTTATAAATAACAAAAATCGTATAAAACTATAATTTATGATAGGTACTATTTAGTATAAGAGCTTGCTATTGATGCTATTGGTGTTTTCATCCTAAAAAACTGATAAATTTTTGGAGTATGATTTTGGAATTCAGAAAATAATATTTCATTGCCTTTCAAGGGTGTTCTTAGCATTTACTGATTTGACTTGGTCCTTTTAATAGGTAGGATTGGAGCTTACCAGATGTAAAAGCTTTAGATTAGAGTAGATGTAAAATTACAGTGCAGTAAAGTACCAGGTCTTAGCATCTTAAGATAAGTTGAGGAGCTGGGCACAGAGGCACATTCCTGTAATTCCAGCACTCTGGAGACACACTTAGGAGTTCACTAGTTCAAGGCTGGCGTGCACTTCATTGAGAGACCCTATCTCAACAAAGCAGGAAGAGAGGAAGAGAGGGAAGAGGAGAAGGAAAGTCAGCTTTCAACTTGTAAACACATTTTATATCTACTAATTCATGTTGCCATATTTTTCTTTCTCTACAGTAAGCCTTACTGAATTCTCTATGAACTTCCTGTAGACAACTTAGAAAGATAGCCTTTCATGGCTTCCAATGCTGTCACATCTTCATGGTCGGGGTGCAGTTTGTGTCTTCTTCACCATCACATCATATTTCCTGTTGTCAAATTTCATTGAACGATTTTCTTCTGTAGTACTAGGAATTGAAGCCAGGTCAGTGTCAATGAAAGGAAGAGCTGTACTTCTGCTGATTCCTAGCACCTTGCATCCTCCTAATGTACTACATTTATTTAGAAACTGTAAAAACAAATAAGAGCTGAATTTAAATTCTTTAATCCTTTAAACTTTTGGGGTTTTTTTTTTGTAATGGCTATGTTCTCACTTTTAAAAAACCTAAAACTTGTGGTATTGATAGATTTATTCTTTAATTTATTTTTATGCCACCAGGCACTAAGGATATGTTGAGGAAACTTTTGGATGAGATCGTTAGCTTAGAAGTTTATTTTTCTCTGTGTTACAGGGATTTCATGCTCTTTAAGTTTTTGATTGTGCTGAAGATTCAACCCAGAGCCTTTTGCATGCTAAGCAAATACTGTACCAACTGAGCTATATTCCCAGTTGATCTTCATCGTTAATAAGATCAAGGCACACATTGAATCCATAGGGCTGTTATTTATGTTATGTCTTTAAAATTTTTTTATTCTTGGCCTTGAAATAAATAGTTATTAAATGCAGTGGTCAAATTTGAAGCATATTTTACAACAGTGAGATTAACTATATGGTCTTATGTGATTTCCACCATGATATAGCCCACCTTGGATAATAAGAAATGTTTAGCACCTGAGTCAGCTACGCCTGTTTAATCTATGTACCAATCTTTTGGGGTGTTTTTTTTTCCTTCTGTAATCAACACCTGACCTACAAGTAGGCTATTGTTGCTGTATACCTTACAAAATCAAGCCTAAACACATTGGTAGATGGATTAGGCTTACTGCATTTGTGAAATGCTGTTTTTGAGGAAGCACAAATTCAGAAAAAGCTGTGAAGGTCATAGATGTGCTGCTCTCTATGACATGAACAAGCTTCTGTCGCTTTTTTATCCTGTAGCCTGGCACCGCACTGTTGGTCACCCTCTTTGTTCCAAAAGGCTAAGGAACTGGAACAGGACACTTTCTACCCTCCTCTGCCCATGAGAAGCTTTAAGGTGCTGTTCTCAAGTCAGTTGCCCTCATCTACCCCATCACTTTTGGAATGAGATGAAGGGTACATGAATGTTAATTGTGATCCCAGCACTGGTAGCGCAGTGCAGCATATGCTAACAATACAGAGACTTAATGGCAAGTACACAATTAGAAGCAAGGCTAATGCCAGAACCTGATCAGGGCATACTTGGAGCCAGTGGCACTCGTCAAATCTCTGTTTCCTGGATATTTATTACCATGGGAACAAAATCATGGGATCATTTTTAGTGAATTTTGGTCCCAAGAGTTACTTGAAAAACACAGTGTTATGATAAAAAATTGCTTTTATTGTTATAATGGAGGGGGTCAATTAATTTCAAAATAAATAGACTGTGCTGGCTCCACTTTGTTTCATAGAGCTTTCTGTACAATGCTTAATTCAAGAAACAACTTATTAGAGAGACAACTCTTCTTCATTAGAGTAGTAGATGTTTTTATTTAATTGTCTGACGAAAATATGAATGATGCAGTTTCATTAATCCTGGTGGGTCTGTATCCCAGGACTTTCTGCATTTAGTCTTTGGTGAGAGGGAAACAAACTCTTTCTGAAGTTGAGGGTCTTGATTTTCTCAGTGCTAACAATGGGCCCTATTATGCTGCTTCCAGCTGAGAAGGGCTAGGAAGAACTTCACAGCCGGCTGGACACCTGACATGCCCAAGGCAGGCACTGTGACCTGTTCATAGAGCTGTGGTTCTTCCTGGGGAGAAGAGCAGTTTCCATTCCCCAAAGTGCTTAATTTATTCCAGGCTCTGCATAGAATACGTTTGGTGATTTGGGACTAGTGGCATTCCCTTTGCACAACCTCAGGACATGATTATCCACACCAGGGTCAGGTAGGATCTTCCCATTTGACCTTGTAGAATTTTCACCCTGGGCACTTAACAAGAGCAATAGGGTTGGCTGGAATGTCAGAGTCTCTCTTGAATTTATGTATACTATGTCTTCCTTTGCATCTATCCGAGAGCCTTGCCTCATAAAATCCATTAAGTCAGTGAGTTGTTAAAGATATTAATGTGTGAATCAGAAAATAATAGTTTTAGAATGTTTTCTTTTAGTACGCTGTTCTTTGACTTAATAATATATGCAGAATGTATATGCAACATAGAAATAAAACAGGAAACAATAGCTTGCTCCTAAGGCAGGAAAAATCTGGAGACATGGAGGAATTGAGAAGCAAGTGGAAGAAAAAGAATGAATACAATCATAAGATTTCCTTAAATGCAAAGAATGAGTCAGGGAGA
>NC_022030.1:26332256-26361382 GCF_000317375.1 Microtus ochrogaster
AGAGAGAGAGAGAGAGAGAGAGAGAGAGAGAGAGAGAGAGAGAGAGAGAGAGAGAGAGAGAGAGAGAATGAGCACAGTTAGGAAGGTTTTATGCAGTAGCATACTGCCCACATTGTAGCGTGTTTGAACATGGTGGAAGCTCGATGGCAGGACCAGTGTCTGCCAGACAGGCCAATCTAGTATCTTCTTAGCTGTGCTAGCTTCTGTTGAGTAGTTGATTGGTAGATACATATTGAGTATGAGTTTAGGAATTAGTGGAGTCCAGGTGTATGCCTGGGGTTTTAAGAGGGAATAGTTTTATGAGAAAAATGCAAACCTTTTCTCTGAGGACCCTCAAAATGTCATGGGGCAGATATTCCATCTTGTTAAGGGAGCCTTTTGTCAGGGGTTATGTGGTACCACCAAGTAATGGAAATTTCGGTCACCTATAACCATTTTCTTTTCTTTCGTTTTTGTTTGTTTGTTTTGAGACAGGGTGTCACTGTAGCTATGGAGCCTGACCTGGAACTAACTAGCTCTTGTACACCAGGCTGGCCTCAAATTTATAGAAATCCACCTGCCTCTGCCTCCCGAGTGCTGGGATTAAAGGTGCTCAGCATCCTGAAAAGGATCGGTGTCCAGCTCTCTTAATACAGCAGTCCCTAATCTGTTCTCTTTAACATTTAACATGTTCGTTAAGTTCCTTGTTGGAAACAAATGAGTGAAGCACGTTTTCAGCTTATAAAGCTTCTTGCCGACCTGTAGGTATGTGGGGAATGTCCAGACTACACTACATTCATAGCTTCCTGGAAGACGTTGATATTGCAGGTTTGCTAGATGATTATCTTCATAAGGTCTTACCTTTTGAATTGTGCTCATCTCTTGGTTGGAGAAATTAGTGGTTTCACTGAGTCATTTGAACTTTGAATCTCTAAGGGTCTTTGATATGTGAGATAGGTAAGTAGCAGTTCCAGTATCATAATTGGTAATCTTTTTTGAATAGTCTTAAATCACAAAGCTGGATAGTTATAAGCCTTTAAGCTGAATTTACAAAATATACATTGGTAAATATATTTATCAGAGATATATTTAAAACATTTTTATTTCTTCCAGGGTAATCAAATCAGCTTATTTAACTGACAGATTAAATTCCTCCAAACATTTCAAACATTTTCATATTGATTAAGTTTGTTTCTATTCCAAACTAAACCTTACCAATATGTTTCATTTTCTCAAACACCTTTAACCCCTTATAAAGCAGCCTTATAAATCTAACCAAAATCTCCTGAACACTACTGTGGACTGAAAAGGTCTCAATTGTGCTTTACTCGGGTATTATCAAGCACTACATAACTTACTCAAAATAAAATGCCCTTAAATATAACAAATTTCCATGAGTTAGCTTATTTTAGTTATTTTAAATTAAAAATGAAAATATCAGATTTCCTCTGTAAGATTCTTCTTAAATGTTTCAAACGTCGTAAATATTGGGCAAAATATTTCTAGCTTTCTCAAACGTATGAAAAGTATTATTTTGGTCTACATTTCATGTGTTTTTTTTTTTCTCTCAAGTTGCAGGGTTGCTCACCTGATGAGGCCTGAGAGTTATCATGTCAGCCATGCTAAAGACATGGGTGCGGGGTTGGCCCTAAAACTAGGGATTGAACAGCTTGGTATTCCACTGCGGCTCTGCCTGAAGTGCTTCTTGGCGGATAGTATGTTTTCATTGCTATAACATTTTCTTGAAAACTGGATCTTGCATCCCTCATTTCATTACTCGTTGTCTAATTGTCCAGTTTGAGTTTGTGGAGTTCTCTATCCCTAAGGATTACCCAACTTGATTGCCACTCATTTGTTCTCCTGTCTTTCTCCAGTACTCTGTTCTCACTACTGTGCTTAGAGCCGTCCGAGGTCCTTGTTATGATCACCATCATATTCTTTCTTTCTTAACTTTGCTATTGCTCTAGTTGACTTTTAACCCCCTTCTTTTCTTCCTCCCTCATCATTCCCCTTTTCCTTTTGTGCAACACATTTTTTTCTAGGCCAGTTGTATTCATTATCATCTTTATTTTAAATATGATTTCTATCTTTCCATCTTTTTCTCCCCAAGCCATGTCTGATTCATTAAAATTTAAGCTAATGTTTATTTAACTTGAAAATAAACCAAAACAGTCCTGGAAGATTTGCTGTGCTATTTTTGCTGTGTAGTGTGTGAGTGTGTGTGCGCACGTACGTGTGTGTGTGTGTGTGTGTGTGTGTGTGTGTGTGTGTGTGTGAAGCTCACTTTACCCTGCAGCTTTTATACTAGTCAGGTACTGTATCTGCATGTGTGGAGCTATGTGAGGAGGAACAATGGAGGCTTCTCTTGTGCCTCTGACAGCTTCAGTTCTTCCTTCTCATCTTACTCAAGTGCATTTTCACTGATGCCATCTATAAATCTGGGTCATTTGTAGAACTGCTCAAAGGAATACATTTTCAGTGTTTAATTAGTGCTAAAAATATGAAACCTGAGATTTTACTTTTTTCCCCCCCTCAGAAATAGAAAGATGGTGAAAAAAAATCTCTGTTCATGCCAACATTTCTCTAACAACTTAAGCTGTCTGTCTGGATGGGTCTGTTCTTTCCCATCCATGCTAGTTCACACGGCTTGTATGTACTGACTGCTTTGAGATGGGCATAGGCACATGACTCTAGTGGTGACTGTGGAAATGTTAGCTAAGTAATTAAATAAAAAAATTAAAATTTACTAAAATGTATAACAACAGAATTTGAAAACACCCATGTTTTTCCTAGATCTTTCTCCCTTGTACTGCAAACTTTCATGTTTTACTCTTGGTGTAAGGAAGAAGCAACCATGTTGTTTACGTCACTTGAGAGCTCCCATCCTATCAGGGCATTGCACCTGGATACTCTAGATAGCTTCATACATTTTCTAATAGTTACTCCCAGCTCTTTCACATACGTCTTAAATTTACCAATTATCAGGTGATTGATGCAATTATCAGTTGCTTAGGGATTATGACTTCGTTTACCCTCAACAAGTGCATGCTAGCTTAAAATGGCTTTCCCCCCTTTTTTCAGTATTTCTGTATAAGATTAGAGGCACTCTTTTAATATTCCAGATAAGAAAAGAAATCTGCAACGTGTTTGTCATTTTTCCGTGGTTCTCTGGGCTTAGGACATGAAATTCTATCCAATGGCGTGAGAGCAATATTAAAAAGTGATTTACTATCAAAGTCCATGGCAAATACGTTTCCTGTGAGTGTTTAAATGTGCTGGATAGTTGCAGCAGTGTGATTAGCATTCGGTAGCTTGCCTCTACTTTCCTTCTCAGGCGTGGGAAAGCTTACCCAGCGTGAAACATTTTCAATGTGCCAAGCATTTGTGCGCTCCACCCAGTCCCAGAAAGAGTTATGCAGCTTTGAATGTACTTCTGATGTACTCGATTTGAAAGACAAATGTCCACATAAGAATATAAAAGTTACTTAGCCCACTCCACTATCACAAACAGCATGAGGTCCATGAACATATAGCTTTATTTCTCATTATTGGCTATAATATCATTTTCCTGCTTAGTTTGTTTCAGTCACATACTAGTGATGTGTGCCTAATTGTCTTTCAGTGACAACATTCAACTAATATAAATGATGATTTGTGCTTGATGTCATATCAAATTTATAATAATTTGGAAACTAGAAAAAGTGAATTTTAAGGTGCTCCCTCAGAAAGAAAGAAAACAAAACAGATCCCCCCTACTCACAATAAATTCATAATTGAATGTGAAAGTTGGGAAGTTGCAATATGTGAAACGGGAAAATTTTATTTTCACAAAACGGAGAAGAAACTTTGTGAAGGTGCTGTGTGTGTGTGTGTGTGTGTGTGTGTGTGTGTGTGTGTGTGTGTGTGTGTGTTTTACAGAGAATAACATTCAAGGTTTGCTCTTTGACTTCCGTATATATTATGCAGGGTTGCTGTTTGAAGTCCATCCTATTGCCAAAGTTTGTTTCTATAGGTGTAAAGACTTGCAGATGAGTATCTTATTTAAGTGACTACTGATAATAAGAATTCCAAATGTCTTTTATTTGCAAAGGCTGTAAAATCACAAACTAAATTTTATTATTTTATATATATTCCACAATTTGGTTGTACTTTTTCTTTTGAAAAATCACTTTTCTGAAAGCAGCAGGGTACAGCCTCATTTCTGGACTGGATATACCGTTTTGTTTTTTTTTTTCTACAGGGTTGGTTCAGAGTGAGGAAATACTGAATAGAATGACTTGGGAAAACACTTCCCAGTTTTAGAGGAGAAAGAGTTAAAACCTTTAAAGTGTTGAGTGGTCCATTCTATGGGAATGTTCCTCAGAGAGACAGCTTAGCTTTGAAAGGTTGACTTGGCATCTGTTGGGGGTTCCTCAGTAGTTGTCTTACTTCTGAGGATTATGTTTCATTCTTGGACCATCTTTTTCTTTCCCCGTCTCCTTGTCTCTTCTGCTTACTGGGCTGACTTCCGTTTTCGCCTCCATTCATATTTATCCACTTTCGAAACATTGCACACACACTTAAGAAAATACAATTATCCTCCCAAAAGATTGTTTTTCAGTTCTATGCAATGATTGAATTTGTTATATATCGACAATGTAAGCTTAGGCATCTTAAAGCTATGGTAGCAAGTATTCTTATTCTCTCAGCTGAGAATGATGGGCGGATCTCTCTCCCTTTGCAGTGTTTGCATATTCTCCCAGTAGGTGAGAATTTGACTTAGATGAAGAGTGCTCTTCATTCATTTCCCTCTCTGAGATCCTGCCTGCATCTGCTTTTGTTCACTGTCTGACAGCAGGTTTATGCCACGGTGTTGATGTGAGACACACAGTGGGTCTTAACACACTGCCCAAATGTCTGTAACCACAGGGTCATGTTTGAAAAATACTTGACAAATACTGCTTGAGAGTTTACTATGTGATCATCTTTTGTTGTCACTGGAAACAGTGGTGAGTGAAGAGTGGTTCAGAGTGTAGTGAGGACACTAGAGTGTGCATTTTTATATACCGGGAGATTGTTTAAAATTAAAAATAGTTTTGAGGGATCAGAAAGTTTTAGAAAAGTGGTTTGCAAAATTTGGCATATAATTGAGTTTTGTACACAAAAATATTCAATAAATACTATTGATATCCATAGTATTCATCCAGTAATTTATTAGTATATTCTGTTGAGAATTGCTAACATGTTTTTATTTAGTTATCAAGAAAAGGCAGTTTATATACATGACATTTGGAATACTTGGCTGTAAACGCTGTATTTGCATGTACTGTTGTGTATATATTTAGAGAAAATTCCAAAGTACTCTCCTGTAGTGTTGATATCTGTGTTATTCACCATTATCATATTAAAATGCTGATTTAATCAACCCTTAAAAATATATTCCCCAACCTTTCACCCTCTTTTTCTTTTTTTCTTCTTTCTGTCTTTTTATTTTATATTTTATTTCTTTGAAGTTATCCTTGTTCATATTTTAAAACACAGTGTCTGTAGATAGTTATTTATATGTATGAATTCACTGGTTCACTCTAGTGCGAAATAGGTCATTCTGGAACAGTGAGAAATGTGATTGCTGAATTTCAAGCAGTTTTTGCTGCTCAGCTGGATCTGAAGCAAAAGAAAAGGGGTCGGTACAGCACTTGTTGAAGATTTCTTGTTGTCATTGTCTGAGTAAGAGACTCACTTGGCACTACTGATTTTGGGATTCGCACTGCTCGGGAGGAAGGGGAATTGAGGCTCCGAGGCTAACAGCAGCTGGCACATTCTTGCTAACTACTTGCTGATAACAAGAACATAGAAGCTCATCTTCATTAAGATGCTGGAGGATTATTTTTCCTTAAATGGTTAAGGATAGTGAGCAATGATACTATCGAATATTTTCTGCACACACCTGCTACTTTTAGTGGACTAAAATACCATAAAAGGGTAGAAGACTGATACAGGGTTGATGAGTGATGATTCTCATCAAAAATGACAAACCTTTTAACAAGAAAAAGAACAGTATTTTGGAAAAAAACTTCATTATTCAGATTTTGAAAAGTGAAATTATTCAGCCCTATACCTTCCTATCCTGTGTGGAAATGAACATGCTAAACAGGTACCTACATTTAAGCAAACTCGATAAAGGGCCCATTAATTAAAATAAATTCTCATTATCAAATGCATGCATTAATTCATAGGTTTCGTTGTGTTAATAACAGCTCTAATGAACTATAATCATTTTTATTAGTACCTATTTGAGAAATTTCAGAGGTTCTCTATTCGAAAATACTCTGTTTTAGCCTATTTCAATTATTAATACACATACATTTTCTGCATTTAAAAACAAAAACAAATATCATATATTATTGAAGAATTTATTTCAAATTAAACTCAAAGAAAGGACCATATAAGAGATTAATTCAAAAGTATGCTTCAGGTTCTGCCTGGGTGTTCTTGAATCAAATGGCTCCTCTCATATGAATTTTAAAACAAGTGAGTGAAAATGAGCTGGTAGAGCAGCAGGAGAGCTCTGCTTGGCTGGCCGGGGAGCAGGGAGCCAGCCTTAACTAGGGCCTCAGCATCAGAGCTGCATGGGAACACAGTCACACCTTCATGCCTGGGACCAGTGATGCTTTATTGCTTCATTGACCTGGAAGTCAGAAGAAAATAAAGGCATTAAATCTATCACCTGAAAGCCCACTAGACAAAGATCTTTACTATCAGACAAGAAGTCCTGTTTTCTGTTTTCACTAGAGTGAGTGAGTTCTTTCCTTAAATCCCACCACCCTCGCCCATCTGGGTTTACTGAACTGATTATTAGGAAGGTGATTTCTATAAAAGTAGTAACATTATCAAAGGTAAAGAAACACATTTCAATCATACAGTAGTCTTGTATTTATATAACTCGTTTTATTCAGTGTATACAGAGTTTTAATTGACTAGCCCCGCATGCCTGAGAAACTTAGCAGTAAGATAGAAGTATCCTACTTCATAGGGGAAATAAATATTTTCCTTCTCTATCTATTGCTGCATTTACAGCTGAGGATTTTGTGACAAGAGACAGGTTAGCAAGAGAAAAGTATTTTTGGTTTTATGCAGCATAGCAGCCTTTGAAATGAAGCCCTGTGAAAATGGAAAAGCAGTGTGTTCTTTTTCTGCTGGGTTTGATGAACAAGAAGATAGTCATGGAGTTGAGTGGAAAGGAGGTATGGCCATCATTTACCAGCTTGGGGGAACTTGTCAAAACCCATTTGTTCAGAAGCTTTTTGGTGTCTCTGTATCTTCAGAGATAAGAATTCCTGCCTTCTCTGCAGATTGGGAGGGTTTACTCGCGTAGTCAGGACAGCTCAGGGAAGGCCAGAGCAGTTCTTCTCTGGCTTTGTGATTGCTTCTGAGCAGAAGTGGGTGAGGAAACCAAGAGACACCATCTGTTCTGGGAAAATACATTCTGATGTACATCAGTTTACCCCAGAGTTCTGTGCCCTCTGTTTCAAATGATGCTGTGGACTTCCCCTTTTCCCTTTTATGTTTTGGACTGTGCCTTTAGGTTTGTGGGAAACCAGCCAAAATGATAGGACTTCATATAAGTTAGTTTTCTGAGTTCAAGACACAGACCTAGGATTTCTAAGGAGCCCTCTCTACTCAGTGGGGAAAAAAAAACAAGTTACAGCAGGAAACTTCAGTGATGTGTTAAGCTTTTCCTAGCCTTTACTCGTGGCTCCCTTTAAACATATACATCTAATTCTTACCAGAAAATGTATTGCTTCCACTTATTCTTCAATTCAAAGGCTATATGAGTGACTATGTCCAAAAAAGTTGCACTTCCTAATTCTCTGAGAACTCCCATTGAAGTTCATCTGAATATTTACGCATTTGTTCAGCAAATAGTCTGTGATCTTTCTAACCATAACACTCACTGTAGCACTGTAGATACCCCAGTAAGCAAATAGAGTCCCTGCCTCTGGGAAATTATTGTCCAATGGATGGATGAAAGTGAACAAGTAAGGACTCTTTTAATACTAGGTAGCAGTAAGAAAAGGTGATCAGATTGAGTGGCTATAAGGGATGTGGTGTAGAGCTAAAGATTCTAGTTTCTAAGTCCTTCTAAAGGATGGTGCGACTGCCCTTTGTAGAAGAGATGGCACTGGGTAAAGGCAAGGAGTGAGCCGTGTAAATAAACAAGGGCTAACTACATCCCTAAAACGGAAGAGCCTTGGTGAGGAACATAGGGACAATGTACAGCCAGAGCAGAGCTGGTGAAGAAGTGGGGAGCAAATAATGTTTTAGTCCTGTCAGAGAGGCAGGTTAGTTTGGATTCCATGGGTCATATCAAAACGTATGGATTTTATTCTTGCTATGATGGGAAGTTATTGAAGGGGTTTGAATGGAACATGGCACAGTCTGATGTGTACCTCACCAAATTATTTAGGGCTATCATTAGGATCTATCACTTAGGATATATGGTGAGCAGCTAGTATTGGGTAAATGATGGAAGCAAAGAAATCAGGGAGTGTTGAGTTTGCTGAGAGGTGGCAGCAATGTGGATTTTGGTGGCGGGAGCAAGGATTAGGGCAGGTGGTTGGATTGAATGTGTTTTGAGGATGTGGCCAGAAGCATTTGCTGCTAGATCAGTGTGGAGATCAGCGGGGGGTCAGATGAAGCTGCCTGTCTTGGTACATACATATTCCATTCCTGAGGTGCTTCTCCCCATGGGACATAGGCATTGAAGGTTTCAGGTGCTAAGTCTTTCCCCAAGCTTGTTTTGTTTCAGAACCTAGATAAGATATACTTTGTAAAATTTTTCTGGCTCATTATTTTTTGCTGTTTCCTTATATTAAGAAAAATGGGTACAGGTGTAATTAATAAAAACCAAGAGACAGATATTGGGGTTCAAGTTGAAAGATCAGAGAAGCAAAGCAGCCAACCATTATGAAATCTTCAAACTGAAAAGAGAACGAGTTCCTTTTACCTTCTACCTTGTATTTCTTTCTAGTGCTGGGATTCAAGGTGGGCACCACCACTGCCTGGCCTGTATGACTGATTTGTGACTTCCTTTGCACTCTGATCTTAGGCAAGCTTTATTTACTAGTTCATAAACAGAATATCACTATATATAGCACAGTGTTCTATGTAGCAGAATTCTGAATATAAAGAGAACTTTCTATTTTGTCACTATAATAAATATAGAAAATCTCACTGTTTTTGTTTTAAAGACATGCACTCAAAATTTTAGATCAATTCTTTTAGAAATATTTCTTCTTTTCCGCTCCATAGAGCCTTTCCTAAGTAGGACAGTGGGGAATGATTGACAGTTACGTGTCAATTGGAGAAAGGACTACTTTAAAAAAGACTCATATAAAGAGAATAAAAAAGGACTGAAAGTTGAGAATTAGGAAGAATTCCATTTAGTTGTGGATTATCTCTCTGATGCCTATTGTTCTCCCCATGGGGATGGCCTCAGCATTCCTTCTCCCAGAGGCAGAGGGGTTGGGATTTTGCTCAGTGATAGAACACTTGGTTGGTCCCTCAGTTCAGTTTTCAGCTAAAAACAAGCAAGCAAACAAACAAAGAAGAACTAGAAATCCCAAAGTTAGTAACCAAAGAGTAGTTTCAGTGTAGCAGGCAAAGCAGCAAAAACAAACTCAGAAAGGTCAGCAATCCTGCTCTTTCTCCTGTTCCCTGGATGCCTGGCACAGTTAACTGACCCTAGCTGAAGTATATTCCACACTCATTGTGCTCTGGTGTGTACCACAGTAGGGTTGTTAGTTTAGGAGTAGAGAAAGTAACCCTGGAATTAGAATTTGCTTTGAGTAATGACTGAATCCTTTCTGCTTGAGCGATTATGAGTAAATCCATCTCCTCACTTTTCTGAACCCCAGTCTCCCACATTTAAAAACACCATCACTCCCTTGCTTCTGATGATGATCCCTACATGCCATGGAAACGCTATTAGAACGTCAGAGAACATCAGACTCACTTTCCTCTTCCATCTCTGGCCTTTTTACTCTAATCATGCACAGTTTTAGAGTAAGTAAGAAATAGTAATTTTCACTTGATGGCTTTTTAAAATAGCATAGAGTTTTCATTGGCCCTTCTTCCTTTGTGTCCACTGATTAACATCAGAAGTGGTAAGTGGTTGTGCCAACAGAAAAGAGTGAAAAGTAAGGTATTTTGCCCTATCCCTTTGTGAAGGAATTTTGCGGTTCATCTAGGATGAGCGATGAAGTAGAGACTGTATTTCACAGATACTTGGGTTGAACATAACTCTTTATTTTCTAGCATTTAAAAGCCCTTGCCCACATTTTTCCTGTTTATAGTTAGAACTTGGGTATGTATCAAAGGAGAGCAGTGTTTTCTCCTTTGTTGTGAGAGGCAACTCTGAGAACATATGCAAGGTCTAATGTCACAATAACAGCATAACGTCAAAGCCCTTGCCAGTTCACAACAGCCAGACTTTCCTACTGCAGCTTTGCATGATCGTGATCCATCTTTCGAAGCCACGCTGGCAATATGACAGTCTTTCAAAGGCACAGCAACATTCTTTCCACCTGATTTGCTCTTTCTGAATCACTGTCCTGTCCTTTTCCTCTCTACCTATCTTCCACGGTCCATTCCAATCTGCTCCATGAAACAAAATTTCTCCCCACTCTTTTTATTTCCTGTTACTTTTCATTATAAATAAGAACCAACATTTCCCCCAAACAACAACAACAGAAAAAAAAAACAAAAACAAAAACAGAACTCTGTGAAGAGAGCGTTTTTTTCTGCTGCACAGAGCTCTTGTGAGCATCCTTCTGTTTATTTGTAGCATGTGGCCAAATACACCACTCACGCAAACAGGACCATGCAACCTGCACTGTGCACTTATTTATTGCTGTAGGACTGCAGATCCTCATATACTGAACTCGGTGGACGCTACTCTTCACATCTGTTATTTTGTTCCCCATTAATTTTTCATGTGCATTAGTTTAGTCTTCTAATGAAAATAAGCTTCTTGGAAGGCACAGACTGTATCTTAAGTTCTTTAGCTTTTTCTTCCCTATCAGAGATTCACAGAGGCGAGTAATAGGAGACACTCAATAAGCATTGCACATTTAATTGGATATTTTGAAAATGTAGCTTAGATTGATGTTCTACAAATGCAGAAGTCTTAGAAGATTGATTAATTTCTTTATTTTAAACGCAGGTCATCTTTCTAATGAAAGTGACATTGAGCAATACAATTACATGTAAATTAATATTTACAGTGGAGGGAGTGGATCCAATTGATGAACGAAATAAGGGGAAGGCCTATTATAGGAATCATGGCTTACACGGTTTAATTTGTGAAATGGAGGAAAAGGGTATCAGAGAAGGGAAATAAAAAGAGAGAATCAACAGGATAAAACTATAGAAGTGACTTGGTCAGAGAGCAAGAGCAAGATTGAATGAAAAACTTTTTGAGAAGTAAAATACAAATAGCCAATGCAAACTCCCAAGGGCTGTATTATCCTCTTAACTATGATGAAGCCAAACTGACTTCCAAAACACTGCCATCAGAGAGAGAAGCACTGTAGGAAAGAGGAGAAAATATCTTCTTCGTCCTGAAACAATTGAAACATTTTACTCCAAGAGCACAAACTGCATGATAAAATATACGGCTAACGTGAAAGCTAAAAGATATTTTTTTTCACCAGATTTGTATACTTCTGATTTTCCTTGTTTTTTCTTAAATGACAAAGATTATACTAAAGAAAGTGAATCACAGATCATCTATCAAAAAATTTTTGCACAAAAACAGCAACAAATACCCCGTTTTTAAACAGAGGCCATGCCTTGGCTTTCTATATTTTCCAGTGAAAGGTGTTTAAATTTTGAAGCTGTTTGAATCTGAAGAGTGGAGAGATTGAAGCTTCAAACTGTAAACTGCAGGGAATAGCTGAAGTCTCAGGAAGTGAACTACTAAATACAGGTTCCCTTCAGCATACTCGTGTAAGTTGATGAAATGGCTCTCCTTTGCTCTGATTGCTTTCCGAATTCTACCCAAGTGAATTCACAGCTGATGGGTTTAACCAGAACACGGACAGATTAACTGGCTCACATAATAAAGCCGTTAGAGACCGAAAAAAATGAAGTAGTTACCCTTCTTCACAACATGCTATATGCATTTGTAGAGTACACAGTAATTCCGAAGGCAAATCCCCCACCGTTGGCTTCATCTCGGTATTTACAGCATACTTTACCACATCCTATTAGCAAATGGTCGGGTGTTTGTTTCCTCTCTCAAGTCTGCTTTACATTCTTCATAACAGTAAATATCATTGACAGGAAAAAGTCGTGAGAAAATTGCTTTGTCATAAGATTTTTTTATCTTATAAAAGGTGTTATTTACACATTTCTTCTGCTATGTATTCTTTAGACACTTAAACATTAGTAACACCCAGAGAACATTTATTCCTGAGAGTTGTTCTGCCTGAACTATATATTCTCATGAAGGTTGTAATTTTCTGAGTGTTGCTTGTTGATAGAATACACTAGCAGTCTGGACAGTGATGAACTTGAGTAAGGGCAGGTAGGTACCCAGTGACTGTCTCCAGAGTGCTTGGGCTGAGGTCGGAAGATGGCTCACCCTTCACCCTACACACTTCAAATTCAAATCAACAATGGGACCATTATTCTCTTTCAGACATGTGATCTGCTGTTCAGAAAGATTTGAATATCTTGACTAAGTCCTAGTAAGTGGTGAAATCAAGATTAGATTACTATCTGATTGGAAAGCTGGTTTTTTACTCACCACATTCTTGATTTTGTTGCCTTGATTCTAAAAATGGGCAAAATAGAGCTATTTTAGTCAAATGAAATTAAACTTGTAATAACTTATTTTTCTAATTTGAAACTGGAAATGATTTGGGACTAACAATTTTAGTATTTAAAAATGGTACATGTTACTTCTGAGTTTGCGTGTTTGGGGACTGGGATGTTTAATACTGTCATGCAGCTTTCCATGCTCCATTCAGCTCCTCAAACCTCAGTCTTTAAAGCCAGAAACACTTTCATTTGTAATGTACACCTCTCAAAGAAAAGTAAACTAAAAAACAAAAACTGCTGTGCTTAATCCTTGTTTGGGATACGATACAGGCTCCTCAAGTGGATTTTGCTCATCACACTGGAGCCCCACAACTTGTATAGTCGTCTGCTCCACACGGAGTGTTGTACCCCTGAAATATATCTACCCTGGAATCTTGCATGCCCTTTCACATAGATTTCTTTCAGATGTGCCATTTTCCCAGTGGTGCTTGATTTTCTGATGTCTAGTTTGAAAATTTGTGTGTGTTTGTGGGCGCGAGTGCGCCCGTGCACCCGTGTGCCCATGTGCTTGTAACCACTGCATTTCTCCTGGCTTTGAAGTGACATGCACAGTAAACCCCAGTTCTTTATTTTAGTGACTTTGGTGAATGTTCTTAGTTAGATTAGAGGCCCCAGGGTGGTCTATCTGGTGAGTAGAAGTTGGTGCTTTCACCATCTCTTGTACAGTTGAGAAGCTTGGAAAAAGCAGGTATCATACAGTGTGTTTTGAAGTGACTACTAACAAACACGTCTCCCCTTTCCTATCAGTTGATGCTGTAGTACAGCAAAGGTGTGACTCAGTTTAGTGCAGAAGCCATTTTTAAGAGAGAGGAATTGACTGGGAACCCTTACACTAAGAGTTACTGCCAGGAGCTGGATTCTGCATACAAAACACTTGTTCATGTTTTCCTTGACCTCCTTTAACTGTGCTCAGTGCAAACTTTGTACTGAATGGATTCAGTATGGTCTTTGGCAAGCATCATTTGGAGTAATGAATAGTATAACATCCAAAGGCTTAAATGCCCTGGCACAGGCCCTGTGTCAGTATGCTGAGCTAACCATGGCATTGTTCAAAAAGGAGTCCTTGTGTCTCTTTGAAAATAAAATCTTGGCTCATGGACAGAGGTCTGTGTACACACATTGGACTTCTCTGTCTTCCTGCTATGGTATTCCATTCACAAGACCTTTAAAGCAGAGCTCTGAAGAGGTTCCTTAACGCCTCCTCTGAGTATACCCAGAAACAAGAAGCGGATGTAAAAATGGCACAACCCTACATTTTTATTTGGTAGCTCTCCGAAATTCACAGCAAAGACTTCATGAACCAGCTCTCTCAACTGGAGAGCAGTGCCCGACACTCACTATTTCTTTCCTCAAAATGTCTCCCCCTGAAAGCTGTGGTAATCACAGATTTTTTTGCTGTGGAACTTCTGATGTTCCGACTTTTTATGTTTACAGCTCCATCTGTATTTGTGGTGAAAGATTTAAATTTGTCTCAGTACTTCTCAATTCCAAGAATGAGTTGATCTTATGAGCAGCTCCCCCTTGAATGCAAAGAAATGAAGGAATTTTTCGGCTCACAAGACTGATTAAATGTGACATTACAAGTTGCCTTTCTTTTCTCATTCTCATTTTTAAAAAATGGAATGTAAATTTCTTTTTTTTTTTGAATGTAAATTTCATAGTTAGAGCCTGTCAGAAAGAACCTGAATTCAGGCACATTTCAGTCATAGAATTCCTTAACGTTGACATGTAAATTATCAAGATGGGTGCGTCTAAAATATTTTAATCCTGTGTTCTAAAACAAAATCCTGTCAAATAGATAGGACCATGAAAAATCTTCATTATTGAAATATCAACTAATTTGATCTTGCAGAAATACATGTTGAAATAGAAATATGATGAAATAACTATGGCCGTTTATTTAAAAACAGTTTGGTGGAGGGGAAGCAGGCCAACCAAAATTAGTCATAAATTGATTGACCTGATTGATACACACAGCGCTCTATAATATATTGATACACACAGCCTTCCATAGTGTTTCTTCTACTATTTAGAAGTTTGAAATACTTCTTATTAAAATGTTTCAAGGTGTTTTCTGGATTGTTAGAAAAAAACCCAAACCACAGTTCCACAAAATGAAATGTTTTCCACCTAGAGAAATAAAATCTGAAATATCTAAAATGCTTTAATAGTTTTAAATTATGCTGTGAAGGTAAGGCTACAGATGTAAATGATCAACTCTTTACTTGTAAGATGTCCTGTAGAATACTCGTTACAAGTGAGGATATTAAAATCACACTGTCGATTAGTTTGGTACCTATGTTTAGGCCATTAAAAATAATTAGAATGTCTTAATCTCCTACAGATTATTCACAGAAAATGTCAGTATATTGAAACGTATACCAGTAAACTAGTATCAGACACATGCAGCTCTGTGTAAAGGCTCATGAAAGTCATCCAGTCCTCAGACCATTGTGGAGATGTTTGGTTAATGATGATGGCATCAGGTACTTATCATCCCCAAATATACATCCTGCAATTTTACCTAATTTGAATTTAAAGAATTAGAAAAACTGTAGGTGCAGTAAGTTGTAGCTAACTTCCCTTCTTGTTATTTAGATAAGAGATGAAATTCCTGTGCAAAACGGGCCCTGCCCATACCAGAAGGGAAGTAACATTCTCAATAAGGATGAGAAGTTGAGGCCAAGAGAAATCTGTTTCAAGATGTCAGCCTAGAAGCCAGGAGGATGGCTTAGCAGATAGAAGTCCCTGCCACCAAGCCTGAAGACCTGAGTGTGATCCATACCCACACCCCCACAACCCCACACACACTCCCAAACCATATGGCAGAAGAGTGGCAAACTCTAGCAAGCTGTCCCCTTACCTGTGTAATATGGGCCATGGCAGGTATCCACACACTCCCACTCCACCCACCCCCGTGCATCGTTCCTTTAGTATACATAGAGATCAACACTCAGTTCCTGACAGGTTGACTCCAAAATTTAACAATATTGCATCCCTACGTACCAAGACCTTTGAAAGCTGCCCTGCTGTAGGATGGGCACAGTGAGTCCACGGGCTCTGCACCCGCAAGGGACGAGGGAAGATCCCATTGCAGCAGTTGTCCTCTGACCTCTGCAGCTACAATGTGGCATACTTGAAAAAAATGTAAAACGATTTTAAATTCTGCTCTGAGTTCATAGATGGGTCTGTAATACATAGTAGCCATTATAAATTTCTAGTCTTTTTCAGAATGTAAATAGTAATTTCATATTTACCCATCTGTCTGCCCCTACAGGTGCCCACATGCTCATTCAGCACACACTTACTCTGTGTGTCTGAGTTTAAGAGACCACGTGGTGATAAGATATGTAAGTGCCCTATCATATGACACTTACATCTAGGTACCACAGAAAGACAAACTAAAATCCAATCGGCAGTGTAGACGTATTAACAACAATCCTATAGCGTGATGTGATGAAACGTGAGACTGACTCTCCCAGAACTGTATAAAATCCTTGCTTGTGCAGGTAGCTCTTCCTGATTTTCTTTCCAAAATTATGAGCCACCTTGTTGCCTGCACTCCCTACTCTTAAATTGATGGGGAAACTGTCAACTGATAGTTTCAACCAATCACATCTAGTTAGGGTGTGGCCACCTAGAGCCCAGGTAGAAAAACCTGGGATGCAGGTGCGCACTCTCTCTCTCTTCACAGTGCCCACCGGACCTATCGGATCTCAAACCTCCCATTCTTATAGTGTAAGTTTCCCCTCTTTAACCATTAGAGTATTCCTGTTTCTCTTGAGCTAGCCTGGTTACTTATCATACCGACCTAATCGCAACATCAAATAAGAAAGACATAAGGCCTTCTCTGCCTTCCAGTGCCAACTCACTGTTTTCCTGGGACTAACCCTGATCCAGTCTGATATTTAGGGTTGGATGTGGAACTCTACTGTGTTCTCCTCTGTCTCCTCCTGTGCTTGGCCTCACTCCTTCATCTTCTTTCACTGTAGCAACCATAGGCGTGTTTTTAGTAGTTCTTTTTTGAGACAATTTCCATATGTTATGATAATTTTGAAAAGTTACCCAAGATATTTTAGGGGTAAATGGGTTTTGTAACACTTAGGTCCTCTTGTGTGGGTGGCTGCGTAAATTAAGATCTGTTGTACACCTTTGAAAAAAAGCTGTGTTTTCCCCCTGTACATGGTAAGTGTTACTGATAACAAATGTTCTCTTCCTAGCTGCGTCCTGTGTAGCTGCTGAGTCAGTGCTTCACTGAGTATGTAAAAGGAATTGGACATTTATGAATAAAATCAAATGCAATGCTTTTTCTTTTGGTAATTATTCATGACTTTTTTGAGGTTTTTTTTTTTTTGTTTTTTTGTGGGGTTTTTTTGGTTGTTGTTGTTTTACCTTTTTCTTTTCCTGATATTTGGACTCCTTAGCTTTCTGGAATTGTAGCTGAGTGTAGCAATATTAAGCCAGTAACTAGATTGGTGTGGTTACCCTGTGTTCTTAGTTTTAAAGTCAGTTCAGCTCCTTGGAGTTTATAATTTTTAAAAACCCATGTTGTCTACAGTTTTAAAGTCATCTTTGGTTTGGAGGCCTTGCCCGTGTCAGCCATTGGTTTTTCCTGTCCAGGAAATTGACTTCTCAGCTTTCTTTGTTTGTAAAAGACAGTTCTGTTCAAAAAGTCCCAGTTCTTTTCCAGCTATTGAAGTCGTGTCACTTCATCCTGGCGTTTGACTTAGCAGGAGAAAACTCTGTGAATAGTGCCACTTATCATCACATCAGCTCTTATTGTGAATAAAATAAGGCTAGATTCGCTATTGATTAGCTTGGCAGTGATAAAAACAGGGCCGAATTGTATAAAATAGGTTTCTAACATATCATGTTCCTAAGGTTGTTTGAAATAACACAAAAATTACCAGGAAGTTATTAAGACAATTGCTGCATAACCTTTGTTTAGTCCATTAGCTACGATTTATCTGTGTCTGTGAGATGGAGGATTAGGACTGTGGAAGACTTCTCTAATATCTTTGTGAGTTGTTTACTAAAATAATATACTTAAATTTTATGTAACTTGAATTTCCCCACATAAAGGGCACAAATAGCATTTTTAATCCTTTTCTTTTTAACATTGTAGAAAATGTTAAATAAATGTCATGTATTGTGATAGAAAACTTGCCACTCTGAGTTCTGATCTCAGTCTTTTTTCGTATAGGCAGCATCTTTGCTGTTTTAGTATATAGTGTTATTTGGAGGTCTTCCCAAGTAGGGTCTGGTACACACCCTGAAAACATTGATTTGAAAAGCGCTCACTCCACCCACTGTGGATATGTGATGGTATGATTTTTGTTTATGTTTTGTTCTAAGATTTTGAGACAGATCTAGCTTTCATAGTCAGCTGTCCTAGAGTGTGTGATGTCACTGCTTTAGCCCAATGGGTGCCTTGATTACAGATATGAGTGACCATAATTGGCTGGTATTACACCTTTCAAATGAAGCCTTGCTGTCTAGACTAAACTGACCTTGAACTTTGCAGGAGCCAGGTTTACAGCATTTACTTTTAAATGGTACCCTCTTGACTGTGTTAGAGCAAAACTGGATATATATCAGATTGTATTTGGCCCAAGAAGCCCGAGGTTTTGTTTTATGCCTTGTGACGTTTGGCAGAGCTATTTTTCTAGTAGCTCTCAAATGTTCTGAAAAGTTCTTAATAGCCAGCGTGTGCAGACAGGTTACCAGAGACTTTTCCATCCTTACTTCTGTCCGTTTTGATATGAAGATTAAAATTTTGAGCTTTTAAATTCATGCAAGTTGCCAGCAGTAGCACCTCTGCCACTTTGTGCTTTGAATGGTGATCCAGTTTCCACTTGAAGGAGGAACTTCTAAATATTGTCCTTCTGGATAAGTAGAACTTCAGAGGTAGTTTTCATAGTCTTTAAAGAAACAGGAAAGCGAGATGAAGTACAGCAGAAATTGTCCTTTCTTTTCTTTTGACAGTGTTTACTGCTTATACAGTTATATACCCTCTCGCCGTCCCCTAGAAGCTTGATGAGGTTACATTTCCTTCCTTTACATTGTTACCACATTCACAAGTGGTCAACAAGGTTCTCGACATAAAATATGTAGAGAGATATAATTAATTTTTATTCTTTCAATTGAAAGAAGATGTCTGGTTTTCATAGAAGGGATTTTCCGTCAGCTAGCGTACTGACACAGGAGCTCAGTTTGTACAGAACTGTGTTGACAAAGCACGCACTTCTGAGGGCAGGGGTGCTGCTGGCTTGTTCCTGCCCTCAGTCAACTAATCAGTCAGAAATTAGGAACCCAAAACTTAACTGTGCTACCTCCAGAGGACATAAGCAAGTACAGATTTTGATTTTTAAGCATAGATTTTTTTTTATGCTTGCATTTTAGAAAAACAAGTGACCAGGACTGACAAAAGGGCATGTGTGCACTTGAGTTAAGGACTGTGGGGCCAGCGTCCTGAATGTGTGGTTTTCAGAGCATCGAATGTCTTTTAAAAATCAGATATTTACATTAGATTTTAAATAAAGAATAAAACAGACAGCCCACTGAGTTAAAGATTTCAGATCTTACTGTATTTTACTTACTCTTAGATCTACTCACTTAATTCTTGAAGTCTGCATATAATCTTTAAAGATATAAATGAAACAAAAGGAGTAAAAAAAAAAATAGAAAATGGGTAGTGTAAGTTTGTGACCCTGAAGGCAGGAAAAGAATTTCTTCCAAGATACCAAACATGACCTAATAATGATCTTGACTTCCCCACTGGTCACCCATAGGGAGTATGCAGTGGGAGAAAGTGTCTTTTCAGCTTTTCCCAGCAAATCCTGACTGGGAGCCCTATGAAATCTTTAGTCATTGAGCGCTTCTGTTCGTGGCTCAGACTTCATTTCTCTCAGGGTTCACTTTTCCTTTAGAAAGAAGCCAGGTCGAGCTGGACCACATTTCTTTATGGAAAGTGGGCTGGTCACTCAGTAGAAACTGACTAGTCCACTAATACATAGAATTTCATTTCTTTAAAATGTAGATTGAGATTTTAAATAAAAACAATATCATAAGACATCATTTAGATGTCTTTAAAGATTACTTTAGACTATAAAGTCTAAATTTGAAATATTTTAAAATTTTGTCAACAAACTGTCAAAATTGAATTTCAAGTGTAACTTCTTGAGGGAATGTTTAGATTTATGCATGATGAATTTATGTAGAATACAATAGTTAGTAAAGATATCTGTTTATGACTATGATTAGTTTTTAAATTATTAATAGTTTATCAATCTTAATATATAGTTTAGGAATGTCCCTATGGAATTCTGTTGGTGTTTCCCGGAATAAGTATCTCACATTACTTATATTTTTATATAATTTGGAGATAAGATGAATGATATTATAGTCAGTATATCAATTCATAGTTCTTTCTTATTTCATAGCAAAATAAGAATAATCAAATTCTTCAAAAGATACATCCTAAATCCTAACAATATGCACAACATTATTTACTCCCCACCTTCATTGTGTCATCCTATGGGTACGTGCTGGGAAGATCTTGTAAGAAGACCTGTCAATGATTCTTGGAAGTAGAAAGAAAAGTTTTACAGTTATATAAATACAGAGTCCCCCTTTGTTACGGGGTTGTTAATGCCTCTCATTGCACCCTCCTGCCCGCCTCACTATGGAGCCTCAGAAAACATCACAAGATATGAATTGATCCAAACGTATCAGGAAAAAACTTTGTACAGTTTGTCTTTTCTTCAACCACAGCAAATATACAGTAATTTTAAACCAGAAATTAACATTAGATTCAAATAAGTTTTAGTCTGTAAAAACATATGGGACTCAGAACCACAGTGTCTGAAGCCACAGTTTTTCTCAGCCTAGCAGATAGTAAAGCAGCCAAAGGCAGTGTCCCATATGAACAGAGGGGTGTATGCCCATCTTTTAGGCAGAGGTGTGTAGTGTTTAAAGCAACAAAAGAAATCAAGTTGTTGTAAATCATTTTTACTCCTGCTAAAATAAGCATTTTATTTTGCTAACCATACATTTAAATTGTACTATATTGAATAGAAATACGTTAAAAACTTACAAGAATTCTTACATAGTTCCCACTTGAACAGAAACACATTTAATCAAATTGCAGAGGGAGAGGATTCGTTGACCTTTGTTGGCAGTGGATCATTTTCTAGCACTCACTGTGTGCTAATCCTCCGCCATCAGCGTGAAGGTGTATGAGGTATGGGTCAAAGCCATGATACCTGATCCTGTCCTCAAAGCTCATGTTTAACAACTTGATAGAGAACAAGTAAAGTTTGCATACAAATAGCAGTGAGACAGATAATAACTAGAAACACACATGAAGGTCTGCAAGTGGGAGATGTGTTAAAGAAAACAAACCCATTACAGATTGAAGTGCATGCAAAACAGCAGCTGAAGACAGAGAAATGGGTTTTTTTATGGCTGTAATTTTGTCATTCAAGTTACCCAAGAGTTTCTTCAAGAAAGAGGTCATTAAAAGGCATAGCAGACTTGCTGGTGAATGTGTGGTAAGGCCCAATAAATGTTAGTTACGGTTGTTACTGGTAGTCATCGTGTGTGGTGTGCTGTCTGTGGCAGTTGCTGTGCAGTATGAGCCTCGACTTTCAGAAGTGTTGTTGTTGTTTTCCTTCTTTTATTTTGTCTAGGTTTTACAATGCATGGTGAAAAATGTGTGGTCTGCCAATAAGTAGTTGTAGATGGTAAGACGTCTGCATTAAAGTTTAATTGGTCTTAGTAGCTTTCTTCTCTAATTTACATTGTGGCAATTTCAGTGAACTCTACATATTGTTTGTTTTAAATGTTTCTCCATGGTAAGAAAATGAATAAAAAGTAAAACTTGGGAGACACAGTTAATTCACTGGTTATTCTAGTGTATGGATAAAGCATAAATATATGGTATTGTTTTATTGCTCAACTGCTTACAAAATAAAACCAGGGTATTTGAAAACTCCAGCTACGTAATAAAACTGCAAGGCACGTGTCACTGTTCCAGAGGCAGTGGGCGCTAGTCTCATGCAGTAGCCATCTTTATTCAGACCCTCCGATAATTTATTCTCTGAGTAAAGTTCTCCTGAGTTCAAGCTGTGTACAATCACAAGGACAAGTCACACATGATAAAAACATGGCTTTCCGTAGAAGCATATAAACCTTTAATTGAATCCACTATACCTGGTAGGAGCATGGAAACACTTTCCAAGAAAAATTCTGTGTTTTGAAGAGACTGAGGTCACAAGACTCTTGTCTTGATAATTTTTGGAGTGTTCTCACAGGCCTTCAGAATTCTCCTCACCGCACTCTGTTCTTGGGCCGTGTTCCGACCAGAGTGCACTTGGAGTACCCCTGTTGTGTTTTGCATGGTGGAGCCAGATTCTAGTTCCTAAACCAGGCCTGGACAACCACCCATTCTGGTGGGGTCAGCACCAAACCTGGTTGTTACATTATCAGGAGTTAAAATGTTCTAAAGAAAAATTTTCTTGATGAACAAATATCATGAAATTTGAACTTACTGTCTGTGGTAATGTTTTATTTGAACACAGCCATGTTCATTCATTTCCTTGTTGTCTGGGATGCTTTCATGTCTTAGTAGCAGATTCGTCATTGTGATGGAGAGCATGTGACCTGTAAAACCTAAACTGTTTATTAATAGGCCCTTAAGCAAATGTTTACTACGCTCTGCTATAAGAAATGCTGTGGTTGAAAAGGAGGGGGACCGGTGAGTGCCATAGTTAGCACGGCATCCTAGCAGAGTTGGCTGAAATTCAGGCTGTGTGCTTAGACTTAGGGATTTCCATCCAGGAAAGATAATATAAAGAAGTTTGGAGGATGGTGATTGATTCCAATTTAGTATGCCATAATCAAACATAAAAATGTGGAATAACTTTTAAAATACAGTGTCTTCTATGTTCTGCATAAAGAGCTGTAGGTGTAATGATGACCAAAGCCAAGTTAACAAATAGTTTATGAAAACGAAGAACACTTCTCAAGTGTTCACAAGCAGAAATAGGTTTACGCTAGTAAAGCTTTTAATTGATATAAAAGATCTGAGCTTATAAAAGGAGGGTAATTATAGAACAAATTGAAGAAGGAACCTGGCTTACCCTGGTGAGTCGTGGATTCAGGAGGAGATGCGGGTTCTGAGGTAATAGGCATAGACAGCCTAAGGAAGAGCACAGTATGGGACAAGAACAAGGAACGCAGCAGACCTTTAAGGTGCTCTGTAGTCATATTAAGATATTTTGCCATTATCTCAAGAGCAGTGGTTTCCCTGAAATATCTTTTAATAGTGGCGATGGGTTGTGACTTGTGAACAAGAACCAGACAGGCCAGTGCATTGGAGTCTAAAGGAGGGAGGACATTTTGGAAGGTTTCTACCAGTAAGGATAGAGAAGGGATTGAATTCAAGAAATTCTGTGGGGCAGAGCCGGCAGGAATTGACAGAACTGGATTGAGGAAGATGGAAGGAGAAGGAAGTATCATCTCAGGCCCTTGGGTTTGGGTTTAGTTTTTAATTCATTTACTTATTATTTTTTTTAATAAATAGCAGTGTCACACATCAGAGGCAGGAAACTTGAGAGAGGCCTCTGAGAAGTTCAGTTTTCCACAAGAGAAATGAGGCCTCTCGAGGCCGTCCTGCTACAAGAAGGATCTGTGTTCATCTTACACAGCTACAATAAGGCACTGCAGAGTCATAGGGTCTACACAAGGTACTGCTTTAGAGTCGTGAGCAGGGTTATGAATGCCAGAAGCTGCTCAAGGAGTGATTAGGGGAAAGGGATAAAAGAGACAAGACTAAGTCTAGCGTCCACAGAAAAGGGGCAAAGTGTTCTCCATGGTAAAAATCAAAGACAGAAGTTTTGAGGGCATAGGAATGTTTTGAAGAGGTCAATAAGGAGGAGTTGATGAGTGTCTCTGCAGACTAGAGCAAGAAATGCCCTAATGAGATGAGGAGGATAGAAAGTGTAAATTATTGTTTCATCAAAGTTTCTATTTCCTTTAACTATATTCAAGAAAACTGACATTCTTAGCATTTTATTGCTAAGTGGAGTACCATCTTTACTATACTATTTTAAAGTGGGGCTATCCCAAAACACAATTGCATCACAGCACATTTTGGTTCAAACCCTTATCACCAAAACGTCTTACATAAATTATATATGCAATCTCTTTAATGTGAAAAACAAAGAACTATTTATTGCTACATTTAAAATTACTTTTGCAAAACTGGTGACTTATGAAGACCATCCTACTCCTCAGAGCCTTGCCTATTTATTGTAGGATGGTCTCAGTAGCTACTATTGTTAAATAGGCCTTTCTGTCTCGGGTACTATTAAAGGATGGTTGGGAGAGCTGAGGTGGAAAACAGGGTTACACAGTTTGGCCATAGGAGGTTAGTGAAGGTTTTTCTTCTATGTTTAACTGGTTTTCTTCTTTTACCTTGTTACAACGTGAAAATGGAAAAAGACTATCTGTGGAAGTCAGTTGACTGGGGAGTCTTCCTAGGAATCAGTGTCTAGGAGAGTAATCGTAAAGGGAGAATGATTGGGTAGAGATAAAATTCAAAATGATACAGGCACAGAGATTCCTTATTGTGGTTTTAATATGAAATATCACTCCAAAAGGCTTGTATATTGACGGCTTGACTCTCATCTCGTGGTGCCATTAAAGGATTATTTGACCATGAGGGTGCTGTTGCATCAGTGGCTAGTCCATACTGAAGGCACTGGTGGAGGGAGGGGCCAGGTTGGAATGAGTAGTTAGTTAGTTCATGGGAAACATGCCTTTGAATTCTACACCTCATCTCTGGCTTCTTCCTGTCACTCTTACTGTCTCCTGGCCGTCATGAGTTGCCATCACCATAACCTTTCAAAATGTTTTTACCTTGTCTCCAGTGGATTAAATGTTTTTCTCTTTTGGTTTGACTTTAAGCATTTTGTTATAGGTAACTAACACAATAGGCCAAACCAGGCAGGAAATTGGAGCAAGTTTTGTCTGTCAATGTATTGTTTCTGGTGAAATAGACTTCCTTTTACTAGCCCATGGCTCCATCACTGTTGTGGTTACTACTGGAGTAAGGTGGCTCCCTGTGGGATAACATTGACCCTGAAGGAGATATCAGCTAAGGCTACCTGCCACCCCTGGCTCAGTGAGTAGGAAGTCCACGCTCAAAGCGAGAATGCATATCTCTCTCCATCCCAGTGCATTGTAATCTTATACATAATTGATTGAGTGCTTTTCATATTTTGAGTTGGATTATCTGTATTACAAGCAGCAAAGAACTCACACTCATTCAGTCTAGGACTTAACTAGCTTGTGTAAACAAAATCTCACAAATTGAGTAGATTTCAGATCTTTCTTTTTCTCTGCAATTCCAGCTCCACCCTCTAGAGTTTGCTTGACTTAATTCTCTATGATAAGTAGGCATTATTGTCTGGTGTTATCAGGTGCAGTGATTCTCCCTCTGCATGCCAGAGGGAGGGTGTGCTATTAGGCAGTCCTTGTGTGAACTCAGCCTGGATGTAGGTTAGTACAGCAGCAGGGGAAGAGAAGGGCTAAGGGCTGAACCTAGGCTCTGCCCTCTAGTCTTGGTCCTAGGATGGATTCATCTTTTACTAGGTCCCCATGGCCTGCAGGTAGATGCCAGGGGTTGTGGACTAGGGAAAGAAAGATACCAATAATTCCTGTGACAAGAGGGTTGGTGATAAATGCCCCTGGCTGTGCGGCTGCTGTCTCATAGTAATTGGCTCTCCTTGTTCTTTGAGCTGTTGCTTGGGGGTAAATTTAAACTGTTAGCTGTGAAACTGTCAAAGAGTTGGGCATCCACTGCCAGGAGACAGGATGCAAGAATGGTACAAGACTGGTAATCAAAATTTGAAATTGATATGTTTGACTTTGGTCTTATTCTTTTAGTTCTGGTTCACTTCTGGGTGAAGATAATAATGAGGAATCAATGAGTTTTAGAGAATTCAAAATTTCGGCACAAATTTACTCCCTGAAAGCTGACTTTTAGGTCAATTTGCAACTCAAAGGAGAAAAGAGAAATGAACAAAACTTGCACATGTGGACTTGTTTTAGTTAAGATACTTAACCCGCTGTAGCAAAGGCCCCGGGCTCATCCTGGGTACCTCTGTGCTGATGGGAACTAGACCCTATGAAAGCTTCGCTTTCTGGGGAGATTCTGTTTTACTTCATTTTTGTGAACCGACAGCACTTGATTGCCATGTCTTTACTAAATGGCTAAGATTGCAGACTGACACTTATTAATTATACCAGATTTCTAGTTTTAATTAGAGACTCTCTTCTGAGACTAAACCTTTTTACCATTAGACTGTTTGAAACCTATGAGATAAAAAGGGAGAGTTCTTTCAGAAAATTATTTACATGATTTTAATTAATGATTATAATCTCCATGGTCATTTTTGCAAAAGAGCATTTAATCCCTTAACCACTTTTCATGATTTGCATTTTGCAAAAACATGTCGGCCCTGCAGGCTTACTATCTCTCAGAGTTGTGGATTTTTTTTTTTACATGAAAATTATTTTGGGTAAGTTTTATTTTGCTGCTACTCACAGCCCCATTTCATACCTTAACACCTGTTTCTCATGCAGAGCAAACCGATTGGTAGAAAAGTAAAATTTGCTTCCTTTTGCCAAGACAGAACATAGCCTTTGGCAAGGTTACCTTTGAAAATAGTTTTTCCTGCAGAGACCCTGTACAGGCAGCATCGCTGTTGCCAAGATCCTCTTCCTAATGAAGGGTCGGAGAGACAACGTGTTCTTTCTCATTGCTCGAGGCACATATATGTAGCGTTTCTTCTGAGAAACAGCACTCCAGCTTTTCAAACAGAAGTTAGCAGTTTAACCTTCCAGGAAGAAGGACAACGCTCGATTTTTATTGATAATGCAGAAGAAAGCCACTTTATAAGAATATGAAAGATGAACAAATGCTTTTGTAGTATGATTGGGCATCTCTTGGGTATATTCCCAAGAGTGGTATTGCTGGATCCTGGGGTAGGTTGATCCTGAATTTCCTGAGAAACTGCCACACTGATTTTCAAAGTGGTTGTACAAGTTTGCATTCCTACCAGCAATGGATGAGTGTTCCCCTTACTCCACATCCTCTCAAGCAAAGACTATCATTGGTGTCCAAGGAGATGTCCCCAGCTTGTTCCTTGGGCAGCTGAGGAGAGGGCGCCTGAACTGGTCTTATCCTTTAGCCATACTGATGATTATCTTGCATATCACCATAGAACCTTCATCTGGTGATGGATGGAGATAGAGACAGAGACCCACATTGGATCACTGGACTGAGCTCCCAAGGTCCAAATGAAGAGCAGAAGAAGGGAGAACATGAGCAAGGAAGTCAGACCGCGAGGGGTGCACCCACCCACTGAGACAATGGGCCTGATCTAATATGAGATCACCAAGGCCAGCTGGACTGGGACTGATGGAGCATGTGATCAAACCGGACTCTCTAAACATGGCGGACAATGAGGGCTGCTGAGAAGCCAAGGACAATGGCACTGGGTTTTGAACCTATTGCATGTACTGGCTTTGTGGGAACCTGGTCTGTTTGGATGCTCACCTTCCTAGACCTGGATGGAGGAGGGAGGACCTTGGACTTCCCACACGGCAGGGAACCCTGACTGTTCTTTGGACTGGAGGTGGGGAGGAGTGGGAGTGAAGAGAGGGGGAGGGAAGTGGGAGGAGGGGAGGAGTTGGAAATTTTTTAATTAAAAAAAAAAAAAGACTAAGATGACATAAGAGAAATGCTTTCAAGATTCTACTAAAAAAAAAACCAAAAAACAACAACAAAAAAAAGAATATAGAAGATAAATTCTTTGCTAAATAGAAATGATTAATGAGAATAATCCAAAACTCTTATATTCCCAAGTTGCATTTCCCCATTCCCTTGCATAGGGGCTGGCTCCTTCTTTACTGATGCCATGAAGGCATTGGTGGAGTCTCGTAAAGAGTCCACATGTAGTATAAGTCATTTGAGAAGGAAAGGGTTTTATTTGTCTTATACTTCTAATTCACATTTGGTTCATTGTCAAAAGTAGTTAGGGAAGAACTCAAAGTAGGAACTAAAGCATATGCCATGGAAGAATGTCATGTCCCTTATTGGCTTATTCCTGTAACTTGCTCATTCCTGTATTATACAACCTAGGGTCACCAGCCCAGGAGTGGCACCACCCACAATGGACTAGCCCCTCCCACATCTATCACTAATAAAGAAAATGCCCTCACAAACCTGCCTATAGGCCAGTTTTATGGAGCATTTTCTCAATTGTGATTCCCTTTTCCCAGATATGTCTGGTTTTTTGTTTTGTTTTGTTTTGTTTTTGGTCAGTTGACAAAAAAAATCAATCAGGATGTCACATATTTAATAAATATCTATCATTTGCCACAATTTCAAGTTAAATGATATTTCTAAACAATTTTCCAAAGCACGTATTTAGAAACATAGTTATTACTGGAAGTTCACCTATGAACTTGTTAGGCTTCACCTTCACGTCATCGTTTCACAGTTACACTTGAATCGTTCATGAAAATTCCATGAGGAATTAAACGGAACTAGTCATTGATTGTCGACAAATCAGGCTATTATCAATATCCAAGGAGGAGAGAAACATTCTGAACCATGTGCAGGCAGATGGAGTTGAAGGCAAAGTTCTTGGCTGTTAAAGAATCAAGCATCCCATGTTTACCTTGCATCTTGGGTCCCTGAAAGCAGAGCTCAAACTCAAAGGGGAAGTGTTCCAGGGCTTGTCATGCCAGACTTTCACAGTGTTGCTAGCTGCTGGACATTTCCTCTTTCTTGTCCAGTTTATCCTCGTGTATTCTTATTTTTATTCTCCCCTTCCTTCCTTCCTTCCTTCCTTCCTTCCTTCCTTCCTTCCTTCCTTCCTTCCTTTCTTTCTTCCTTTCTTCCTTTCTTCCTTTCTTTTAATTTTTTTGGATAATTTCTTAAAAAGCTTTTACATGCCTAAAAATTTCCCACTGGTTTCTCTTTGGCTTTGATCTGATAGCCCGTAACTAACTGAGCCTACTGAGTGCTCAAGGGATAAATGGAAGAGGATGGAACTCAAATTCCTGTGAATTCTTGGAGAAATCGGTAGCCTCTGCAACTAACTATAGGCTTCATTTTTTTTTTTTTTTTTTTTGGTTTTTTAAGACAGGGTTTCTCTGTGGTTTTGGAGCCTGTCCTGGAACTAGCTCTGTAGACCAGGCTGGTCTCG
>NC_022030.1:26362702-26387406 GCF_000317375.1 Microtus ochrogaster
AGACAGGTTTTCTCTGTGGCTTTGGAGCCTGCCCTGGAACTAGCTCTGTAGACCAGGCTGGTCTCGAACTCACAGAGATCCGCCTGCCTCTGCCTCCGGAGTGCTGGGATTAAAGGCGTGCGCCACCATCGCCCGGCTTATTTTTTTATTTTATTTTTTTTTTTGGTTAGGTCTGAGTATTCTATAGTCTCCCACTCCCTACACATTGTTCAGCTGTGGGACTCTGTGTCAGTTCCCAGCTCCTGAAAGAAACTTTTCTGATGTGGGTTGAGAAAAGCATTGCTGTGCATCTCAGCCCAGTGCAAGCACTGGGTGGTCCTTGGTAGAAAGTGTTTCTGCAGACTAGGAGTGGAGATGAGCAAGAAGGGAAAGCTGAGAAGGTCCTGGAACTATGTAGGGGGAACCCTGCATCCACACCAGGATGTAGAGTCCCCAGGGAATGGAGGCTGGTGGGAATGGGGGTGGGGTGGCTCCTGCAGATGGACAGTAGTGTGAAAAAGTCAGTATGGAGAAGTGCATCCATTGTATTTCTGTAGGAAAATATAACATTCAACTATAGTTGGGCCTTTTTTTTAAAGCCTCCTATATTTAACTAGTAGTTACATTTATTAACTTTGTTTCTCTATTGTGTTTGCTTTAAGTCCTGTTTGTTCATTTGCATGGCCACATCTCTTTGTCACAGAGGTTTGTTGAATGACTCAGGTGCCTGCAGACAGTAGGTGGTGGTGTTCAGTCTCTACAGAGTGCTGTGCAATATAGAACTATCTGCTTCCCTACCTTGTTTCTTAATTGGATCTGTGCTCTAGGGGGCATTAGTTTGAAGTGAACAACAGTGTGGGAACAACATTACATTCCTGGAACCCAGTCAATTAATCACACAACATATTTCAAAGGAATTACTTCTAAGTAATTGTTGTATAAATTAGGCCCATTGCGATTGCTGGGTAGTAAACAAGGCTCCAGCCTGGGTTCTGTAGCCTCAAACACTTCACAGGTTTGCTGCTTCTAACCCCCTGTGAGATAATCCTTGAAACTTCATTTCTGGCACCCACAAATAACTATGCTTTTTTCCACGTAATCACACTGGTTATTGTTTTTCCCAGAGAGCCTGTAATTACACATTTAACTTTTCAAGCAGAGGTTAATAATGATGGGATTTTTGAGTTTTAAGATATTTTATTTTTCTCTAATGACCTCCTCTGGTTCTTGTATAATACTGAGATTATATAGAAATGAGTAAAGGATTCTTTCCATTTAACAGAATATAAGCTCCACTCAGTGGTTTTCATCACATGAGATACATTAATTCTGTTTTTGTTTTTAACTAGGAGTCAACAGTAATATATTGAACTGTCTATAGCCCAGGAGTGTGACCAGCTTTCTGTGAAGGACTGTTAGAATAACTTTGCTTCATCATTATCTGAGTTTTTTTTTTCCACAACGTGGTCACACGTTCAACAGAGAGCCCACTGGTCTCACAAGAGGACCTATCCAAATTTCAAGTAGGCATGCCCAGTAAGCTTAGCTCCTGCTGGATTGTGTCTAACCACGTATGCTCTTTTGTTCGTGTTTCACCATTCCCTCTGATAGCAAAGGTGTTGAACCTCAGATCTCTAAGGTAATATTCCTGATATGGCTCATGGTTTAGTTACATTTTTAAAGTATTTTTTTCTATTGCCATGACAAGAAAGAAAGAAAGAAAGAAAGAAAGAAAGAAAGAAAGAAAGAAAGAAAGAGAGAGAGAGAGAGAAAGAGCAACAACAAAACTATGACAGAGGCAACTTATAAAAGAAAGCATTTGATCTGGGACTCATTGTCCATAGGGGTCCCTGACCATCATTGTGGGAAGCATAGCTGTAAACAAGCATAGCCAACAACTTCTATTTTAGATCAAAAACAGTAGGCAGAGAGAGCTTACTGGGAATGGCATGGGCTTTTGAAACCTTAAAGCCTGCTTTAGTGACACACTTTCTTCTACAAGTCTAAACCTTCTCAGCTTTCCCAAGCATTTCCACCAACCTGGGACCAAACACTCAAACATATAAGCCCATGGAGGCTATTCTTACTCAGATCACCACAGCTCTTAAGTAATTGTAATACAGATCAAGAGAGGTAGTCTAGAGGAAGACCAGATTGTGTGAATGGAGAGAACTTTCATGGTTCCAGGTTGTGGAAAAATATTTCTGAGAGAAGCCAGTTTGTAGGACTAGAAAAATTCAGGAAGAAAGTAGAACTCAGGATCTTGCTTCCCATTTTTCTGAATGCATTTTCCTCTTTGTGGAACCCAGTCCATTGACACTAATTCATGGTTAGTTCAGCTGGGGTTTCTTTTGCATTCAGCAGATACTGACTGGGTTAGGTATGTCTCCCTACATTTCCATAGCACTCAACCCTACAGAATTCCCAGTTGCCCATTGCTTGATGCTTATCCGTGTAGCAAGAGGTCCAGTCTTCACTGTTTCTCGACATAGTGTGGTAGTTAGTGGGTGTGTCAGTGACATTTTCTATTGTGAAAAAACACCACGACCAAAAGCTACTTATAGAAGAATTTATTGGGACTTATAGTTCCAAAGGTTAGAATTCATGGTGGTGGGGTAGAGTCAGCAGGAGCAGGCTTGGCAACTGGAGTCTGCAGAAGCTGAGACTTCACATGGTAAACTACAACACGAAGGAGAGAAAAGTAAATTAAAAAATGATGCAAGACTTACAGAGCCTGCCCCCAGGGACATACTTCTTTCATAAGACCACACATCCTAAACCTGCCCAAACAGCACCACTAACTGGGAACCAAGTATTCAAATGTCCAAGATACAGGGGACATCTCATCCAAACTGCCACAGTGGATAAATGCCAAATGAAAAACGAATAAATAGGCAACCACATGTTAGTGTCCCACTCTGTTTCTAAGTGAGGATTTCTTTATTAGACTCTCTTGGAACACTTCTGCTGTTTGCAACTTGAGACTTTGATTAGCTTGCTATTGCTAATACTTGAGTTTAACAACTTTCTCATTCAAACATTATATTGTAAGAGTTTCAGGGATTTTATAAGAAGCTCTATGGTAATTGTAGTCTTTATATTTTGCCAAATGATCTTTTTAAAAGTAAAATGCGTAAAACTAAATTCATGGAGGAAATGATAAAAATGTTGACTTTTAAACGCATGAAATTCCAGCCGAAAACTAAAGTGCTTGGAAAAAACATCAAGATTAAGATAAAAACCAGCATCCAGGATGTATTTGGGCATTACCCTGGTAGCGTGGCTTACTGACACCGTGCTAGGGCAGCACAAATTAATCATGGAGTCAGCCTGAGGCTGCCAGGGGAAAAGATGGCTTCATGTAGGAGAAATTTGGCAAATTCAGATTCTGCAGAAGTTGTGTAGGATGAAAGCCCAAACTTTGCCTTTAATTTAAGAAATCCTGTTAGTTAGGCAACTTTAGCAGAGTTATACTCTAAAATGTAGGATATAGAATTTATACATATAAATTAAAATTTGGATTATTTTCTATATGAGTCTTTACCCCCATGTGTGCTGTTGCCCATGGTGGTCAGGGTCTGATCTCCTGAACTGGAGTTATAGATGGTGGTGAGCCAGTGTGCAAGTGTTGGGGACTGGAGCTGAGTCCTTTGGAGGAACATAAAGTGCTCTGGACCACTGAGCTATCTCTCTAGCCCCCAGAGTTTGATATCTAATGTGCTAATTGAAAAAAATAAATGATAGGGAAGAAAAAGCAGCAAGCTGAATGCCTTAGTTCGTAGTCACAAAAGCATGCACAAATTTGAGGGGAGTTTCTCTTAATGTAGCACAAATTCTAATTGTTGTTAATAAAAACCTGGAGTCAGATATAGGTGCTACTGCTGAAGATGAGAGAAGCAGTGCAGGCAGCCACTGGAGAGACCTTTTACCTCTACCAATCCTCAGACCACAAGGGCGATCCTGTCCTCAGACTGCATCCATCTGAGCTCCTGTTTCCTCTTGCCTTTTATTCCTCTCTTTGCCCAGCCACATCCCTTCCTGTCTCCACCTCCCTAGTGCTGGGATTAAAGGCGTGTGCCACTACTCCTTGGCCTCTAGTGGTTTAGCTCTGCACTTTGTTCTTCAGGCAAGTTTTATTTGTTAAAGCACTAACAAATGTCACTACATTTTAGGATTTAGGAAGCAAGTTCTTTTGCTTCTTTTATTTATTTTTGAGATTGTTTGTTATTTACTTACAACATTTTCCCATCCCCCTCCGAATTCTCACATACACCCCTCTTCACTCTCCATCAAATTCATAGCCTCTTTCTTCAGCACTTATTATATATTGTATGCGTTTATGTATTTGCATACATACACATACACACACACATTCCCAAATATACCTGTTGAATCTATATAATGTTACTTGTATATATGTTTTCAAAACTGACTCTTTGGCACTGGACATCCAATTGGTGTGGTCTTCCATGGAGAGGAGCACCCCTCTTGCTCCCCCACCACACTCAGTTAGTTGCCTGTAGTAGTTTGTATAGGGATGAGGCCTCATGGGCTAATCTCCATCCAGTTTGACATGTTCGTTAGTGTCCTCGCTCAGCTCTCATTTAGGCGGTCTGGTTGGTGAGAATGTGGTTGTAGCTTCTGATGTCACTAGGAGGCATAACCACACAGCAGAGTCCCTGATCCTCTGACTCTCGGGACCTTTCTCCCCATTTGAGCCTTAGGTGTGGGAGTGTTTCATGGTTATATCCATTGGGACTTGGCTGTACAACTCTGCATTTTATTTGTGGTTTCCTGTAGTAGTCTCTCCCTGATGCAAAGAAAAACTTATGAAGTAAGTTTTGAGAACAAAAGTAAAAGTAAAAGAAGGGGAAAGAGGTGAGGGAGAAAGAGGCATGAGGAAGAAGAGGAGGGGAAAAGGAAAAGGAAAGATGGGGAAGAAAAGGAAGGGAGTGCTTTGGGAGTAAATTGGCATCATTTTGATCTGATAAGATTAAGATAGCATGTTGTTATTTGCGGTCCTCACAGGTGAAGACCTCAATCACAAAATTTTCTGTGTTTTATCTAATTTGAAACATGCTTACAAGCTATAGAACATGAATGGAGTTTCTTGTTTTAAATTGTTCTGTTCTTACATGAATAGTAAGAAAATCTTACAGCTTTTCTTTCAAGACTTTATGCCTAAGAGAGTCATAAGGATGGGTAAGATGTCGTGAACTGGGCATCCTGAGACCTTCATTCCTCCTTGGGGAACACACTGGGAAGCCCCATGTGTTGGCAGTCAGGCCACAGGTCATTCTTGGAGAATGCAGTGAGATCACCAAAGAGTGGCGCTGCCTTCCAGTAACACAATTCTGTCATCTTTCTGTTAAACGTTGTCCTAAGTCTAGGTGTCTAAGGTTCTATTTAACAGAGACAGCTTTTTCCCTGTTAAGAAACCTCAGTTGCTGGGTTTATTAAATAAAATGCTTCAGACATTCCCATCTGTGTTTTCAGCAAAATTATGGAATTTAAAGGATTCTTAGAACTGGATTGTTTTAAAGAATTGCCTTTTATTTTCATGAAGGTGTTTCCTTAAAGCTGTACTGCAAATTAAATTACAATTGCTAGTGGTTTTACAGGGTTGTGGGTGTTTGCATCTGGGCCTCTTATTTTTGAAGCCTTTATGGTCTGCTCACACTGGAACTAGTCGGCCTTAAATTATCTCAGTCTCACTCTTCCAGATAATAAGGACTGTCCAAAGCAAATTCTTCTACTTTTAATTAAGTGATGTTAGCATGGATATAACTCTGTTTTCAGAAGTGCTGAGACCTTAGTAATTGAGGTTTGGTATGTCCTGACTGTTTATCCTAATGAGTTCTATTTGATTTACTCAGTAACCATGACAGGAGAATAAGCACATAGTTCTTGTGTGATATCTTTTTAGCAATTGTAGTGATACAGTATATCCTGATTAAGTAAAGTCCGTTGACTTGAAAACTATAATTTTTTCATGTAATTTTCTTTCCACATGCAGTCATGAAAAGGTCCCTAGATTTCCCAGCATGAAAAATAAATTCTTAATAGAGACAATCTTTTAAATATCTTTTAAGAATGAATGTCTCTGAACATTGTAGTATTCTTAAGAGTTTTATACACTTCTAGAGATGAGCATTGTCCTTGCAAAAACAAACAGTAGCTTAATCAAAGCATTAGATTCTTGTGCAGTACCAAATTGATAAAATGAAATGGCACAGTGAATATTAATTTTTGATGATGTGGTTTTCATTTATTAGTATTAGTATTAATATTAGTAATAGTATTCTTTGTGTGTGTGTTTTCTGTTTGGTGTTTGAGATTGTACTATAATCATCATATGCATTAGGAAAGTGATTTACCACTGAACTACATATAGTCTTGGCCCTCTGAAAAGATTTCTAAGATTGATAGATTCATTTGCAACTAAACACACTGAGAAAATACTTATACTTAAAATGCTGTTCTACTTCAAATATTTTAATTGAAATACATATACCATATATTCAAAGAGCTTGGTACAGTGTGGATTTTTGAATAAGAATGGTTCCCATAAGCTCATATATTTGAGTTCTTAAAAATCAAAAAGTGGCGCCTTTGAGAAGGATTAAGTGGTGTGGTTTTGTTGAAAGAAGAGTGTCACTAGGGGTGAGCTTTGAGGCACCAGTCCCAGCTTGCCTGCCTGCCTGTCTTTTTCTCTCTCTTTCATTGCCCCCCCCCCCCGTTCTCTCAGTGTTGTTGGGAGGCTGCTTGTGAATTTCCTGACTGCTCAGAACCAAAATAATCACACAGAAACTATATTATTTAAAACACTGCTTGGTCCATTAGCTCTAGCTTCTCATTTGCTAACTCTTACCTCTTAATTTAACCCATCTGTATTATCTGTGCATCACTATGACGTTGTGGCCTACAGCAAAGTTTCAGTGGGTCGTCTCCTGTAGCACCTCCATGGCTTCTCCCTGACTCCACCCTTCTTTCTCCCAGCATTCAGTTTAGTTTTCCCCACCTAGCTCTGTTCCCGTATAGCTCTGCTATAAGCCCAAAGCAGTTTCTTTATTAACCAATGATATTTACAACATACAGAGGGGAATCGCACATCAGATCAGAATGTAGAACTCCATGTCTACTTAAATGCCATTATGTTCCCTGCCATGAGGATAATGGACTTAACCTCTGAAACTGTGAGCCAGCCCCAATGTTTTTCTTTTTAAGAATTGCATGGTCATCATGGTGTTTCTTGACAATAGAACAGTGACTAACACAGACACCAGCAGCAGAATGAAGGCACTAGCTTAGATGTACAAATCTCTACTTGAGATGGTTTCTATGGACTAGCCTTCTTGTTTGACAAGGGAATGTTATCTATCTTCAAAATGGCTGTAGGTACCAGCTAAGAACATGAGGTGAGAAACCGCCCTCTTGTGCAGTGGGCCTTGGCTTCAGGCATCTGCATGTGGCAAGTTTTGAAATGAGAACAAGCAACATTAGGAGTCATCAGCTCTCATTTCTTCTTCCTCCAGCTGTCAGGGGCATGGCATCTTCGGGAATCAAGGGAGAAAGAGATGTCTGGTTTACCTTATAACCTTTGGGGCAGGTCTCAGACCTGAATGACATACAGTTCCTAGAGTCTAGTTTTCTAATATGAGTTTGTATTTCTTCTTTATGCATACTGTGGCACAAAGCATATACATAAAATTTATTAATAGATATAGCAAATTATAGCCTTTAAAAATTCTTTTCTCCAAAAATTAAAAAGTCCCTTTGTTTTTTGCTCATGTACATATATCATTAAATTATTTCTCACTGTCGTCTTTGACTTGAATAAGATCTATCTTTCACATTGCTTTTTCAAAATAAAATCTGTAATCTAGACATAAACATATGCTAACTTGCTAAATTAACTAAAGGTCTCCTAATTTTTTTTCTGCCTATAAAATAAATATTTTTTAATGTATATTTTGAGGAATATACATAAAAATAACTTATAACATTTTAAAATTCATTTGGATAACAAGGAATGATTGGTGATAGTTCTAGACTCCCTTCCCCCTGTTTATTAACAATTATACTTTTGGCCTTGAATGCCATTAATTGTGTATAATCCAGGCAGGTTCATCCTATAAACCCTTTCCTTCATCAGAAGCCACATCCTTTCTTTCTGTCTCTCCTCAGGAAATAAATAGGCACTCAAGGAAGTATAATTAAATTTTAAAAAAGATTAAAAACAAAACAAAGAAAAAAGAGAGTAAGACAAAAAAAATAAAACAGACAAAAAGAATCAAGAAACACCTGTAAGCATATGTAAAGCAGAGACACACATATTCACATACATCCAGGAATCCCATAAAGTTACAAAACCAAAAGTCAGCATATATATGCAAAAGACTTATGAGGTTATTTAAAAAAAAAAAACCTGACAAAACATTATGAGACAAAGAATTTCCAGAAACATGTTGGCCATCTACTGCTAGGCATGGGGCCTACACTTAATCTTTGATGGGAAGCCTATCTGCTCTGAGCTTGTCGGCCACCTGAGCAGTGTCAGGGATAGGTTCCCATTGACTCCCACAAGCTTTGTTCCACTAATGCTTCTAGTGCATCTTGCAGGAAGACATCATTGTACATGGAAGAATTTGTGGCTGGGTTGATCTTCACTTTTCTCCTTCGTTAGCATGCAGAGTACCTTTTAGTACTCTGGTTGCTTCCTTTGGGTGAAGGCTCTTGGTAGGCACCAGCTCAACTTCTGATTCTTACCTACATTTAAAACAAGCAAGCAAACAAAAATGTCAGCGTTAGGGCTTGAATACTAAGTAAACATTCTATTACAAAGCTTCATACCAAAGCCCCTAATATCACCTAAGATAATCGCTTACTCAGTACAGATACACCATCACACAAAAAGTAGAAATAAGAAACATCTAGTAAAATTAATATTTTACCAAAGTTTATTTGAGTTATAAATTATAGGATACGTGTATTTTTTTTTTATTTCTCATAGCTTTGCCTCTAAAGTTTAAGAACATAAAAAGCTAAGCTATGTATGTAGCGACTGTTTGTGTTTGTATAGGTACTGGTTCTGGCCGGCTGCTGAAAAAATCTATGATCAGGTGTTGTTAAAGTATTCAGATACTGAGAGCCTTTTTACTGTCCTGTTAGCTACCTGTGCCCACGGTCGATATTTTTTTGCTGATTTTGTTTTGGGCCATGCCGATATTTCCACTGTAAATCTTTCTCCCAGATACCCATTTCTCATATAAGCATAAGCCTTTGTTTTGGGCGAGGACTTGTCAGAAGATGTCTGCTAACAATTAAGACTATTTATATTTTATTGGTGATAAAAAGAAAAGCTTTGTTTTGCTAGCTTTGAACATCTCTGACTTAAAAGTGTTTCAAGATAATTGACTTTACATAGTTTCCTTGAATGAATGTCAAAATATTTAATTGAAAATCAAATGTTCTATGGATACTTTAATTAATGCACATTTTTAAGTGAACGTGTTAGATCATACAGCCAAAACCCAACAACTGTATGGGGAATAAAATGTAAACAATTTACAAAATGCAATGCACAGTTTGTTGCCCTTGAGTTCCTTGGGCTGTCTGAGACTATGAACGAATGTGAAGTATGAGCTCACAAAGCAAGGCAGCGTAGACGACAGCTGTTAACTGTTAGGGTGTCCAAGCCTGATCAATAGAGGAGGATACGCCATTGGAGAAGACACACTGATGCATAGTTGAGAGCTCCCTACATAATTTGTTAGATCATAATGTGTACATCAGAACTACAGCCTACCACTGACCTTACTTATGGTCCCCACAAGTGACAGGTATTTACCATTGTAAATGAAGGTTTTTTTTTTTTCTTGTGTGGATGACCCATCAGTTCTAACTCTCATGTGAAGGTCTGCTTACTCTATGAAGAAATGCAGAGGAGCAAATCCAAGTTCCGAGGCCTATAAATTGCTATACTTACCCTCTCTCTATCCTTACAAAATTAGGCACAAAATTACAAATAGGAAATTTAATTCTAAATATGGTCGTTAAGTAGCTGAAATATAACAAATTCTGAATGTTTTCTACCAAGTGAGTGAGTTCTGTAAACTGAGGGCTGGTGATAAGCCTAGTGTTAGAATGTTTGCTGGCACGTATGTGGCTTCTAAGATCAGCTTCCCACTGGAGCAGAGAGAGGCAGTATTAACTGTGCTACTTAGAGAATTAAATTATTCCTTTACATTTCTTCCCACTCATGCATAGAAGTGAACTTAAAGAATTTTTGTTACTTCCTGTAGGAATGTTTTCACATGTTTGCCTATTCATGCAATAATGTTTGAACTTAGACTATGTATGGGAACACTTACTAATAGAAGTAAAATTGCTTCTGTTCCAAAAAGGAGGTAAAAATATGTACATATGAGAGTAAACTAATATGAGGCATTTATTAACTGTTTTACCTGACTCATATGATATGAAATATCATATATTGTTAGCACACAAGATTCATATAGTCATATATCGAGCTTTCCATGTTATATAATTTATTAATGGCGTGCATCATATTTCTTTCAGAAATTTTTATTCACTCAACAAAAATAAGATATATTTTAGTGGTCTCTTTTAAAACATTCATATAAAACACAATGTAGAATCAATGTTATGTCATATCATGATTTTTCTTTACCATGAATATAAGAAAAAAATAATTCACTTTTGGAAGATAATTTTGCTTAGTAATATATCTTTATTTGTATTGTTACTCAGCCATTGCAATCTAAATGTTCCACATTCAATTTCAAGATATGAATGTTTTATTTTATTTCATGCATAATTGTCAAAATTACTTTTTATATCAATAAGATATTTTAAAGCCATGTCTGTTCTGTTTTAAAGAGCTGAGAGCCCAAATAAGAAATTCTTACATTCTAATCATAAAACAAGCCCTATAGCTTTATGAAAATATGCAAGTTTATCTAAACAACAAAGTCATGAAATGGAGGAACATTATAGCAGTTTTCTTCCTAAAATGATATATAAGGAAAAGAAATCTGAATATTTGATAGTGCTCTCAAATTGTAACTATAAACTATACAACTAAAACATGTTTTACAGCCTTTTCTTTATTTTGGGAAATTCATATGTAGTTAATAAGAGATACTGTTTTTCTTAAGAACGGTATATGAACTATTTGGAGTTCTTTAACAATGAATTTGTTATTAACCATGTTAAGTCTTAGAAGGCAGTAAGTGAGATACACATTATACACACAGACATACACACAGCAAAATCTTCCAGACTTTTTGTGTGTGTGTGTGTTTGGTTTATATCTAAGTATTTTGTGTTTCTTTTTTTTTAATGTAACATTTCTTTATTGAATCTTTGGGAATTTCATATTATATACCCTAATTGCATTCACACTTCAGTCCCTCCATAACCTCCCCTTACCCCTGCAGCGACCCCCAAAAGAAAATTTAAAAAAAAAAAATCAAAACAAAGAAGCAATCAAATAAGCAAACAAAGAAAAACAACAAAAACAAAAGCATACAAAAAAATCTCTTTGCTCCTCCATCTTTCCCGCCTCTCCAACACCTCTTCATTTATTCTGGTGGCATTAGGAGCCACAGTGTGTCACACAAGGTACCATTTCGTCCGATCAGCTTTACTTACAATGTTCATTGCTGTGAGTCACTGGTCTTGTTCAAGGCCTCTGGTTCCTGCTGCATCATCATCACTGGATCCTCACTGAAATGTCTCTCAGATATCTCACGGTCTCTCAGAATCATGGAGCCCCTGCAGGTATTGTTCCAGAGAACCAGTTCCTTCACGAGCCCCAGCAGTCCCTAGATGGTGTAGATGTTAGGGTGGATCAACCCCACTCAGTTTGTGGTCTTGAGTGGCTAAACTGGTTAGTCTAGGCCACTAGGGTTGCCCCATCAGGCAAGGGGCAGAGCCAGCTCCTCTAACTAAGCCCATGTCATCAGGGTCAGTTCTCCCTTGCTCATGGTAGGAGACCTTCTCTCTGGAGTGTGCAGTGAGAGGCAGGACCAGCAACATACAGGGCCACTTCTGCATGGCCCTCTGATTTCATCACGCATGTTTCTTGTGATTCTCTGTGGTAACACTTACCACAGACATCAACACAGACCCCAGATGCAGCAGGACCACTGACCCAGACATAGCTTCGGCATCGGCCTGTGCCCAGATGACATCCTAGGTCTGGGTGGAAGCACAGGCCACTCAGATCAGAATGGCTCTGGTGTTGGCATGGCCCGTGGATATCAACAAGGCCTTGACCCAGGGCTTCTGTGTGGCAATGCAGGCCTCAGATTTAATTACAGACTCTGGCTGCGGTAAGACCACCGACCCAGACATGGTCCTATGTAGCTGCTAGATCTGGATGACACCAGTGCCCCAGTGGCAGCACGGCCCTGAGAAATCTTCTAGAAAATGTCAGGGTAACCGTGTATCTAGTCTATATGTCTTGTTAGTTACTGTTGGGTTGCATGCTTGATGTCCTGTTGTTTAACCCAACAGAGTTGTTGAGTTAATTAAAGCTTCTGTTAGCTGTTTGTGAGCTCTCCTTTCCATGTAGTAACCTGTCTTGGTCAGTGTCATGGTGCTCTGGGCCCCAGTGAAGACATTTTGCGTTGGTAGTCCTAGGTTTCAGTGCTTAGTTTTGCCCACTTTCCCTCCTCTCTCCCCATCCCTCCTTCCTTTCTTTCTCCCTCATCCCTTCCCCTTGTTACTTGGAGAAGATCTGAACCAAGAATGAGCATCCATCCAGATGGAAGCCTGACTTTAACAGCATGCTGTCCGCCCTGAGTATGTTAGTATGTGACAGCCGTCCCTACCTCATCTAGAACCTGGTTTCTAACTTAGTCATTGATGGTGCTTTTAGTTTACTCCTGCTCCCCCTGCCCCCACCTCGTGCTTATGAAGGCTTTGCCCTGAAACTGGTTTCTGCTGCTCAAGACAAGTTCTCCCTTTGTTACCACACTGGCCTGGAACTTCTGGGTTCCAGTGACCCCCTGTGCCAGTCTAGACACATTCACATGTACCACTGCACCCTAATAACTAATTGAAATATTTTGATGTTGGGTGTATGACATATTTCTCATTTCTTGTTCATCTATTTAGGAATTTATTCCCTATGATGGTCTTGTTTCCTAGGAATCAGTAATTAATCACATAGTTTGAATTATTAGAATAATTATTAGAATAGAAAGGCAATTAGAATCAAATTTCTTTATTCTGAATTTTTTTCTCATGTAAAAATTCATAGTAAATCACTTTGCATTCATAATACGTTATATATTAATTGATATTTTGTTATTAATTATAATTTAGCATTGAAAAATATATAAATCAATTTAGGTGTATCTTTTCAGGTAATAAGTGTAAATGCCCTTTGATGTAAAATTTCACTTGTAGATACTGATGTTTGTGTAAGAAGGACGGCCATACAGTATGTCTTAGAAAAGGCTCCTCTTTCCTTTTGAGTCTGGGGATTAGCCCAGTGCCTCACGTGTGCTAAGTAAAGTAAGCATGTCTGCCCGGATGTAACTTATTTGAAGGCAAATTGTATTTCTGCATGCATACACTAATAGCTCTCATACATAGATGTGTACATATGCATTCATTTATAAATTTACAAATTATTCTCAGAAGTTTCTTCAAGAAATTTCTGATAACATAAACTTCATGGGAGGAGATCACATTTAGAAGTAACAGGGGAGACAGGTAGACTGTTTGCCTCACTTTGGTAGCTTCTATATAATATTTCCTTAAAAATGAAATAGCTAAAATTAAGTTAAAAATAAATGAAAAGATTCAGATAATGAAGAGTAAAGGAATTTACCAGAAAGTTCTCTGAATTGCTTGGTAAAGAACTGAGATTATTCCCAATCCCTTGAGGTGGGGGCCAGTGTCCAGCCACGGGTGGACACTGTACTGTCAGTTTCTACATGCGAAGCTCTCATTACAGTAATGCCACCTAAATTAGTTTGGCTTTCGTGGGCCTTTCTCCATTTCTGTTTCTGACTGCAGAGGTGAGGAGTGTGACCTCACTGGAGAGCCCACTGAATTCAGCTCGGCCTTCAGAGGGCCCCACCACTGTGGGTGTGGGTTCATCTGTGTGGGTTTTATTTCTCAGGCGAAACTCCAGGGCAGGGGAGACTGCATGGATAAGAACACATGGTTGGCTTTGCTAAGGTCCAAAAGCAGTGCTCATTGCCTACATTCCAAATTGTGGAATTATTTCTCAGAAAAGTGAAGCTTAATGGACTCATAAAAGAAAATTGTCCTTCTGCAGCATTAGTGAGGATGGATATGAAGCCAGTCAGTGATGGATTGCTATCAATATAGGTGTGCCCACAATATGCATTAATAAAGGGACATAATATTAAGGGAGTAGAAGCAATCTATTTTATTTTCAAAATAACAAGTGAGAATTATTTCCACAATTATGAATATTTAAGCAGTATTATAGCTTCTCAATATATAACACATGCAAACACACCCCATCATTTTTATTACCAAAACGGAAAAAATAATTAAAACTATAAAAAGCTGCTTTTAGTGTCATTTTAATGTGTCTGTTATTGCCATTTATCTTCAAGAGATAATATGAAAAAGAAATTGAGAAATAATGCATCAGTACATGATAAATTTTATTCACAGCAAACTGATTTTTAAAAATAAAGTCATTTCTGTGTTCATCCAAGGAAACCATAGAGAACATAATGCAGCCATGTGTATGATAAAGGTCTGTTCAAATTTATATCATTTTAAAAAGAAGTGTTTGCCTCCACCACACATGCATACCTTAGATTTCATTTCGTATACTATTTGTATGATTTCCACTTTTAACTATGTTTTAAAAACATAAGCAACATTTTAGTTTATTTTAATAATTGCATTTGTGAATAAATTCTGTTCTCTTTAGTACACACTCTATATTCTCTTATAGGCCCTTCCTTTGGACTGTGGCAAACTAGGAGCTGCCGTTTAAAGACTGTCCCTTGTCCCATTGCTCATTGGAGCTGAGCATGGTGAAGGCCTACACTGAGAGAAGTGGACATCTCTGGGCCTCCAAAGCTAACCACCACGAAGATAGCTTTTAGGGTATTCTTCATCACACCACACAGTTTCTAGTGGTGGAAAAACAGGGCTAAAATCTTAGGTATTTGGCCTGGACAAGTTCGAGTCCTTTAGGGTGGTCAGCCACTCAGGCACTGCAGTGTGTTTTTTACCAGTCCTTTTTGAAATAATCAGTAGGACAAGTGACAGATTTCTAGGTTCCACAGAACTTTCTCTTTGTACATTAAGGCAGTCAGCTTTCCATTGTGAGAGATGGAAGCAGTTGTTTGGAGATGGGGAAAGCAAAGAACTTTAAATGAAAAGGAGAGATGTACCTGTTTAAAATACTCCTGATGTATGGCTGAAGAGAACATGATGGAGCATTGTGCCTCTCGAGTATAACAATGAGGGCGCTACAAGGAGGCGGGATCACAAAAGAAAGTAAAGTAGGAGAGCAAAGGAGGGAGATACATAGCCGACAGCCATTGCACCAAGCCCATAGCATCAGTTTTCCCTTTGTTCCTTTTTCCCAATTCTGTGTTTTCTGTTCTGAACCTACTTTGCTTTCCTGTAATGAGGTGAGAGGGAAACGTGGCCTTTGGAATTTGATAATTTTATGTTATGTGTTTTTGCAGTTCCCTGTGCACTCTCTTAACACTGTACATCTCTCTACTGTATAGTTTTAAGTGGCAGGAAAATAAACTTATTTTTTAGAAATTAATAAATGAGTTTCAAATTATTATGAAAATTTTTATTCTTTTAATTTCTGGACTGAAAATGTTACATTGTACTAAGCCAGGGACTTTATCTGTTTAATTGTTTTCTGTAATGTGAAATTCAACTTCTCCCAGCCACCGAATATTTTGTGATTATTATATGTGGCTATCTAAGATAGTCGCTCCTCCTTGCCTTCTTTTCCATACCCAATGAAATAATTGACTTTAATTGTTATTAGAAGACCTGTGTTCATTTTAATAAATGCTTACCTTATTAAAATATGAATATAGGGATCGATTTCTAGCTTTGTATTGGCTAACCATCATATCCACGGTCTTAGAAGCATGATGTCTGTATGCTAATATGCTTACTTAATCTTTAATACATTATATTTTAATAATATAGGAATGCCAAGCTACGGAAGAGCAAATGAAAAGGTCATTTTTTATTCATGTACTACTGAATGTACCTTCTGCTTGTAGCTCATTATACATGCAGTTGAGCTCAATTTTTTAAAAGTGGAAAGCATACCAAATTAAACCACCAGTTTCTTAACTGATGTTCCCCTTCTTCTCAATTTTATCTATTCTGACGGCTTGTTACACATTTGTGCCCCCTCTCCTCTATTGTAGTCCGAATCTCTGCTCCCGTTTCTATCAGAAGGCTGCCACTTTTCATCAGCAAAGAGGCAATAAATACACATCACATTCACATGTGGGCTTTCATCTGGGGAGCTCTAAGTGTTTTATGCATAAGGAGCATTTCCTGTGGCTTTTAAAGAGGAAACACGAAGCCCAGAAGCTTGGATGACTCGGAAGCCCACACCTGCACCAACAAAAGCCAGGACTTAATTAAATACATTTCTATGAACATACTTGATTTCTTGACCTGGATTTCAAGTTCTAAGCTCTGCTTGAAGAATAGCATGGAAAATTACATGATCAGAATTCACTAGTACCAATCAATATAATTTCCTCTTCTATCTATAAACAACGGTATGAGTACAGGAATATTTAGGTAACATATAAATATATAGTTAGTATATTACTAAATATTTAGAAACTGGATTTCCCAAGTCCCAATATATGTACAGACTTTGCAATAGGTCTTTATATAAGGATGATGAGAATATTTTTGTTTTTTTCCCTTAGTTTTTCCTTATCAAATTTATACATACCCCTAGGTGTTTTATATGCCTGTCAATTCAGTAATTTTGTGGGAAGTTGTGAATTTGCTCAGACATGTGACCATTTCAGGATACTAGACACCTATATGGTGTTCCATTACAAGCATTCATGTTCAAAATTGTAGCTTGACCATGATGTTTTAGATGGTTCCCTTTGGACGAGAAAAACGGCAGAGGGAGTGGGCAGAATAAGAGTGTCCTGAGATAGGATTCTTCATTTACCACTATGCTCATTTAGTCTTCGCTCCAGTAGCCCAGGACCAGACCAGCAGAGAATTCCACCATGCAGGATGGACAGGTCTGAGCTTCCATCCCCCTGAGACACCACAGTCAAGTGTGGCAGTCAGAAGCTGTCACTGGTTCCCAATTCCCCAGTTTGCAGTTCTTGAGTCCTTGTCTGGTTTTGGTGACTTCTGAAATGTGCAGAGTTCTTCCAGGGAGTACCAATGTGTCTGCCTCAGCGAACACTGGCTTCACCCAATGACTGCGCTCTCGTCCTGCAGTTCCCTCAGCTCTCTCTGTGCGTGTGCTCGTGCTGCTGTGGCCCAAATCTGAGGCCTAGAATAGCTGGGGTTTTCCACGGGATTCGAGTGAAGCTCCCTTTATTATGTTGAAAGGCTCTCCAGTTATGGAAATGTCATTTTTGATTGTTCTCAATCTATTCACAATATAGTCAGCTAAGCAGTCATCAAATACACTGAATGCTGGGTTTGTAATTTACTTCAGTTTCGAGAGTCAGGGGCTAAAATAAAATCTGGGTTGAGGATACATATAGGAAGAGCTGAAGGCATTACAGAGTTGGGTAGTTAGTGGGTACTGTTTAGCCACCCCCTTCTTCTTTCTCCTCTTCCTCCTTTTCTTTTTTTTTTTCTTGTATAAAAAGATGAGAGTGTGGATGAATTACAGGAAAGAGGTGCATCTTTCAGCTTTTGGATTATTCCTATCTTTGTTTCACTCAGGGAAAGTCCATACGTTTTGTAATATGCCCAAGTCTTCCTCTCAGTAGAGATAATAAGCCCAGTCACTATTAGATCAGGTTGTGCCCTTGATTTTGAAAGAGAAGAGGAAAGGTAAACTAGTAAGAGTTGTGGTTACATAGATAAATATTGGCAAGTCAAGAAGCTTCTGTTCTATTGGCTGATTGCTGTTTCCATTTATCCAGCAGGTACTCCTGCGTCTAGGCAGCAAAGGGTCTGTTCATCTGGTGCTAGCTCATCACTAACTACATACTAGTATACATACTAAATACATACTAATATAAATCTCTTCCCTAGGGAGCAAATCTCCGTTTAGCTTAATCATTTATCAGATAAAGATAAAACCAACTGAGTGGGGTTATAGGATAAACTGACTACCAGATATGTGGTTAACTTAGAGAGATTGAGCTATGTGAGCTGATTGTGCTTGATACGACCAGGAGTCAAGGGATTCCTGATACCAATGCTACAGCAGAACTTGTTGTTCTGAGTTACTTATCTGTCTAGATGGGTGTGCTGACATAGGTTATTTTTAGCATAATCCCTTAGCATGAACTCGAGAAGGCACCCTAAGCCTCCTGATTTCCCTTTAGGGGAGGTTTGCGTGCATCTCGATGATTGAGCACAAGTTCTTTCATCTTTAACTACGTAACTGTAGAAAAGATAGCCCTTTTAAGTTTTCAGCTGAGTTGTATAAAGATCAAGTTCATGCCGCAGAAGTGCTCCAGAGTGAGCTTGGGAGACAGAATAAAAAATTATAAATCTTGGCAATCCTTAAATGGGAGATATGAAAACTGAGGTTTTTGTTCTTTTTGTTGTTGTTTGTTTTCTTTTTGAGGCTTACAAGGCTGCACTTCAGAATGCTGGGGAGCTCCAGGTCATTTGGAGTGCCATCCTTTTTCCCTATCATATTGGAAGTCTATGATTATTAAACTTATCGATCTTATAATGCAAAGATGCTGTTAATAGCAACATTTCATTAAAATTAGTATCTTGTGGAATTTTAAAAGTTTAATACAAAAAGTGTTAAAATTATAGTCATTTTGTTTTTTAGATGGCATCTCAGTTTATGGTCCACTAGTCTGGAACTCACTACTTAGCCCAGGCTAATCTCACAGTCATGGTCTTCCTGCCTCAACCTGTCATCTCAGTGGTGATGCCACTGTGTCCAGCATTAGACTCTTTTGCAAACTAAAATCTTTTATTTTGAGATATGCTGTATTTATTTGTTATGTCAAATGTGTTTTGCCCCAAATTTTTATTTATGTTTTCTTCTTCAAGCAGGCTGGTAGTTTTGAAAACCTTTTCAGAATGGTACTGTGATGCCTGCAGTTTGCATGTCTCTTTGTTAAGCATCTAGGCTGCAAACCATGCACCTTTAAAGTCTGACTTCTTACTCTGTCTGTTAAGCTGCCTGTTGTTTGCACACCATGTGGGGACAGTTAATGGAGATTTATGATTCTTCTTATAATAGAAAACCCTTAAAGTGAAAGAAAACTTCTTTCCAAGCACGTAAATCAGTGTCCCATCTTAGAAGTGCTTACACTGATGACACAGCAGTTCGGTATCCATGTTCAGGCCCTGAGTGATGGCAGTGGATTTTAGATGGTTTTCTAGAAGGTTATTTTGGGGTTTCTAAACTAAGTTCTGTTTTGCAAGACACCATCTCAGTCCCATAACTGCCTCTGTCACAGTGAGAAAGGTCTCTTAGGTGCTTCAGTGTGTTAACGGCTTGCCTACTTTGTGTGTTTGTAAACCCATCATGTGTTGACTGGAGTTTAGACGGCACACATCCACTACTCACACCAAGGATCATGTCAGGAATTGATAATGTACAGATAAGCAGTGCAGAAAGGAAGTGGCCAAAACTAGGAGAACTGATTATAGAAAATTTAGTTTGTATTCTCTGGAATACGAAACCTGAGTGTTCCAATTTAGTGCAATTTCACACTGTCCTCATATACTTTACAGCAGTTGAAAATCAAGTATCTGGCCAGAGGCTCTGGCCTTTCCAGGAGAGGGCGCAGCATTGACACGCTGAAGAAAACCATCATAGGTTTTGCAATGGCTTTCACCCTTGGGTGCGAGCAGTAGTGAGATCACCCGTGTGCCTGCGCAGTGTGTTTGCATGGCAGGGGGTCCTGATAATTCCCACGTGCTGTATAGGTGGTCTGCCCCTAAGCTATGTCCCTAAACATAGCTTATAATGGAAGTTTATAATGACTTTATTTTGTTTTGGACCGTCATTCGTTTTGGAAATTAAACATAAATAATTTTAGAAAGCTGTCAGGGTCAGAGCCAGTTAAATAAAGGCACACCATTCCCAGTAGGTCTTAGGTTCCTTATCATCATGGACATTATCTTATTATTATAAATTGTTACTTCAAACTCAGGCCGAAAATGAGATCAAAAATCAAAACAAACATGTATCATGTTCCCCACCCCCCACAAAGAGATAGTTACCTATGAAAATCTTTTGACAGAGCAGGAGTGCTTACTAAGCACTTTGATTTCTCCAAGAAGAGATAGTGGCACAATTTGAAATCTACCTGTACACATCTCAGTTTTTATTTACTTAATAATGTTTATTCGGTTACATAATTTATTCTGGGGAAGCATTCTGCACTTGTCTGCAACAACCCCAGCCCAGGTTCTCAATTTTAAAATTCATCAGACCATGTAACTTTAAATTTTTTTTTAATTTAAGATTTATTTATTTTATGTATATGGTGCTCTATCTGCATGTACACCTGCAGGCCAGAAGAGGGCACCAGATCTCATTATAGATGGCTGTGAGCCACCATGTAGTTGCTGGGAATTGAATTCAGGACCTCTGGGAGAGCAGCAAGTGCTCTTAACCTCTGAACCATCTCTCCAACCCCATGATTTTCTTTTATATATGTTAAATACAACTTTTTTATGTGTCATTTCTTTGCTTTCTTGCTTTTTTTTTTTTTTTACAGAATCTCGCTCATTTAAAAAACAAAATCAAATGTCATAAACCTGAAGTTTAAAAATCATTTTGGAGTAGTATTATATTTTTCTTGTAATAATGCAATAACACATTGGTTATTAATTAGATTATCCCATCTTTAGAGGAAAGGGGACCAGTTATTCATTTTCTTGTAGTTAATAACTTGAACAGGTTTTAGAATTTAAATAATTAAATGCCTTTCTATCGCAGGCTTCACTTCCAGAGAAACATAATAGAGACACTTTTTTTGTTCATTTTTATTGTTGGGTTTATTGTTTGCTTGCTTTCTTGCTTGTTTGTTGGGGACAAGATGGCACCATTTAACACTAACTGGTCTTGAAATCAGTATGTAGATCTCACTGCCTCTGAGTGCTATGATAAAAGGTATACACCACCATGCCTGGCTCTTCACCCCTTTTAAAGAAGAGTGTAAGAAACATTCACAGAGAGATGCCAAATGGTGGAGAAAAGAGAAGCCTGCCAGTGTCTTTGGGACCTGGTAAACAATGTGGGTATATCCCTGAGTTTTTCCTTTTATCTGTCTCAGACTTTGAGCTATGAAAGCTGGCAATCTAGTAGTAACAGTGAGTACGTTTCAGATTGTCTCCAAAGAATACAAATAATCCACAGTTATTTGCTGTTGGCCTGATTACATATGTATAACATATACTTAGCATTAATAATCAAGATTTCATATTGCAAAATAGTATACAAAAATCAACTGTTTGTCTACAAAGTAGTAGTGAGCATATGGATACCAAAATTAAATTCCAGATCATTTACATCCACTACAAAGGACAAAAAGGAAGAAATTTTCAAGCTAACAAAACATGCCTCATGATCACATCCTCAGTACTCCACAGCCCTTAAAAATAAAAATCTGGATGGGGCATTCACAGTGGTAGAGCACTTCCTAGCACACAAGGAGTCCTGAGTTTAGCCAGTGCTTCAGAGACAAAACAACATAAATGACAACAAACCCCTAAGTACAGAAAAACGTCCTGTTTAATTACTAGAAGTCAGTTTCATAAAGACAACAGAATTTTCAAAATTAATATGAGTTTGACAAAATTCCTTTATAAAACTCCTGATGAGTTCTTTTTGTACATGTGAGCAATTACCCTAAAACATAGATGGAAAGTCCGAGAACTCAATAGAAATAACAAGTTGGGCTCTGACCACCTACACAGCTGCATGCTCCAAGACACATAAATACATGCAAAAATCAATCAGTAAATAAGCGTAAAAAAGGAAAAGAAGGAAACAAAATTTCCTCAGTAAAACAGAGATGTCCCATTTAAATATTCTCGCTTGTGAAGTGTGAGTGTTCTCCAAGATCTTGTCCTTTAGCTGTGTTTGTTACTGCTGTTGAGATGAGATGCTGTCACCAAAGGCAACTTGAGGGAGAGTGTATTTTGGCTTGTGGTCACAGAGGGCTAGATGTCTGTGATGGTGGTGGAGCTGAGGGATCGCAGAGGAAGCAGAAGAGAGTGAGCTGGAAGTGGGGCCAACCTGTAATTCTTAGAGCCTGCCCCAGTCACATAGCTGCTCCAGGGAGCCATGAGTGGATGGAGGCCATTTGTCATTGAAAGCTCCACAGTAGCAATGCCATGTGGAGTTGGATCTAGGACATTAAAGGACATAGGTAAAGCCATGGTAAACATGACAAAGTGACGAAGCTGAGTGCACACAGTCGCCAACCATATTCGTCTTCATCCGTGTTTCACTTTTAGTCCTGCACATTTTCTCATACCTTCATAATCATCCAACTGTGTATGCATGCTCATTCGTTCAGAAATATGTGTGCTATTGTTGCCTATTTTGTTCTGTAAAGTGACTTAAGAAGCTCTGTTTGCTGTTTTCAAATTTCATAAATTCAATTGAGTTTATTTTAATACTTTTAAATTTTTTTTCTAAAGAATTTGATTTCAGAATTATAGGTTTGAGGATTTCAGTCCTTCAGGATTTCAGTGTTCAGTCTTGGGATAATGTCTTTGGGGATTCTGGCCCAAGGGGGTCATGTGTGGACTGCAGGAGTCTATAAATTTAGGAAGGAGTAATAGGCCGTGTTCTACACTGATTTTGTCTGTATGTGCTATTTTAACATGTCTTTTCAGATCCTTCCCACACAACCCAAAATAACTGATGGGAAAGTCAGTGATGGCTTTGTGTAACTGAGCTAAAATGATCACAGATGTGTGACCCTGTGTTTGGGGGCTGCACCCAAAAAATGGTTGTGACCATCAACTGTAGTTTTCTAGATCCACTTAGTATTCAAGTGTCTAGGCCACTGTCCTACTGCTGTGAGGAGACACCATGACCAAGGCAACTCTAATGGAACAAAGCATTTATTTGGGGGCTTGGTTATAGCTGTAAGCAATTAGTCCATTTCCATCATGGTGGAAAGCAGGCAGTCATGGTGCTGGGTCAGTAGCTGAGAGCTTTACATCCTCACTAGTAGGCAGCAGAGAGATGTTGAGCCTGACATGGGCTTTTGAAACCTCAAAGCTCACTCCCAGTGACACACTTCCACCAACAAGGCCACACTTCCTACTCCTTTCTAAACAATTCCAGTAACAGAGGACTACATATTCATATCCAGTAACAGAGGACTACATATTCAAATATATGAGCATATGGGAGCCATTCTCGTTCAAACCACCACAGCAATATTTTATTAGTATACTTTATATTTAGCTCTTAAAAATGCACAGCCCCTTTCATCTTTGAGTATGGTATCAAGATGAGATCAAAGATTTCATTTCGTTAATCCACGCTATCTCTTAATGACTAACACTGTTCCTCTCTTCCTTTGCATGACATTGGTTTGTTAAAGAACGTGAATCATTCTTTTGACAAGAAATTTTGCATTCTGGATTTAGCTAATTGTCTTCTTATGCTGCCACTCAGTACGTCCTCTTATTCGTCCTTTTATTTCCTTAAAATGGATGAGTAAATTTGGGATAATTAATATTAGATTCCAGATGTGGAGGAAAGTATTCCATGAATTATCCTGGCTGCCTTCTGTCCTTTCTTTCCTTTGTTTCTTCTCTATCGTCTTTTGGTCCCTCGGCCTCCTGAGTACTGGCAGGATAGTGCTGAAATATCATGCCCTTTTGTTATGTCTTTCTGCAGTCAGTTAGGGAGTGCATAATGTCTACACATAATAGAAATAAGTTATCCCTCTCATCTGTACCTGTACGTGCAGTTTTGTGGCAGCCCTTCTACCTCCGGAAGGTGGGTGTTTCTGAATCCCAGCACAGTCATGGTCCAAGTCATTCCAGTCAAAGCACTGTCTTGACTCTTCAAGCAAAGAAATGTTTACGTGATAGAAAGCACTTTTGAATTATAAATTGCTTACCCCATCTACCTTCTCTGAAAGATATGCCCTTTGAAGCCTGTTTTTGTCTGTGGTCTTTGCTGTTACCTTCACAAATTATCTATTCTCCCTTTCCTGCATTGGAGCATTTTATGTGAAGTAAATTTATTTTCTTTTAAACCATTTCCATTTAAATAGAAATGTTTCTTTTCTGATTTGAAGAAGTTTAAAATGAACTTCTTGAAACTAATGGCAATTTATAAATTTTAGCAGCCATAATATATTCAAAAACTGTTTTAGGTTTTCTTTGTCTGTTATACTAGTGAATGTTACTGTGCCTTCTCCATCAGAAGGAATTTTAACTGGGGGAAATTTAGAATAATTTTTGTGCTTCCAATCCATGTTCTTCTCCTCTTGTTCTACTTATGTGTTTAGTGCTGGTGGTTTTCACATAGTTTTTTTTTT
>NC_022030.1:26387651-26400113 GCF_000317375.1 Microtus ochrogaster
GGTTCTACATGGGTATTTGTCTTCTTATCTACATGTAGTTTAGTTATCATTCAAAAAATAAAGCACTACTTTGCCAAAATATTCTCACTAAAAAGTGATAAATTTGTGGGGTTTTCCAAATGCTAATTTGATAAAGTGACATGACTTACCCTATTAGCATGTGACAATCTTTCTCTCATTCATTCATCAAACCTGATTGACCATATTATCAAATATGAGCAGAACATTCTCAGCGGAACTTGTGACTGCTCCAGTGGTCAAAACAGAAAGAGGGATTTCTGAAGACAACCATCGTTCTAAAAAGATACAAGTGCTCAGTCCTTAGAGAAGTGAACATGAAAGTATAAGTAGGGGAACTGTATTACCCAGCGTGTACAGATTGACCATCAGAAGTTTGCTTGCAAGATGAGCCCTGTGCAGGAGTTGTAGAGGACACATCAGGCATGCCATTGTTTTCAGAAGTAGAAAGAAGTTCTCCACGGAAAAATGAAGACTTCATATTGTCTTTGCTAATTCTACAGCTTTAATGTTTTGTGGTTGTTAATTCAATTATAGATGAGAGGGGAAATCCTTTTCCATAGGACTTTGTGGCTTCTTCGCACCTGCTGTGGCCTGGACCACATAGCAAAGTATCAGATATCAAGCCTGTTCAGCTGGAGCCAGACTCCAGATGATTGGGAATGGGCATCAAAAGGCAGGCTCAACAATGCACACGGAGCACTCTCTGTTTGTGTGAATACGTGCTCTGCCAGCCACATGGAAGGACTTCCGCCAAGTACAGCTGCGCTTCTTGCTCTCTGACATTAGTTACACTTACATGGGATATTATCACATTCACATTTGGAGTTTATTAATTTTTGCAGTAAGTGCACCCTTAATCTTAGTGTCTTTGTAGACTTTTATGTTTACAATTAGTTTAGAAGAAAGTATAAGCATAAGTATCCTCAGATAGTATTTTTAATTTGAAAGTGAAAGGGAAGTTTGAGTCACTTTGTGTGCCTCTTTCAAAATTATATCTTTAGCCGAAACAGGGTAGAAGGTAATGTACTGGGAAGAGCGAACCTAAAAATAGCATTTTCATTGCTTAGAAATGCCAAAGCTTAGAAAGCACTGAGAGAGGATGGAGTGACCTCCTTGTTAACAAGGCCTGTGTTGAGATGATACTAAGTGTGCTTTAAAAACAATTAGCTTTAATGGTCTGAAATTTGCATGTCCTTATTGAGTAATATAAAAGTATAAATTGCTTTCATACAGTTAATAATTTTGTAATGATTCCCAGTGGTTTACATTTTTAAATATTAATCTTGTGAAAAATAAAATAGTGACTCATAGAATTTTTAGTGTGTTTTTACACAGCTGAGAAGTAATAGTATACCTTTTTTTCTCTCTTTAACTACTAGAATTTGGAAATATGACATGTATAGTAATGTGCTAAATATTTTCTTCTTACTTTTACATTCTATACTAAGATAATCTTTCCTACATAGCAGAAATTCTCAGATACAAAACCCTGTGGTGTGCTTGGCTATGTTCGTTTGATTTGTTTGCCACTTTGTACATCTGTAGCCCAACATAGATGTCTTTTTAAAAAGAGACAAGCAGGAAATTGCTCACGCTTATGCATGACTTACTCCTGGCACTTGGGAGCTAGTGCAGGGAAGTTCCAGCAAGTTTGAGGCAAGCCTAGACTACATTGTACCTGAGTTACTCAGATAAAGAAGGAACGGGAAGTGAGGAAGGAAAGAGGGAAGGAAGTAAGGGAGGCAGGGAAGGAAGAAGGAAAGAAGGATAATCTAAAAATGAAAAACGCAAGCCTCTCACTACAGAGTGCAATACCGTATTAGAACAGACTCGGTTATCACAATAACAAGGGCATCTACAAAGTAGTTGACTGTGTATGTGGAATGGGATTTGTGGGCATTGGCCCAGAAAGTGTGAGAACTGACTGAGAGCTAAACTTCAGTAGCAGCTCAGGCTGCACACATGCTAAAACTAATAGTATTTGTGATTTATTCACGGAACAATAGGTACGTCTCGTTTTAATTTTTTTTAAAAAAAGGTCCTCTAGCCGACTTTCAACTCCAGTTAATGATGTATACTATAGTGTTTAGGAGTGAACTACATTAGTCTTCACTTGCATTACGAGGCATAAAAATAAGATAAATCCATGAATTAAAGTACAGACAGAGAAAGCCGAATGCATCTTATCAAAATGTCACTTACAGAATTAAGTGGTGGGTAGTGGGATTATCAATGCAGAATTCCTTCAACTTTTGAAATTTTCTTTCTAAAAGTGTTGACAGAAATGAGTGTTTATTCTAAAACGTATAAAAGACTTACTTTTGGGGGATTATTTTAAAACGGAGATGAATGTTCTTCCTTTTTTTCTCTCTCTCTCAATCACAGCTTAAAAATTTGTGATATGTAATTAAATCATCTTTTGTTGTAAGTAGATTGCTTGTTCGTTCCCAGCTGCTCAGCCCTGAAATAACCACACAGAAACTATATTAACAAATCACTGCTTGGCCTGTTAGCTCTGACTTCTTATTGGCTACCTCTTACATCTTAATTTAACACATTTCTACTAATCTGTGTATAACCATGTGGATGTGGCTTACCAGCAGCGTTCTGTCTGGTGTGTGTCTCTGGCCGGGCTACATGGCTTCTCTTGACTCTGCCTTCTTTCTCCTAGCATTCAGTATAGTTTTCCCACCTAACTCTACTCTGCCCTGTCAACAGACTGAGGCAATTCCTTTATTCATTAAACAATAAAAGCAACACATATACAAAAGGACCTCCCGTACTAAAATTTGTGATATCTAATTAAATCATCTTTAAAAAATCTGTGATATCTAATTAAATTATCTTTTAAAATTTGTGATGTCTAATTAAATGTCACTAGGTTGTTACCTTTATAAATAAAAATTCCATATGCACAATCCATTGATTAATAACATTTTTAATGCTCCGTGGGTAGGGAAGAAAGGTAATTTGGGTTTTCGTATTGTCAGAAGCTCCCACCTGGGGTTGAGGGCTCTGCTGGAGCCATTGGCGAGGAACATGCGGAGGTGCAAACTCTTCATCTCATGGATGCTGGAAAGGAGAAAGAGAGAAAGGAAGAACCTGGGAAGTTTCCTCTCACTACTATATAACAAATTACCAACTTATCGCTTAAAACATAAATAGAATTTATTCTCTCACAGTTGCAGGTAATAGATGGACACAAGTCGTGTTCCCTGAGCTGAAGAAAAGGTGTCAGTCTACCTCTGAATGTTCCCCTTCGCTTCTGGTGGCCGCTAGCAAGCATGATGACATGGCTGTATCCCTGCAGGCTGCCCCCATAGTGATGAGGCCTCCTTTTGTTATGCTGCTGCCACCCAACTTTTAGGTACCCTTCTGCTGGTCATTAGGACCCACCTATAGAATATAGAATAAGTTTTCATCTATAGGCTATGTGAACTTTGACCTGACATTTAGGGGACATTATTTAGGTACTGAAGATACTGTGTGGGTGTGTGTGCACACAAACATTCTTAGAACTGAGATGCTGTGCTGTGCAAGGACTGAAATAGTATTTATCAATTAACTGCATACTGTCTCCTAGATATTGCTATATATATTATATAATATGTATACACACACTGTATATATTTTACTTATTTTTCTAACTGGGGGGATGGACAAAATGTACATAAACTTACTAAACCATGCATTTCTTTCTTGTGTTTGACAACTATTAAAACTTTAGAGTTATCAAAAAATAAAAGTGGGGAGGCCTCGTTCAGTGTCAGTGCTCTGAGAGACGTGCTGTAGGGAACTCTATCCTTGTAAATCACACCACCTTACTCGTGTGGAGGATGTGGGAGTGGATAAGATAGGGTCCCCTGGAAAGACACATCCATCTTTGGATTCATATACTTAATGAAAACTTTGGTGTTTGGACATCTTTATTGTTTGAGTAAAAACATCTTTGTGAACATGAAATGGAGCCCTAAATCCTTGGAGGTTGATGTTGTGACTTCTGCCTTAGAGAAGAAACTTCTGAAAGCTAAGTTCCATCTTGGTTTCAGAACTGTGCTGTTCGGGCACACAGACACAGGGGCTATAGCTGAGCATTGCAAACATGTCTGTTCCATAGCCAGGATTGTCAAAGCCCCTTTTACAGGTCTGTTCATTACTGTGTAGAGTGGGGAGGCAATGACTGGTATGGTCTGCATGTGGAACACAGGGGACTGCTTTCAGGAGAGGGTTTTCCCCTTAGACTGTGTGTGTCCTGGGACCAAGCCCAAGGAACCAGCCTCAAGGCAAGTGTTTTTACTAAGCCGTCCCTCTGCCTCATAGATTTTCTACATGAAACATTAGAAATTAATAAAATTGTGGTGCCGTTAAATATCTATTTTATCATTGTGTTGTATTTCAGTGTCATCTTCCCCACCCCCTAGCTTTTCCTTGGGGTCAGTTTCTCACAGATCAAGGACACAGCTGTGTATCCTTGATAAGGAATGGGAGGAAATTCTGCAAATGACAGGGGATATTTTGATACTTTTAAAGCATCCTTTCCTTAGGAAGATCGTAAGCACACCTGCTATCTTTGCAGTGTGTCCTGAGTAGCAGGTCTTGTTAGAAATGCACCTGCATTGTGAGTCTTACACACACTCATGTTCTTCCTCTCCTGTGCTTCCTCAAAAGCTTATTCTAGTCTCGCCCCATGGGTGGAAACCTTCACGTCTAAATTACATAACTCTCAGACTACACTTGTTTGCCTTTATTTTAAACCTACTTGGTCCCCTTCAGATTTCTCTATACTTTTTAGAATATTACTGGCTATAAATAAACAGTTAGTTTAGAGCCATCAGTGACTATTGGGTCTGTGAATGCATTGTTCCTCCTCTTTATATAGTCTTTCCAGGAGCTAAAATCAAACCAGTATTCAAGCTAATGCTTGCTGAATGTAGCACTGTTTGCATTAAACAAGACCTTTTCATAGTTGCCTCTTTTCTGAACTATGGCATGGATTTGAATTCCCAGATTCTCTAAAGTTGTCAAATACCTTAAGTATATTGTGTATGTGATGAGGGTTACTTACATTTCAGTACACGGTTACCCCCCAGTGTGCGCACACACGCGCTTACACACACACACACACACACACACACACACACACACACACACACCTATAATGTTTTTCCAGCATTACTGGGTATAAATTGGATATTCCTTTGGGATCTTTAGGAGCATGAAACCAACTCCAAGCATGCTTATGTGACGTCCTTTCAGCGTCTGGCTTTGTTGTCATGTCTTTGCTCACTAAGAACTTTTGAAAGTAACAGCCTGTTTCCCCTGACCCCTCCCACTTGCTCAGAATGCCTGAACCTGTTGGTTTACGTTGTTAGATCCTGAAAGAAGTGTGTTCCTGTGCAGGGCAGGAACCTACCTACCTACCCTAATCCTGTGGTTCTGCTCCTTTTCACTGCTGTCGACATAGAAAATGTCTGTAGTAACCAGTCATAGAGAGTTCACTCGAGATTTGCTTTCCTAGCCTTTGTTCCTTTATAAAATAACAGAGTACTGCCCCGGGACTGTCACTCGCTCCTCAGGTGCCTCCAGCCTGCTTTTTCAGCAGAGAGCCCCACTGTCTTGAAGCAAAAGTGAAAGGTGCCTTCTCCCTTCTCCATGTTTCTTCACTGCCTTTTCTTTGTGAGTTGCCACGAGAGCATGGGTAGCTTTCCCCCACTATCACTATGGTTTCTGTCACTATTAACAGCTAGTTTCATCAGCTTTCTGCAACTTTTCTCATTTTGGGGAAATGACTAGTCCAGACAAAGCCACATGAATTTTAGTGATTATGGTATCTCAGTTGCTAAATTCCTCGGTCTAGTGCACCTACACAATTATGATTTGTTATTTAGTTACAGTGTTGACTGTGGACACATACATTTTTTAAGAATTATATTTTGGGGCTAGAGAGATGGCTCAGAGGTTAAGAACACTGGCTGTTCTTCCAGAGGTCCTGAGTTCAATTCCCAGCAACTACATAATGGCTCATAACCATCTGTAATAAGGTCTGGTGCCCTCTTCTGGCATAGAGTTGTATTGTATACATAATAAATAAATATTAAAAAATAATTAAAAAAAATAATTATATTTCACTGAGTGGTGGTGGCACATGCCTTTAATCACAGCACTGAGCAGAGGCAGGCGAATTTATGAGTATGAGGCCAGCCTGGTCTACAAAGTGACTTCCAGGACAGTCAGAGAAATCCTGTCTTGAAACCCCACATATACGCAGAAAAAAAAAAAAGAAGAAAGAAAAAGGAAATATATTTATAAATATATGTAAATATAAGTACCAGATATAAAACTTATTCCTCTCAATTAAAGGTTTCATTTATAATCAAGCCTTTGCATAGTTGAATAAATTAAATGTTTGAAACAAAATCTTTAGATGTATTGTATAGGCCAGTGGAGTCTGGGACATGAGGGATGTTACCATGATAGCCAAAGAAGTGAAGATTGGAGAGGCTGTCTTGGCATTTCTAAACCCTACCCTTCTGTACTAACTCCATGTTAAGAAGAAAGTGTAGAGGGCTTTGTTCCTCCACCCTTCAAACAAATGCATATCAGATTAAATCAACTATTATCCTTTGGTATTTAAAAATTACAAGCTATATTGCTGCTACTAAAAATTCTTGATTGAGGCTATTATCGTCACTCGTAGAAATAGAAGTATATGAGCAGTTAATATAAGTGTAATTGTTATTTAAGTAAAATTGTTAATGGTTCTGTCAATATAATGGCTAAAACAACCAAACTTGACCTACGGCCTTTCTTCTCTATAAATATTAGAGCAAAGATGGTTCATCCCTGACACGAACATTGGAAGGTAATAGCAGAGGGCCAGGAAGCAGAGCTGCTGTGGTCCAAAGTCTCGGATGCAAGTCCCTGTATTCAGCAGTGATTGTGGTTGAGCCTCAGAAGTCTGAGTTCACTTAACTGTACTTCAGGATGGTGAAGTTTGTGTTATGTGCTTTACGTTTCTCCTTCCTCTCTGTGAAAGATGTGTCCATTGTTTTGTCCCCATGCCTGGTCTAGACAGTGTTCCTGTTGCTTCTGTCTTAGAGTCCAAGATGACTTGAATCTCATGTACTCATAATTGCAGAATTAATTATGTGTATATCATCTCTATTTATAATCTCTTCTTAGAATTATTTTGTTAGTTTTTTGGTAGGCCAGAGGGTAACTGAGGCTTAAAAGTTAGTGACAGAGTGCAGCCTTCCTGAGGATAAGTGCGCAAGCAATGGGACACATGGGAGCAGAAGCACCCCCCTCTTTCCCTTGTGTTTGGTTCGAGCTATCTCATTACAAGCTTGCCACAATATCAGATTATTCTTTTCTTCTTTTCTCTTCAACACTGCTAAATTATTTTTTCATATCACTACAATTGCTTCCTCAAACAAAATTTTGAGAGGTGTTTTGGGATATTTAAAAACTATTGCTAGCCGAAGCGGGGAACCCTTTCCTTAATATTTACATTTTGTTTTTACCTCCCATGCTCTGTAGTTTTCTGAGACTCTGCCTTCTCAAAGGAGAAGGAAACCCTTTGTCAGTGTGTTGTCCCAGTTGCCTCGTTGATTACACAGGGTCAAGGGAGGTCTGTGTTGAACATCAGTCTTTGGCTGTTTCACAAAACTCCTGCGGAGGGTGGGCCAACTCCCAGAGAGTGACGTAAAGAGGCAATTAGTCACTGTGAAACAGAGTATGGCTATCTTGGGGTGAGGACATGCTTAGCTCTTTCTTAAATGAAGCCTGAAATCTCATATCCTGAATAAACCACTAAAATAATATAATCAGCCATTTTAAATTAAAGATCAGTCAAAAATAAAATATCTGTTTGATGTACAATGCGGACAAGGCTTTGATATCAGCGTTTGCAGCGGTTTGGGTAGAGAACAAAGGGGAAGTCCTCAGTCAGATGTTCTGTACCCTGCTTCTACACAGACATCAAACTTTTTGTTTTGGCAAGTATGACAGATACCTTTAAAATATTGCTGGCATTACTATAATCGTTAGTACTTATCATCAGTGGTAGAAGTGGTGGGAGCTGGCCAGGATTATCCCTGACTGACTTTGTGCAGTAAAGAAATGTTCCCCATAGACTGTAGCTCACCACAGTGGATCCCAGTGCTGATGTTTATACTGTTATCAAATGTCTGTTTTTTACAAGTGTCTAAGCTTTTCTCTGCACAGTAAATTTGTGTAATGCATAGACCAATAAAATCTTTTCGTCTCCTCTCTGCATTAAACTGTCAGGGTACCAAAGGACAGCACCAGTTTTAGCTTCATCCATGTTGTACAGTGTCTGGATGCCCCTCAGTCATTGAAGATGAACTGATGGAGCCCCCCAAACAGCAAAATCACAGAAGGTTTTTAGCAGCAACTATTCCAAAACTACCATATTTTTTTCTCAGTGACAAAAAATTTAAGCATTTGAAGGATCTTTATTAGTGGATGTCTCTTCTTCATTTTTGTCTTACAATTCCTAGTATTTCCATTCACCCTAAAAATGACTGCCTATATTTGAATCTTAGTAATTCTGAAGATACTTACAGTTCTGTATTCATGGTTATGAATACTAATATTAATAACAAAAGTAAATAGTATTTGATCCATCACAACTTTTTACATTCATCATTATATAATGAATATTATACATCATTATATAATGATGTACCTTGACTGTATTTTACATTTGATAAAAATGTTGATTTTAAATAAATGGAAGTTAGCATATTTTCTGCTCTCTTGCTTGGCTTATGGACTGCTCCCCAAAAGTTAGCTTAGTTTGTTAATGAACTTGTGGTAAAAAGGACAGAGCACTGGCTAAATTAGAAATAAGATTTTGAATAAAATACCCAAAGCATTAATGCCAGAATCAAATTTATTATAAACTTGTTAGTTTAAGTTTCCTTTTCTGCCTCTTAGAAAAACTAAAAGTATTTTGTTTCTTGGTAGGTCAAAGAAATGTGCCGTTTACGTGTAAGCCTTACTCTGCCTGAAGACTATTTTAAATATTGTATTAAGTAAGCATTCAAATTCAATTAATGCGTGATTTGATATATGGGTAAAGAGAACTATTTTCCATGTGAGTTGTTCATGATGACACTTATAACTACATAGAGAAACTCTGTTTGCTGTCATGTTACTCTTTCTTAGCTGAGTTCCATGACTCATAAGCAGAACCTAGCTGATGTTGAGAGTGCTTCAGGGCAAGTTACCACTGCTTGGAAAGAAAGTTAACGATGAGCTCTGCCTTCTCCTCAGAATTCTCTAACCCTAGGAAGGGCCACGAATTCAGGGATCTGAAGAGATGCTTCTCCTGTTTGCAAACCACAGGAACAAGTTTCTACAATGGTCATTTTCTAACCTTTCTGAGGGATAGAATGAATCTGCCACCATTTCAGTGGGAAATGTCTGCCTAAATAGATCTCAGATTCACTAATCAGTTACTGGCTTTCTAGAGAATGACATTTGGTAAGTGAGAACTTAATTGGTGTCCCAAGATAATTGTTGCTAACTGGTGGAGCTGGTGACATTTTGCATGTCACTCGTAGTTTCTACCCCTGTGGTATATTAAGAATGTTTTTTGAGTAAATGAGTTAGCATTTTAATTGCAAATCAATCTTTTAAAAAATCAGCTTATATATCTTCTATGAAAATATCTTGACAAGCGTTCATGAAAGTTAGACATGACTTTGTATTTGGTAACTGCAGTTATTGGTGTTGCATAGAAGAGCATTTATGAGAAAGGACATGGAGAAATACAAAGTGTTCTCAATGTATCATATGCCAAATTCCTGAAATAATCTTGTTTGTCCACCAAGTTCAATTGATTAACCTAAAGACAAAATAATTATATTAGTCTGTTTCTGTAAGGCTAAGCTATCCTGTTGCTAGAAAAAGAACCTACAAATAGAATGCTCATAGATGAGATTTTATTCAAATAAGGGAACTAGTCATAAATTCTTGAATTTACATAAATTTTTTATAAATTTTCCTTTCTTTAAACCTTGTGATCTTTCCACATATTCTAAAAGCATGGTGCACTTGTAAATCATGTGCAGTGTGGTTAGATTATTCTTCAGCAGAACTCGATTTCAGACTTCAAAAAAAAATCAATCAGATGTCATTATGCTTTTTGCCAGATGCCAAATTATGTTTTGGCAACCTCTGGTATCACTTAAGTAGCCCATCTGTGAATTAGCACGGCATCCTTCAACCAGGAGGCCTTGCTTCCTCCTTGCTACTCTGTTTAGAGCTTGTAAACTGTCAATTCCTTTCTCAAGTGTGTGTGTGTGTGTGTGTGGTGTACGTTCACGTGTACTGTGGTTTGTCTATCGACAGACCATATAACGTAGTCAATTCCTTTCTCAAGTGTGTGTGTGTGTGTGTGTGTGTGTGTGTGTGTGGTGTACGTTCACGTGTACTGTGGTTTGTCTATTGACAGACCATATAACGTAGGTTTACTCAGAAATCCAGCTCTGTTTTAGAACCTTCATGTAGGTCACTTCTATGGTGTCTTTTGAGTTGTGAGGTTTCAGCTCCATGTTTATCCAACCTTAAACACACCAAGCTTTGTACGTATTTACCAACTTCTTTACAGCACTCTCTGTACATTTTCTTCTCTTAGTCTCTGGGGTTGTTTCTGTCTTGTTGCAGTTTTCTCTCTTTATAGCGTGTCTGTTGTTCAAACAGGAGTGCGGCTTGGAGGGAGCATCCCGAAGTGTCTGTAGAGCTCCGCCAAGCCCTTGCTAATGCATCTCTAATGGGGATATTTCTTTTCACACCTCGAAGGTGATTGAGCCTGTCCTTTAAAGTAAGATTTGCAAACCAGTGTCTGGCAGCTCCAATTAGCTTCTTTTCGGTTTCAAGTACATCACAAACAGTAACAAGGTCTCCTAGGACACTCCTCTTGCAAACAGCGTAGTCATATTTCCTCATTAGTTCTTTTCAATTGTCACTAATGCCATGTTCTGGCTTTTGAGTAGGAGACAAAAAAAACATAAAAACTTGGTATGTATGTAGAATGGGTCATTGTTTTCCATAATTCAAGGCTTTTTTGAATTCCTTTGATAATGTGGAAGCTTACACAGCTTAATTCATTAACCTTTACCCTTCACATAAATCAGGTGGTTAGGAATCGATTGCTAAGAGGACAGATTTTTTTTCTCCATCAAAACTGAGAAATACTTTCTTTTCTTAAAGAAGAAAAGAAAAGAAAAAATCCACCTTATTTATCTCACCAAATAACCTTTCAGTTTTTAAATTTTACAAAATGCTTCAGGTATATTTTAGACATTCTTAAAAGCAAGTGAGTGTAAAATTATCAAAAATAATTTTGGACTCTGACTATCTTAGAGAAGGCTATCTGGCACATTTCTCCATTCTAAAAGAAAAAAGAAGAATATATATATTATATATTCATTCTCAACAGCTGTTACTTAGTAATTTACAATAGTAAGACTTTAAAGTTTTTTTCTTCACATCGTTGCTGAAGTCTAAAAGCAAGAAGATAATCTAAGGGCAGTCAGTTCAGAATAAACTAAAGATATCGAAGTGAACCCGATACATTTGATCTGGAAGAAAATGTTTACACAAAGCCTCATTTTGAAGCAAATGATCTAAGATCTCAAAGGAAGGTAGGAGTCTGCTCCTTGGTCCTTTACAGATGCGGCTGGGAATGTGTCTTTGGCCTTTCCTTCCTCTCGCTAAGGATATATATGCTTCCCTGTGAGCTTTCAGAGCCCAGGAGCAGGGTGTCATGTCCTACCTATTTGTGATTGCATGGAATACTTTGAACAGTTTCTGATATTTTTTTGGCGTCTATTATGTCTTTTTTTTTCTGTTATGAATGTACCCTTTATAATCTCACTACTTTCCCTAAGGAGTTTGTGTTTTGTTTTTTTTTTTAATTCCTATATTGTTAGGAGAACTCCTGGATCTATGTAGAATGCTTGTCATGTAATAGTCAGAGATCTGTCCTTTGGAATGATGGAAACAAAGTATAGAAAGGGTGGAAACATTTTAAATTTTAGATTCTGATTATAGGTGCTCATAGCTTGCCTCTGTGAACCAATGTAATTTTTTTTTTTGGGCCACATTGGAGAGTGTGTTCTCTTGTGTGATATACATGAATAGGGATAGGAATGGAGGCACATGGGTTCTAAATGCCCTGTATGTTTCAGTCACACTGCTCAGGACTGTCAAATTATCACCTGGAAAGCATTTTTATCTTTCAAAAGTGTTTGAAAATACTCCTCAAATTTTTTATAAGTACCTGTCATGAAAATTTCTATCATTTGTATTATTTGCCATTTTTTTCTACTTGCATATTGTACAATGAGGTGGGTGTGTTCACACCAAGAACCTTTGTAAAACCGGGCAAGTGTGCTTCATAGATGTGTT
>NC_022030.1:26400213-26421050 GCF_000317375.1 Microtus ochrogaster
ACTGTAGTGCTTCCTCTCGGTGTGTTCTGTGTAAAACAGGGCAAGTGTGCTTCATAGACGTGTTACAATGTAGTGCTTCCTCTAAATGTGTTCCAGGATGGATTTTAAAAGTGTAAGGGGAAAAGGTTTGTCCCTACCCTGGCCTCATCTAGACCGGTACCAGTGCCGCCTGAGAAGCCGCACTTGGCGGAATTACAAGTCTTTAGAAACCAGCCAAGGATGAGCGGTGCTGGGTATTTCCACCAGCTTACAATAGCTGCTTATTTTCACTGTTCAACTCTGTGTTTGTTTTAACATGGTATTAAGAATTTCAGTCTCAGTTGGAGGTGTTGGCATATGTTTTTAATCCCAGCACTCAAGAGACAGAAGCAGATGGATCTCTGTGAGTTTGAGGCCAGCCTAGTCTACACAGTGAGTTCCAGCCAAAGATACACAGAAAAGGCCTATCTCAACCATCTCTCACAAAGGGAAAATTTCTGTCTAGATTCATAGAACTTGAAAATTCTGTCATCAAATATCTCATCAACGGATGATTGAAAATGAAAATTTTTGCTGTAATCCCTTCAAGAAATAGTTTGTTTTTGTTAATGTATTACCTCTCAAGCAAATTGCATGGTTTTGCAGTATCTACTCATAATCATCTACACATCCTGTCCATTTCTCCGTCATTTTTTGGGGGGAGGGGCGTGATAAACCTTAATGTTCCCTGTCTTTCAGCTGTTCCGGGGCAATCATCACCCATGGTTGTCTTGTTTTAAATGCATGCTGGTTCTTTTGTCATGAAGCAGTATTTGGTTCCCCGCTATAGCAGCATTCTTTCGAATATCTGCTCCCTCCAGCCATCTCTGTGAGTCTGTAATGTTTTTATGGGTTTGTGGCGTATCCAGTATAGATTGCAGATGAATAGATACAAGAGACTGCATTTGCTTAGTGTCTCTCACAGTCAATCATAAATCAGACATTTTGATGTATTTGTATGAAGAATGAGAACAAAATACAATTACTTTTTTTATTGTCGCCAAAACATATTGAATTATCTTTTTTAATCCAATTAAGGATTGTAAAATATGGATCTTTGATATTGCAGAAAGTGTTTTAGGAAATTTTGAATCATTAGAATTTGTAGTAATCTGTGGCTTTTATTTTTTATTCTTAGCATGAGAAAATTTATTATAAGTCATATGTAATATGTGGACTTTGCTTGAACTGTTTCATTTCTTTTTTAGCATTTCTTTTTATGAACTTATTAAAATGCTACATTAAAGCCAAATGATATGAAATTAGGCTTAAAGTTTGCCTTCACAATAATCTGTGTCAATCATAATTGTATTGTGTTTTAATTCTCTGCTGTAGTTATGGAAAAACATGTTTTAGTCATGAATCTTTTTAGATAAAATAGCTAAAGAAGCATGTTTGCCTGGCTGCCTTGGGAATGAAATGTTTATCATTCCATTAAGACCAAATTCTATAAAAGTACTTTAAAAGAAAAATATGTCTTTCTTACTAATTTAACCTTCAATAATGAATTATACGGGATAAAATTGTATAAAATTCCCTGACATTTTTTGAAGATACCTACAAATAAGCTAGGCAGCAAATGAAATAGCCTAAAGACAGAGATGGATGTCAAGTGAGTTTTGATAGATTGTACACACAGGTATCAAATAGCTTGATCCTTACTTCCTAGAAAGGTTAATGACTCTTTTGCTTTTTACCCTTTTACTTAACTGCTATCTATACAGATTAAAACAGGGACTGCATTATGGGGCACCCATATCTGTATGTAAGTCTGACAGTCCAGCTTTCTGATTATAGCAAACTGAGCCATGAATTAGGTAGCGTGGTTAACCAGTATTTTTAAAATTCATTAAATTCTCTACTCTAGTGCTGCTCAGGTTGTATTGAAAAATCTTCTAATTTACGTAAATTTTTTTAAAATATTATATGACTGTATATAGTTAATAGTCTATATAACCATTTATTTAAAATATTAAAAATGAAATATGTTTAAAGTGAAAGTTTTATCGTTCTTGTATGTTCTGGTTTTATATCCTTTATCAGTTATAGATTTTTACAATTTTCGATTTTATGTTGAGTAAAATTTCTGCAAGTGTGCATTTAATGATATCAAACTTTAGAATTAAAAAATTAGACTCTGAGTAATTATCATTCTTTCAAAATAACTGTCACCTACATACTGCAATTTTAGTTATTTTATATGTGATACTTTCATTATACCACATGGGTTTAATCAGCTTTTCATACCCAAATTCACAGTGGTCTTACAGGAGTATCTCCTGGATCAGACAAGGATTTAATGGGAGCGTTCAGGAACAGAGCACTTAACTTGGAAGCAGAGAACATGAGACTCCCTGAGACACCTTGAATGAGGTGTTGAAAGCTGAGAGGACTGGGGCATTCTGACACTACTGACCTTTGACTTCTTCTTGTAGATGCGTGGCCCGATTCTTGCTCATTTAAGTGGGATGCATTAGTGTAACACCACCACTTTGTGTGTTTCAGGTGTGTGGAGGTCATTGCAAAGGAGGGACAAAACCTGAAAGAGCTGTACTTGGTGTCCTGTAAAATCACTGATTATGGTATGTAATGATCCTTTGTCCTAAATCCTTACCCTTAGATGAATAAAGTCTTAAAACTCATTGAGAATTATTTAGAAAGATATTACAACTCATTTATACAATTTGTGTTCATTTATGCTAATTCAGATTAAACAAAAATAAAGGAAAAAGAATCATAGTCTAAAAACCACAGTGGAATGCATGCGTGCCTGAGTTCATGGTGACACACAGCTCCATATATTAACACACAGAACTAAAGAATATGGGTTGAAGAGGAAGGACATGAAAATAACTTTTTGGTCAATTAAATTTCTGATCTCATAAACATGAATAATACAGTCAGGGCACTAAGGGCTCTTGCTCACACTAGCACTGTGTAAAATGTTTGTCTGGTGTTGTAATGGCAAGCCTTGTGTGCCAGAGAGGCTCTAACAGATCTATCCACACTGAGAGACATAGGAGGGAGCAGTGTCCATTCCCATCAGCATTGTAAGTTATTGTCTGGAATCCTCTGAAAACAGCAAGAACCACCCTGTCATATAGAGTGTGAGCTCGCCCTGTTGAAGTAATTATGCCTTTCCTATCCTGTTCTGCTTTATATTCTTTCCCTAGCAGCATGTATTTGACCCATACATAGTTTTAACCTGGTAGTTGTCATTCTCTGAGGGAGAAATTGTTTCCTTTTCTGACTATTTAAATTGTTTATTTAAATCTGAAATTTTTCCATCCGAGAGAACTTAATATCCCATTAAATCTTTTATTGTTAGCTTTTATATCTGCTATGACTCACTTCAATCCTAGAGTGTCATGCTGCCCTGCCCTGCCCTGCCGGAGAGATAAGTACTTTGTCACATCCCAAGTTTGCCATTTAGAAAACCTAATAAAGCCACAACAGGACAACATGGAGTCTAGGGATGTAGCTCATTGACACATCATTTACCTAGTATGTATGAGACTCTATGCTTAGTTTATAGCTACTCCTTCAAAAAAAAAGGCAAGAAATATTCAGATTTTAAATATATTTTATAGATAAATATTTTTTTTAAAAAAAATGCTGTTTCTATGTTTTTTTCCTAATTATACCCTGTAAAGATGTGTTGATTTCTTTTTCTTTTTTATAATCTCTTGACTCTCTTGGCATGTTAAACTGATACTTACATACCTGACTTTCAAGATTCTCACGAAGCCCATGATTGTCCAGGCCCTGAAGAGTCTCCTGCTCGCCACATGCATATGGAGAACTCATGTTCACAGCAGATTAGTTATTTAAGACCCCCTCCCTCTCTTCCTTCAGTCATGTCACATGGTTCTCTTCTGCAAGCTCTGCCAGTCGTCACATTACTAATAGCCAAGAGCTATGGATTAAATCCCTTCTTCTTTTTGAGGACTCTGCTGAAGCTCGACAGTGGAAAATGTCACTACAGTTACACTGTGTTTGGGAGGTTTATTTTGTTTAACGATAAAGCTTTTGTCCATTAACTGTTAACTTGGCATGTGCAGATAGCTTTCCAGAAGGTTCAGAGAAGAGAAAAGATGTTGGACCTGGGACATCCTAGCGTTAAATTTTTATTTTGACCTTTAGGAAGTACCTTCACATATTAGAGACTCAATTATTCATTTGTGAAGTGGAGAATTAAGTCTTCTGTGTAAGAGTCTAGTGAGCTGGTTTCTATTGGAGAACAGCTAGAGGTGAGGCTTGCTGGTGATGTTTCTACTACTGTCTTATCCTAGGTTCTGGGAGTTTTCTTTGTGACATTGTTTTCTGTATTTCGGGTTTAAATAATATTTATCTCCTAGTGTGGTGCTAGCACACTATAACCTTGCCACCACAGCTTGGTTTACTTGTGTCTCTGAATTATGTAGATATGGTTCTCAGTCCCCTCTGCATACTAGAAAACCTGCAGAATTTCAAAAGCCCATGAATGTGTGAGCAATATTTAAGACCAGTTAAAGCAGACCTTCTAGGTGGCGGGATTGGAGCAGCAAGTCTGGGATCATGCATAAATGATGATTATATATACAACCAAACTGAAACAGCTGATCTAATCCATTTGACTTTGAAGTCAATTTAAAGCTGGACATTTTTATGTCCACCTTATTCCTAAGGGATGTCATTCTTTTGGTTACTACATATTTCTGCTTTACCCATGTTCAGATTGACCAGTTTCCTCCTTGTCTCCTCTTTCTTTTTTTTTATTATATTTATTTATTTATTATGAATACAATATTCTGTTTGTGTGTATGCTAGCAGACCAGAAGAGGGCACCAGGCCCCATTACAGATGGTTGTGAGCCACCATGTGGTTGCTGGGAATTGAACTCAGGACCTTTTGGAAGAGCAGGCAATGCTCTTAACCTCTGAGCCATCTCTCCAGCCCTTGTCTCCTCTTTCTATGTTACTAGGTATGGCCTGCTTTGGTTGGGGCACAATGATACTTTTAACAGTGTTGCAGGGTGAGTTGACTCACAAGCAGCAGCTCCCCAGGCAAAAAGATGATTTCTGTCAAGATTCTCACAGGTGTTGAATGTGGCTACAGTGCTGAGCAGCACCTAGCCTGGCTGTTCCAATGTTATCTTCATTTAAATTGATATATGACACAGTTGTCATGCAGAAAGCCATCAAACTAATATGCTCCTAACTCCTTAAATTAAACAGATCTTTATGGTAAAAGATAACAATCTATGAACAAATCACTAAGTCAGAACCATCTAAATGGAAAACACAGCCTTGGGAAATTGCTCCCTGAAGAAAATTCAATACAGTCGCTCCTCTATGAGTGAACAATTGTTGTAGGAAGTATTGGGGCAGGGAGGGGGGCATGGCAAGTCAGGTGACAATTCTACTCTTGTCTCTTCTTCATCACTCTTAAGCATAGTCCTTAATCTCTTGGTTTTTCCTCTGTTAAGCCACATAACATGTTCCGCAGGAGGTAGTGAAGATGAATAAAAACTACCTGTGCAGTACCGACTGGTATATTGGACACTCACTAATGGTTAGTTCTTAGAGACTGCCCCTGCCACACACACACAACCTTTCTCCTCCTTCACATTTAGCCTCTTGTTTGTACAGAACGTGCGTTCCATCAGCAAGGAGGAAGAGAGGTTCAACAGAGTCCAGTATGTTTAAGCCCCATCACTATCTTGACTTTTATCTTCTTTCTTCTCTGTATTTCTTCCTAGAAACTCTTGGTTTCTTGCATGTCTTTCTATGTTCCTAGGATAATTTGTCAGCTAATATCTTTTTGCTTTCTTTTAATGACAACTTCTGAAACTTCTCATTCAGAGATGTGTCTATTGTTATTAAGAAGGGAACACAGAGTGGGAATCACTCTGTACCTTACGTCCAGGTTCACAGAGGCCGGAAGCAGTTGCTATCCTGGCAGCACAGAGCGTCGTAAGATACAGTAAATGGAATGCATGAAGAAAGCTCTCATCTCCACTGGGGTCTGGATACTAAGTCTTTCCTGTGCGACCCTTGTGTCAGGGGGTAGTTGTGTCAGGACCCAGGGTACCCGAGAGTTGTTAGCACATTTCTTTTTACTTTAGCCCTCCAGAGGACTCTTAGACTGATGCTCTAGACATACCATTTTGTTTCCATTCTCAAACTGTCAAGTAACCTTTAAAGAGGACTGTAAACACTTAAGTTGTACACCAAAATTGTAGTTTAGGGCCCTACAACACCCCCAGGGTTACTGTTTTTTCAGTGCTGGAGTTGTGAAGGCGTAAGTCACAAACAATGCCACACCAGTTTGGAATTATGATTAATAGGGTGGTATTTATTTAAAGGGGAAAAAACTTACAGATAACCGTCCCAGACAACAGCCCTCTGCGCAATCAGGAAGAAGTCTAGTCGCCGGAACCGGAGCAGGAAGCAAAGAGAGCGAGAAGGGAAGTAGCCCCTTTTTTAAAGGGAGAGAGACCACGCCCCAATGGGCTGGTATCTCAGCGGCTATTGGCTGGAGGAGCCGAAGGACCACCCGCAACAGAGTTGAGCCCAGGGTTTTGACTACTGCTGAACAGTACCCCAGCTTTGCACAGTCACCTGGTACCACTCCCCAAGCTCCTCTGCTGCTCTCAGAAGCCCAGAAGTGCTCTTCTGAGCCACATCTTCCCTGCTAAATATTGCTCTTGGTCACTTTGCTTCTCTAACTTGGGATGTTTTAACTTAAAACAAGGTCATGACACAGACTTTTGAGTCTTTGGGCATTGTTATCATGGGAGCTGTCATTTCAGTTGACCCAACAGTTACAGGCCTGAGACATGTTCATTCTGTAGAATAGAAAGTCAGCATCCAAAATGGCAGGCCCTGTGTGGAAAAGAGAGGTAGTTTCTCTATTCCTGAGAGGCCAGGGCTGCCCTGCAAGGCTTGAGGCTAGGGGTGGTAATACAACTCTTTCTCCCAGGAAGAAGAATGGTAGGGGTGGTCTGGGAAGATTAATCTTTGCTTTGTTATAACCCATGTTTCACCCTTGCCATATCGACCTCCTACCACTGATAAATGATTAATGAGCTGTACTTCTCCAGCCATTCTGGGGATCCTGGATCTTTTTTGCTCTTAGTCCACTCAGATTAGGATCTGGGATGTATTAAGTAAGCCGTTCCTTTGAAGAGACAGAAGAAATCCAAAGAAGGACTGCAAGACCTGCAGCCAAAGTGCTTTTCTTTCCTTAAGTCTTATAGCCAAAATCAGTTTATTCTTATTCTTTCATCTCATTTTTCTCATTATTGGGTGTGTATTACCTGCAATGATGTTGCATTTGAAATAACCTTCTAGCCTTTCCCTTTGTTTCACTCTAAATTGTCTTTGAATATGCTCGGGGATTGCTGGGTAAGATTCCCCTCTTTTTGTCAGCAGGCCTGACTCTAATAGCTAGGAAGTGACAGAGAGGAACTATAGAACGGATATTTGCAAGTCAAAAAATACTTTATTGGTTACTGTTCTTATTCTCATTTTACATTCTATTATTTAAATATAAATAGCATTCATTGTTGCTTGCAGAATAGTACTATTCTGCTGAACTCTGTTTTGCAAATTCTCATTTTTATATGTCTATGTAAAATTTTCTCTCTGTTCCTACTTTACTTTATTCTCCATCCTGCTGCATTTAGAAGATAAGATGATCTCTTGTCTTCTAAATAATGGGCCTGACTCCTCACCTGAAATTTGGTATGTGTTACATTTATTTATTAGAAGAAAATGAGGGAATATGAAGGAATGAGAATTTATTCTCCCTCCCTCCCCGTGTGTGTGTTTACTACAGTGTACAAGGGACAATTTGTGGGAGTCATTTCTCTCCTTCTATGACCAAACTCTTGCAAAGACTTGACCTACTGAGACATTTTGCTGCCCTGATATATTTAATTATACATTATCTAACTACTTTTGGTTGCTAGAAAGAATTGACTTCCTTCCTTGATTAGTACATGACACAAGCTAGCTCCCCTTGAAATAAAAGATTGAACAATGACAGTGTTTATGCCATTTGCTATGATGAGCTAAATAATGTAGATTAGTAAGAAGAATTTTTTAAATATTTCTTCAAACAATACTTCTGTTTAAGGGAGAACCACCATCTTAACAATATTAAGAGTCCTTTTACATATGTGTAGTATTCATTTTTGTTACATTTATATCAGTAATACTTTATGGTTTTCAGTTAAGTTTACCTCTGTATGTTGTATGCGTTTGCTATTATTTTAAATGCATACAGAATTTTTCCAATAGATTTTTCTTATGCACAGAAAGGCAATATTTGTGTAGTGACTCAGTATTTTCTGTCATGCTAAATTTACTTATTAAATCTTTTATCTTTTAAAATAAAAAATTTAAACATTCTCTATGAAAAAACTTACTACCATAACCAACTTAACTTTGACTCTACCTTTAGTCTAGTATTTAAGTTAAGAAATAGCCTAACCCATATTATCAAAATAAATAAACCTGTTTGTATAATTATGGTGCATGAATAATCTTAAACCTCCAAATACATACATGCATACAGTTGTTCTTAATTTACTTTTTATGACTAAATGTTGTAATTCTTCATTTAGTATAGCCGTTATCTAAATTACAAACTTTTCAGCATTCCTTTTCTACATTACTCTTGTATTTTGGAAGTACCATGTTTAATTTTTATTAGCTTTTTAAAACATCATTCTTAATGAAGGAGTTTCCTTTTATAGATATGGAAAACTTACCCCAAATCACAGTACATTTTTTGCCACATACCCACTTTTACAGTTCATTGCTTAGTGCTTTCCACTATGCAGACTGAGCATTTTTAGTTGTTGTTGTTGTTATTGTCGACTACAAATAGAATCGTGATTGTTCCTCATCAGTGTGATGAGTGTTGAGTGGTTTTTTAGTGGTATTGTGACACCTACACTGAACACTACGCTTGTAAACATAGGTTTGTATCCTGCCTCCTCTTATAGCCATTCAGTCCCAAAGGAGCACACAGAGGCTTATGTTAATTATAAACTGTTTGACCTCTTAGTTCAGAATTACTACTGACTTATATCTTAAATTAACCAATGTTGTCTATGTTTAGTCACATGGCTTGGTACTGTTTCTCAGGAAGGCATTCTCATCTTACTTCCTCTGTGTCTGGCTGGTGACTGTGTCTCTGCCTTTTCTCTCCCCAGAATTCTGTTAGTCTGGTTTCCCCACCTATACTTGATGTCTGGCTGCTGCCCAATCAATGTTTTATTAAACCAATACAAGTGACAAATATTTACTGTGTTCATGAGCATTCTCCCACACCACACTAGCTTCTCACTTTATACTATTCAATGAAAAAAAAAATAAAGGGAAATCTTGATGTTCACAATTTCTTGAAAATGCTTTTCTTGGTTGGTACGGAAAGATCTATATAGGCAGAGAAAATCTGGGAGGAAGAGTTAGGAGGATGGAAACCTGAGAAGACAGTTGTCATATATGATCTTTAAATCCTTTTCTAATCCTAGGCTTTATTCAGCACTGTTTCATTCAGCAAAGCTTTACTCTTACGTGTGCACTCTGCTGGTGAGATGCTATGGAAAATCCAAAAATAGAGAACTTGGATAAGAAGTAATAGTCAGATATTAATAAACTTTCCATCATTTTAAGCAATATGATGGTGTCAGTTTAGAAGGTAGGTCTGTGAGGTATAGGTGTGTATGAAAAGACAGAATCGTCATGGACTGCCCTATCTGGGGAATGATCTGTGGGAGAGGTAGCAGAAGGGGGCGTCTGAGGTAGATGCTATGCGGAAGACTTGGAGCATAAACAGGTGTCTGAATGGGTGAGTTTGTATGCATTGATTAATCTAAAGAAAGAACAGAAGTCATCCGAAATGATGACGTGCACATACAAGCAAATGTTGAAGAAACCTCATGAATATATTCTGTTTAAAAATTCAGAATAAGTTCCAATTTTTGTTGCAACTTATCCTGTCAAATTCATCATTCCCATGGCAACAACTTCACTTAACATATATTAAATAAAGAGAAACATTATGTTGGGTAATAACTATTAATAAAATATATAGATCTACTGAGAACAAATATAAATTTTCATCATAATAATGATAAACTAATTGGAGTTTGTGTGATATTTTCTGTAGGCATTGCTTTAATTCCTTAAACATTCCATTTTAAGAGTTATTGCTAATACTTGAGCTACAGATGTGGAAACTGAGATTGGGTAGGGTATAACATCACATGGTTTATAAACTACAGTATTATGGATTCAGTATTAATGTAACTTCTTATATAATTACTCATAGGTCAATGATGTGACCAGGACTATTGTTACTTAAAAATACTCTCTGTTTAGTACTCATTGATGTATTAAATATTTTCCTTTCTTTTTTTTTTTTTTAAGACAGGGTCTCTAGCTTAGGCTTCCCACACATTCACTATGTAGGTGAAAATGTCCTTGAACGTCTGGTCCTCCTGCCTGCAGTTCCATAGTGCTGAAGTTACAATTAGTTGTCTGCATTCTGTCTGGTATGTTTGATGCCTGGAATCAAATCTAGACCCCATGCATGTTAGGCATGCCCCCTACAACTCAGCTACACCCCCAGCCCAACTATTTTCTTAGCTTCAAATTTTTTATATAATTTTCTTATACATTAAAATTTCTGGAGCCCATGACGTATCTTACTTGTTTCACAATTAATAAAAACTCAGAGACAGAAATTGTGGTTCAACCTGAAGGTCAGAAAAGTAAAATAGCCATCCACTGTCCCTTACCTCAACCTCAGTCCAAAAATGGCAATCCTGCCTCCAGGAATCTCACAATGAGACTGTGAGTTATCTCCTCCCATTTTATATTCCTCTCTAGGGCTTGAATTAAGGCGTGTACCACTAAGATTAAAGTCATGCACCACCCAGTTTCTATGGCAAACTAGTATGGCTACTGGAATTAAAGGTGGTATGTAAGACTGTCCAGTGTGGCTGTTGTACTTTTCTTATCTTCGGGCTGGCTTTACTTATTAAAATACAAACGAGGTGCCACTGCACTCACTAGGTAGAGGCTCTTGCCTGAAGCCCAAGGACCTGAGTCCATTGTTCAGGACTCCCCTGTACCAACAGTAGCACCTTGTTCTCTGACCTGTCAATATGTGTCACAGCATGCATGAGAACATGGACATGCATGTGCATACACATATGCACAATAGTCGATGAATAAAGTGTTGTAAAATCTTAATGAATTAAATTTTAATTCCGCTTTTTGAAAGCACCGTAATGAATTTGTGAAAGGCTTAGAAGTATTATGTCGTTTCAGTAGACGATCAAACTGAGCCCAGGCAGAATTTAATCAGTCAGTGCCACCATTACTGCTGCATCTGACAGTGGGTAACTTTTCAGAATTTTTAGCTTTTCAGGCAGGTATTATTTCTTCGTTTAAATGGTTATTTTAAACCAGTTTGTGATAACAGGATGTACACTGTTTAGAAACCTGTAACTATGCCATGAAAAATAGCATGGCTAATTGTTCTCTTCCTGTAGTTCTTAGGCGACAATGAGCACTAATAAGATGAAAGCTGTCGTTGGTGTGGCTCTGCCTTCTGTTTTGGCTTCCTCAGTAGCAGTGCTCCTCATCTTCTGAGATAGGAAGAGGGAGGAGATTCCCTGCAGTGCTTCCTTGTACAGTGCCAGGCTGCTTGCTTTCCTCCAGGTACACTCTCTTGTTTTTGTGGAGAAAAGGTCAAAGTCATCACCACCATTTCTCTTGAGCAGTTCTCCAAATGCTGAGTTGTTTACTACCTTTCAGATGTGACTAATAAGTTAGTGTTCACTATCATTTTAAACTAGGCCATTGTTTTCCCTTACTGACATCCAGACAGTCCTATCTTTGACAGTGGAAGCTTTTCGTGCTGGTTCTTCTGTCCTTGGACATGGACTCATTATATACAGATAGGCCTGACTTGTGGGATTCACTTTGAGAGTAACACATGGATTGGACAATTTTTTCCTAAAATCTGTGGATTATGTAGTGAATTTCTCAAGTCTAATTGTACTCTGAATCGTCTATTGTTGGTTTTCTGCTTAGAAAGTTCAGCCTGAAACCTAGTGTGTTCCTCACAAGATCACAGCCTGTGTAGCTCAGCAAAAATCAATTTTAGAGCATCATCATCTGAGAATACACAGCACCCTCTCTCCATCCACAGTTGTAGTCCTTGCTTCTGGAGAAGGAAAGATAGAGCAGGCACTGGAGGTGCATCCTTTTATCCTAGCTTTTGGGAGGCAGAGGCAGGCAAATCTTTGAGTTTGAGGCCAGCCTGATTTACAGAGTGAGTTTCAGGACAGCCAAGGCTATACAGAGAAACCCTGTATTGAAAAACAAAACAAAAACAAACAAACAAAAAAGAAAGATGGTTTTGTATTTTTGCTACTCCATCAACTTTCTGATTCCATCCAGGTTTTACTTGGAATTTATGGATCCAACTTCTTGGAAATAAGTATAAAGTTGCTTGAATTATGTAGTCTTTTTTTGTTTTTGTTTTTTTGAGATGGGGTTTTTCTGTAGCTTTGGAAACTGTCTTGAAACTAGCTCTGGTAGACCAGGCTGGCCTTGAACTCACAGAGATCTGCCTGCCTCTGCCTCCCTAGTACTGGGATTAAAGTCATTCACCTCCACCGCCCAGCATGAATTATGTAGTCTTCCATAGTCTCCCACATAGGTCTTCAAATTCCTTGTCCTTCAATGACTATGACTCAATAAATTTAATCATTGAAAGGACCAATGGTCTTGTGCATTTCCCCTTTCTCCAAAGTATAGATGACGTCCTGGGCCTGTGGGTAAATGACCTGTTCAGGAGTAGGAAACCAGTTCATTACAGTGGGATCACATGGAGTGTGTCGTGAGGTAGATGGTCTCAACTGTGTTGAGCAAGAAGGGATAATTCATCGACCTCTTGATGATGTCTCTAGTGTGGATGTTAGACCGAACTTCCTCATGTGCAGAAAGGCTGGCTTACAAGTTTACTTTATTAAGTAAATCAAACTTACTTCAAACTCTGGTATTTAACTGTTCGTTTTAACCCTTATTCTAAAACATTCTCTTAAGACTCAATCACCCAGAATTTATCTGTCATATGTGTTTCTCTTCAAGGGTTTATTGCATGACATTTAATAAATAGTTTGAACTTTTCAACTTTGCTAACAATTGAGTTGAGTTGGCATGGCTGATCCAGCCTCTGTGCCAGGTGCCACACATTCATCCTGAAAGTGACTTGGCTGTCACCGGGTGTGACTGTGAGCGAGCAGAGAAGAGGAGGTTTTTAAAAACTGAGAAACGGAGATAAACAAAACAAAACTCACACCATCTTTAAGAATACCTGATGCTTTTCGTGTGTGTGTGTGTGTGTGTGTGTGTGTGTGTGTGTGTGTGTGTGTAGTATATATCTATCCTTGTCGAATGAATAATATTCACTGATAATTTAATTGTTACAGGTCATGGTGTTTTCAGATGGTAAATAATTCTTTGGTGCAGAAGGAAAATGTGTAGAAAACTAGTTATATACATTCTTTTTGATGATTGATACAGGCTTATTTTTAAACACTCTTGTTTTTTAGGTTCAAATCTCCTTTATGCCACACGACTTGTTTTTCTTTCTTTCTACTATCTCCTTTTTGCTCACATATGGCTTTAGGAGCTTCTCCAAGAAAACAGTTTTGCTTTGAAGGTATGCTATTTCCTCCCATAAAGTTTTTTCTGTTCTACTGATTTGAAAATTCACAATAATCCCCTAATAGAATCCAGCCGCTTCCTTGTCCTCTGTATTTTTGGAAATTCCTCTGCAATCAGTTTTGAAAAGATATGTTTACAAGTCTGAGTCCCCGAGATGCTGTTCTAGCGTGAGGAGCAGACACTGTGCAGGGGGACAGGTCATGGGGAAGACTCATCTGCAAGGACGCCCTGGACTTGCACAAGGAGCAAATATTCAAAATTCTAAGTTATTTTGATTCTATAGCATGAACTACCTGTTACATGAAAAAACAATAGGGCGATATATATGCTATATATATATATGTATACATATGCTATATAAATATGTTATAATAACATGCATATCAAATACACACATGAATCACACTGCCCATCTTGAACAACAAAAGTGAACTTAATTTTTAGCTCTATAAAATAAGTGAAAAGCTTGAAATTCAATCAGTCTTATTTTATGTGAGGCAAATGTTCTTGGCTTTTTTGAGAATCATGCCGTCTGCTCTGGTTTACATAAGAAATTGGGCGAAATCCTCACAGTGTTCATTTTCAACTTTGTCTTTCCAACACACACACCTTGCAATCAAGGCTTGCAATGATTCACTTTCTAAAATACTATAAATTAGTACAGATATCTTTTCCTTCTCGTATTCTGATTAAAATATTTTCCTAAATGTTGGTGAAAAAGACGAGTTCAGGCTGGTGAAATTCACCCATCATCTGTTGCTCTACCTCATGGGAGACTCTGAGTATCTAGTACTTATGCCTGTAAACGATTATTGGTTCCTTAGATATTTGTATAAGAAACTATTGGAAAGCTGCCCACCTTGACCCAAATACACGACCCCTAGACTTCTATTACGTTCAGTATTTGCTTATACTTGTTCCAAAATAAATTCAGGAACTGTGCTGTACATGTACAGTTAGCACATACATTCATGTTTCTACATCCTACACACATCACAGTCCTTAGTCTGCACAGGATAGACTCACAGAAGAGCTGAGGTCCCTTCAGAACAGTGAGCACCAGGCATCCAAGTGAAGCAAGAACTTTCTCACACAGTGCAGACGTGGAAGGGTAGATCCTTTACATTACTCTACAAAATTTCTGTACAAAATTTTATCTCTTGTTTGATAGATTATTGATTTGAAATCGGCTCTCTCAGTTTATGAAAACTACAAATTTAAAATTTCTATTCATGAAAGTGGTATTCATTTTAATGCTACATACTATTAAACCTGTTATTTTATGATGTATTTAAATCAAAAAGCTACTATTAGTTCTCATGGTTTCTTAGGTGTACAGAAAGGTTCTTTTAAATGTTTTTACATGTGGTAAATCCTACAAGTATTTTTTCAGCTATAGGAAACCAGTTAGCCATCATCGAATTATACTTTGGAGCTACATAGTATATTTTCTACTATTATAAATCTATATAAATCTGCACCTGCTAGGAAAGATGGACTCTTTTCCAGCTTGTGATTCAAATAAATGGTTTCTGTGGACTCTGGTCTGTCTCACAAATGCATTTAGTATTTTCTGAACTGAGCTTCTCTTCCATGCCAGGCATGTTTCTAACTGAATGTTCAGGCTGCTGATTGACTGGGAACCGAATCATTCTCACTAACACACATTCAGCCCCAACTACTACAGAAGCGATGGATTCTGGGGCCAGAATTTGTCCCTCACTAGCAAAGCTTGCTTTCTGCGGTGCTGATACTATACAGTGAATGAAAATTCAGTGACCTATATTCTCCAGTTTAAACCCTTAAAAATTTAAATTAAATCTTTGTCAACAGTAATTCTAACCATACTGAGACAAAAAGAGCGTTCTCTACAATCTGGCTGCACTAAATGTAATTCGTAACTATCAAAAATCCGTTTTTCTCTGCATAGGTTTTAAGAACGGTCCTGATGTCTTAAAAATTCCATGCAATTTTCTTTAAAAGTTGGTTTGGAATGCCACTGTGCATCTTGAAGCCCACATACAGTGAGTTAAATTACAGCAATAGCATATTTCTCAAGCACCATATACTTGCAAATCCTTTATCCTAAAGTTCATAGCAGCAGATTTTCTCCTTGAACAGGGAAGGAAGTTGAACTTTGAGGCTGTTTCAGTTTAACACATGATGTGCTGTGTGCTCACACTGCGCCTGCCTTGCCTAGTGTTTCTTCTTGGTTTACCCTTGCTTCCTGTACAGGAATTAGGTGTGTAATACTGATTATAAACCTGGATCCATATTACCACGATTGTCAAAGCGTCATTTCCCTGTGCTGGCCTCTGGAAGTATTTCCTTTTCAGTGGGTTAATCTAAATGCAGACTAGAACGTTTGCTTTCAGCATTTTTTGAGAAACCCTGTCTCGAAAAAACCAAAAAAAAAAAAAAAAAAAAAAAGTCTTCTTAGCCAGTACCGGTTTCACATGGTTCGGAAAATGCTTCAGTATTCATACTCAGCTAAAGCTTGGGTATCCTGGGTGCCTCACTTTCCTTCATACCTCTCATTACTACCATGACCAAGCCAGGCTGAATCTGTTCACAAAATATATCTTCAGTAAAGTTGTTCTATTGATATCCATCAGGCATCTAACTATCTTCTCTGTTCCTCTGATCATGCCATTCTGTCTTAGACTATCAGACTGGCATGCAGCAGCTGTCCCAACGCCAACCCAGCATAGTGTATTCTTAGAAAAAGAAAAACGCGTGTCGGAATTGCAGACATTTATTTAAACCCCGTATTCACCTAATCAGAGTTGCTAATGGGTTGTGAGGATTGGACACGTTCCATCTAATATAGACAATAGTGGGGGAGAACTTTTCGCAGAACAGTTATAATGAACTTTCTAAAACTGTTTTGCAGGTGAATAAATATTTCTAATTGTTCGTGCCTTTTGGAATATATTGTTTTAGGCTAGTTACCATAATATACACCTGTAAAGCCAGTGCTCGAGAGGTAGAAGCAGGAGAATCCTGGTTTTGAAGCCAGACAGGCATTTACATAGTGAGCCTTTATTTTTAGAAATAAAAGACAAAAGAGAAAGACAAGAAAGGAATTTTTGCCTCCAAACCAAAAGAAATATTAAAAATTAAACATTCAGGTGCCTTGACTACCCTCAGGCCTTATTAGCCCTTACTTGTTGCCCTTGGAACCGTCCACTCAGAACTGGGAGGCTGGAGTCAGCCTACTAGAGGCCTTTGTCCTTCAGTCCACTTCTGAGGAGCCTGCAGCCGCCATGCCTCAGCAGACCCAGCAGTCAGAGATGCCGGTTTCCTCACCTAGCCGATGAAGGGAGGCTCACCCACAAGCCAGTACATGGCTTCTTGTTTCCAGCGACAAAGCCTCAGCCCCGAGGATTTGATGGAGCAGTGTCCTCAGCCACACTTTGGCTGGTTTCCATCCAGGCAGGGTTGCTCAGGGACACAATCAGCGCACTCCTTCCTCTTCATGGGGACAGACTTGGGGGTTAGCCAGAAGACAGCGCAGAAAGAAAGGAAAGGAAAGGTTCGGCTTGGTAAGTCCTATGCCGACTGTGGGAAGCTTCAAATCAGCTTCAGAATTAACTTGAAAACAATGCCTATGCCTAGTTCTTTACTTTTGAGAAGTCGTGCTTGCTTGCCTGTGATAGAGAGACAGAGATGATGACGCTGAACTCTCTCTTACAGCGTGTGATGCAAGTGGAACTGGGTGGGCTATGGCTTGAGGCCTCATACGCAGGACCACACCACTTTAGATTTATTTCCTTCATTTTATTTTAAGATGTGGGAGGAAAAAACAACCACTACTAGGCGTTTGAATCACCAAGAACACATTTCTGCCTACTGTATCAGTCTGGTCTCCAAATGGAAAGAGAGAAAATCCTTGACAGTTTACATTGTAGCTCTGCTTCCACTGGGTGGCAGAATACTAACCAGCATCTCCCCACCCCCAGCAAAAAAAAATCAGAACTCTTCTAGACCAAAAGTATTCAGTAAACACTTGAAAGTTTCTGTATGTGGTACCTACGTTCTTAGGGCCAGCAGGAAGCATCGAAATCAAAATCTTCTAGCTCATAAAAGTAGTAGTGCAAACCATTGCAGGAATCCCACATGATAAGCTACAGATCCTACAAGAAGCATTTCTCAATAGCTTGGCTCCCAGTTCTGAGATCATGGAGGACAGAAGTTTTGGAGGCATCTGTCAGGGTGGAGCTGGAAGATTTGGTTTTGACTTGTCTTGTTTATTAAAATCTATTACATCACAGAAATAAAATTATAGAATATTATCACATAACAAGGCTTACTAGCTCTTAGGGAATGCTGGGTCCTCTGAGGCCCCAATATTCTATATGCATGAACTGGCAAACAGGGCCTCCACACTACCGTCTTTTTCAGGCTGGGAGGCTTTTCCTTTCCCTGTCTAACTGTGGTTCTTTCCCTCCATCCTCTTATTCATGCTGGGGTTTTTTTTTTTTTTTGAAACTATCCAGTCTTGAAAGGATGGAATTATGCATATTGTACAAGTAAGCCTTGTTATGTGATAATATTCTATAATTTTATTTCTGTGATGTAATAGATTTTAATAAACAAGACAAGTCAAAACCAAATCTCCAAAATGAAATTTATTTCAAATTAAATGACTCATCATTACAAAATTTAAAGTGAATTCTCATTAAAATAGGAAATGTAGATTTTAGTAGTATAGATATAAATATTTGACTAAGTGAAGAATATATTTATCTCTTAACATAATGCTTTAGCAGAAACATCAATACAAACTACTTTTGTTTCATAACCAATCATTTTATTTTCTCTAATTTGGATACCAACTAGTAAATTCTTAGTAGTTGTTATAAAAAACAGAATTTCAAAATTAGCTAAACTTGCCACTACATGTGAAGAGAATTCTTCTCCCTTCTATGCTTAGGGAGGGTATATGGATTTGAGATCAACACTCTAATGCTGCCTGCAGGCTTTGAATTTGCAAATTAGTTTAATGAAACTATGTTCACAGATTTTATAATTTCATGCTCTAAAATAAGAGGAAGTGGCCATTTGTGTGTTTGAGTGGGAGAATCGTAGTCTGTGTCATATATCTCGTTGTTATCAAATGCATTAATAATTTGTTGTACTTTTTTCACACCAAATCATTTTTGAAAGATTTTTTTTAATCAGTGTTAGTTTCACTCATAGAACATTTTAAGACTAGGAGTCTTATTTAAGTGCTTTTAACCAGACTCTAAACATCAATACAGTCAAGCATCATGGAGAAGCTGAAATTGAGTTCAGCATGTGGTACTTAATACCTTTTTTACTGCCTTTAAGACAATGCAGGTAGAGATTTTATTCAGTGGAATGATTCTGTTAGCAGGTGATGCTATGAAATGTACATTTCCACCAAATACATAATCTTAAATTTCAACAATCAGGTGTCTTTGATATTTGTTAAATACTATTTTAGCTCCTGTGTGAGTGTCCACGTGAAGAAGAGATATGGATTTCCTTGATAGAGTAGCGGAGGCAAACACACAGGTCTCTGCAATCTCAGCAAATGGATTCCTGTCCAGTCTCCTCTCCTCGGCCTTGCATAGCTGCCACTGCCAGGCCACATCATTTCTTCACTTTGCACCCTACCTGTTAAAGTCTCAGTGCCAAGTGGATGTCAAAATTCTGGTGCACTCAGAAGTCAGCCTGCCCTCAACATTGGCAGGTACTTACGGCTTTAATGTTCTTTGCATATGCTGAATAGTAATAATGAAGCTCTCATTTTGAGATCACATAAGACCCAGCAGACCTGGATATAGAGAACATTAGATCCTCTTTACAGATAAGAAAACTGAGACACTGAAAGGTGGGTTACTTATCCAAGATCACCGAACTAAAATGAGAGCCTGGGCTATCAGATTCCAGATTCATCCACGTGGTATTGGTGTCAGGGGTACTCTGATCTTTGACTTTGTGAAGATTTCCTGTTTGCTACCCACATATCCTGTCTTCCACCCTCCCCTAGCTTGGTCTCACTTGGTATGCTGTTGTAGTTCTTTGCTTTGGTTCTTCAACAGTTGACACTCAAGTCCCAAAGAGCATGTGCATGCACTTGCCCATTCTTAAAAGGGTGTGTACTGATGGTTATTGTGAGTAAAGTCCTCCAGAACAAGGGTTTGGAGGTCACGGAAATAGGAATAGACCTACTTCCTTTTGCTTGGAGAGAGAGGGGGAAGGATGAAGGGAGACAGAGTATTATAGTTTAGAAATCTGAGAATGAAGGAAAGAATCAAGAAAGCTAAGTTTCAGATGGTCAGTTTAGGAGACTTAGATTTGAGGATGAGAAGGAATTCACCATGGGACCGCTGATTATATTGTTCGGCTTCTTCAGAAATCATTATCCATGTGTTATCTGGTATAAGTAAACACAGGGCGGGAGATGTAGCTCACTGGTAGACTACTTGGGGAACAAAAGTCATCCCTGGGCTCTGTCCCCACCACCAGAATAAATAAGCAAATGCATACCTACATACAAACATACTACATGTATTTATACTTACATGCATATTTTAAAGGCATTTCACTCATGCTGGAACATGCCACTTGGTCTGAAAATGTGAGTCTTCCACAGCCAGTCATTAGGTGGAGTTCAGGAATCCTGCAGAAGAGGAGGCGAAAGGATTGTAGGAGCCAGAGGGGTCAAGGACACCATGGGAAGACACACAGTCAACTAACCTGGACTCAGGAGTTCACAGAGACTGAACCCATAACCAGGGAGTCTGCGTGGGACTGACCTAGGCTTGTATGTTGCACTTGTGTAGCTTGCTCTTCTTGTAAGACTCCTAACAGTGGGAGCAGGAACTGTCTCAAACTCTTTTACAGGCTTTTGGAATTGTATTCCTCATACTGGCTCACCTTGTCCAGCCTTGACACAAGGGGAGGTGCTTAGTCTTACTGCCACTTGACATGCCATTCCTAAACAGAAATGGAGGAGTGGATTAGGGGATGGGAACAGAGGTAGAGTAGGGGTAGAGAAATGGGAGGAGAGGAGTGAGGGGAAACTGTGACTGGGTTGTAAAATAAAAA
>NC_022030.1:26421150-26422204 GCF_000317375.1 Microtus ochrogaster
GAGAGAGAGAGAGAGAGAGAGAGAGAGAGAGAGAGAACATGAGTTTTGTAGCTAGTGCCAAAGAGATGGGGCAAGGGTGGTGGTAAGTGGTGGCAGTTTCTTTTAAATTGTTTTTTCTTTTTTTTGTGGAAATAGAATTTTATCATGTTCCCCTGTCTTTTTTCTTCCTCCAACTACTCCCAGATACCCTCTTCTGAGTTCCTCCCATTCCCCCCATTTTCAAGTTGATAGCTTTTTATCATTGTTGTGACAGATAATCTCTTGAAGAGTCAATATATGCCTGTCCCTGTACCAAATCTTAACAATGTGCAGAACAAATGTTTGTCCTTAACTTTATCCTACTTAACTTGCTTTCAAAATGAGCTCCAGTAGGCTGTAAACAGATGCAGTATGATGTGATGAGAGGGAGTTTTGATTATATCTGTCTGCTACCTGGATAGTATAGAGAAGTTCATGCCCATATTACTAGCATCTATGCAGAGATGTAAGCAAGCTCCCCTCACAGGGGCAGGCATTCACCTGCAGCACAAAGGATGGATCTTGACAAATCCAGGAGTGGCGGGCATAGGTAATTTACAGTTCATCGTTAACAGCTTTGCTAGAGTTAGACTTTCTGCTACAGACATTAGGAGTTACTGACAGTGGAAGCAGAAAGTGCAAAGACAAGTTTACCTTCCAAAGACAGAGTCAGCACTGATGTGGGAATTGGTGCTGCTGAGAATAGATTAGCAAGGAAACCAAGCAAGGGTGATACTGTAATTGTTCGGAGAAAGGTCTCCTAGGTGTTCATATACATGTTGTACTTTGCTATTCTATTGACACCTAGCTACTGTTGTAAGTTACTTGGGATTTATATTTCAAGGTCAAAATAACTCAGTTGTGAAACTCTTAGAATGAGTAATTTATATAAAAATAAAATCTATATACTTTTCTTAAATTAAACTATATCCCCTAAACACACAATTTCTCTAGTGCCTGCATGTTTAGAGACTAGAAGTCTACTTCAGATATCTTTCTCTGTCACTCTCTGCCTTCTTTTTTGAAACAAAGTCTC
>NC_022030.1:26422481-26427303 GCF_000317375.1 Microtus ochrogaster
ACTACAGACACAGGCTACCATGTCATTGTGCTGGCATTATGTCAGGCTTTTTTGAGGGCTCTGGAATCCTAACTTGAGTGATTGTGTTTGCACAGCAAGTACTTCATCTGCTGAGCCATCTCCCCAACCCTCGTACCCCTGTAATTAAATTCTTTAAATTGTATATCTGTGGGCATTGATATTAAAAGGTAAAAATGTTTAATGTAGCTCTTTCACATGCTAATTACATTCTGCTTAGCATTACATAAACATCTGTTTCTCAATTACAATTTGCCAGTAAGATTCTTAATGAAATCCATCCAGCCCTTTCTGTTTAAATTGAAGAGAGTAATTGTTATGTGTTGCTATTTGTGTGCAATATGTTTAGTTTTCACTGTAAGCCAGCCCAGGCCTACAGAAATACAATGAAGTCACAGATGAAAGCTCCATAAGTAATTCATATTTTTCTAGTCATCACATTGACAAAAAAAGAACAGACACGTTGAAATTCGTTTAAGTAATATTTAATGCAGTGTAATGAAACTACTGCCTCTTTAGCCAATAGTCAATTTATATTACTTATGAAAAGTTTCCCCATACTCTCTTTGATTACAGCACTTCTCAGGTAGGACTGCCCGTGTTTCAGGTGCTCCACGACTGCATGCACTGCTGGGCAGGGCGGCTCTACATTCACCTGATGTGGCATGTCTTTCTGTCTATGTGTTGCTTTTATTGGTTGATGAATAAAGCTGTTTTGGCCAATGGCTTAGCAGAGTAAAGCTAAGCGGGAAGTCCAAACAAAGATACAGAGAGAATAGGCAGGGTTGAGGAGACACCGTGTAGCCACTAAAGGAGTAACATGCCCCGCACACATAGACCACAGCCTTGTGGCAATACACAGATTAATAGAAAGGGCTTAATTTAATAGTTAGAGCTAGCCAGTAAGAAACCTAAGACATTGGCCAAACAATTGTAACTGATTATAAGCCTCAGAGTGGTTATTTCATAAGCGGCTGGGGGAACTAGTGAGGGACTCAGTGGGTGGAGAGAAACTGGTCCAATGGGACCAGGCGAGACAGAGAAAAGCCTTCTGTCTACATTCACCACCTTTAGTAGGTTCATTATAAATTTAATAAAATGTGAAAATGACTGTGAGCCTTTTTGTTTGTGGCAAATATGAAACCAATCACTGAAACTATGGTGGTGGCTGGAGTATCCCTTCATCTACCTAGGCAGTGACTTGAGGTTTACCTCTTGCTTCAACCTTCTGAGGTTTTCTTCTTTTTATAATCTCCTTTTGTTCTCAGCTGTGCTGTCATTTATAAATACAGCAGACTGCTCGTCTGATACCTCAGAGGAAAGGCAGACAGAAGGAAAGGGCATCATAAGTTCTCGCCCTCTTGTAGTGACTCCTGTATTATTTGGGTGATAATGAATTCTTGGTGTTCTCAGATGTCATTGCCAGGACACTCTTAGAGTAATGGATAGTGGAGAGATGCCTAAAGAGATTAAATGGACTGTGGAGACTGTGGAGGATGTACAGACATCCGTCTTGTACTTGTGGACTTTGCTTTGTGATGAATCTGTTTGTGGGATGATGGAGAATAATTAGAATATAGGATTTCAGGGTTACATATCAGTTGGTTGTGAGGGGGACCAGGAGACTAGTTTTAAGTATGATCTTGGTTAGTCTAGCTAACTAGACCCATTTTGTCTTAACAATTATAGACTTTCTTTTTTAAAAAATTATTTATGTATATGTTTTTTCTGTGCATACACAGATATGTGCACCACATGTGTGCCTGGTGCTATGGAACCCCTGGAACTGAAGTTACAGACAGTTGTGAGCTGCCATATAGATGCTGGAAATTGAACCCTGGTCCTCTGGAAAAGCATCCAGTGCTTTTAACCACTGAGGCCTCTCTCCAGCCCTGTAGACTTTTAATATCTGTTATTACTGTTACACTGGAGCAGAAGCATGCCCTCTGTTGCCTAAGGATAAAAAGTGAATAGCAGGAGCATGACTTAAATTTGCCTTCACCTTTGACCCTTAACCATGACCTTTCCACAATACTGTGCTATCAGTTTAGTGACCATGTTCATCATCAGAAGCTCTGAACTTCAGTTTTCAGTGAGGGTTAGAGCAACGGTTCTGAGCTCTCAGGAGGCAGTTTCTAGCTTCAGCTCTGTTCACTAACCAGGAATGTGTAAAAGTCTGCATGGTTTTCAGGCAGTAGGATCATATTCTCCAAATCCATGTGTGCTTGAAAGCACAGGTTTAATTGCTTGGGAGTAAGTCAGGCCTGAGTTCAGAACCAGGTTCTGCTTCTAAATATGTGTATGAAGGAAGATAAGCTAATTGTTTAGACTGTCGTAAAGATACAGTGGGGAAATGCAGTAGTTATAATTTGCCCTTTACTTACCCCATCAGACAAGAATGAAAGGTGAACTTGTAACACAGTCTTTCCTATTAAAGTTATCTTTCTAATATCATATCAATTCTGAAAAGGAAAATTAAGTAAAAATTGGGATGTGATGAGGAGACTTCAGAATGAAGAATTTTAGGTTGGTGTGGTGAAGCACAATTAACAAAAACTCGGAGAGAGAAATTGGGGTTCAGCCTGAAGGTCAGAAAAGCAAAATAGCCAGCCACTGGCTTTTACCTCTACTTTAGTTTGAAATGGCGATCCTGCCTCCAAGAATCTCAGAATAGGACTGTGACTGAAAGCTGTCTCCTCCCGTTTTATAATCCTCTCTATGGCTGGGATTAAAGGCATGCACCTCCTAGGTTCACAACTAGTGGTCACTGGGATTAAGGTGTGCTTTAGCACGGTCTGGTCTGAAAAGCTGAGCGGGAGGGCTGTTTTACTCTCTGATCTTCAGGCAAGCTTTACTTACTAAAATATAAATGAAATGCCATACAGTGTTTCAAGGATAAAATTTGGATAGGAATGCTTCATAGTCAGACTGTCAGTTTGTGATAAAAGATGAGCTGGGCTGTGGTGCGTATGATGACCAGTCATTCCTCATGGTCTGTGGGCATCTGTACACAGTCTGGGATGTGGAGGTGCGGGACATAGCAGGTCACAAAGCAGAAGAGCTTCCTCTGTCTCCACACACAGGAGATTATAAACTCGGGTCCACACTGTATTTCATCACCCTTGTATTTGAATTATTTTTAACCTTTCAGTGCCTCTTTTTTTTATATCTTTATTTTTCCACATTCCATATCCTGAACTTGTACTTTGTTTAAGAACAGAAGTTGGGCTTCTTAAAAAAGCCTTTAAGTAGGCTTCACAGAACTAATTTAAATGCTGATTGATATAATGCTATTTATTTAACTTAATAGTATTTATTTTTATTTGATAATGTTATTAAGTTAAAGTTTAAATGAGGCCAGATCAGTTGAACTTCTTAGTATGAAATTCATATCATTTTTCAAAAGTATTTTAAAGATTTTGAATAATTTATTAAAACCTTCAGAAATTTCATTAGGTTTTAGTTACATTGATGTACACACATCTCCAGGGACATTTGGTTTTTAAGAAAGGAGAATTTGGTCTTCTCTCAAATAAGCACACTGGAGTTTATACACCCAGGGTTTTTTGTTCACCTGATAGTTTAAATGTTCCTTAGGAAACAGTTCATGCAGCCGTACCTAAGTATTGGAAGCTCAGTTGTAGGCAATGTTGTTGCCTATTCTTTCATAGGAACATATATTTAAACACACCAGATTAAATGTGAGATAATTAGTCTTACACTGCGTTGACAGGATACACCTCTATATTTTGTGTATATCTAAGATATGATATTCTTTTGTTTTAATATATAAAATACATCAAGAGTAGAATATTCTAAGTAACCTATATAATGGTCTAGATAATTTTTATTTTTTAATTTTTCAAAAAATCATTATTTGTGATTAATAATGGAGAAAATTTACATTTATTAAAAACACACAACTTTTTAAACTGAACATAATCCAAGAACCAGCTCCCAGATCAAGAAACATTTCAAATTTGTGTCAGTCCGCCTGTACTCTTGCTCTTTATTACCTATTCCAGTGGGCAGTATTTAGATTTGTCTTCTCTGCTTATTTTTTGACATAAAACATCATAGGAATCTTTCTGTATAGTTTGTGGTAGACTATTCCTTTTATGTTAACGATTTGAAATCTATAATATTAGTGCTGAGGATGTAACTTGATAATAGAATGCTTGTTTTCCACACCCAAGGCTATGAGTTCAGGCCTCAGCACTGCATGAAAAAATACAGTTCTAGTACAAATTTAAACCTGAAGGTAACTGTACATTAATTGCCCACAATCTCAAGGGTAGTGCAGGAGACTACCTCTGACACACACATATATAAACATATATAAAACCTTCTGTGTACATTCAGAGGGCGAACATGGGCAGGAGGCTGATCTCACACACACAGACATGAACATACACACTTATATAAATATACACTATAAAAAGATTTATACCTGCTGGAAAATATTATGACTCAAAATAATATATTAATAGAAAAAATTATCTTTTTGAATTAAAAAAATTTGTTATTTGACATCTAAGTGGAGGATTTTCTTTTCAGAACAGTATTTTTGATTACCTCTAACATGTCATGGAACAAGTCACTACCTGTGATGATCAAGAGAAACAGGCTAGTTTGTTCCAATATGTCTGCTGTATTTTCCATGCCTTCTTCATTAATCAGACACAATCATACCTTGAAATTTTAGTTTTAAATATGTATAATTAATCATATCTTTAGTATAATTTTAATATACTTTTTTTTTGTTTGTTTTTGTTTTTCAAGACAGTGTTTCTCTGTGGTTTTG
>NC_022030.1:26427501-26431209 GCF_000317375.1 Microtus ochrogaster
GAGTAGGATAAACACTTCACTGAGACTGATCCAGTATGACATTATCAGATATAAAATTTGGCTTACCACAGTATTTTGTTTTAGACTTGTTATATTTTATGTTAGGTAGCACCATAACACAAACAAATTACAATTTGACCAGAAGATTTCTGAGTAAGAACAATAAAACATGTTCTGTCCTTTTCAGTGGAGAAGAGTATTAGCTATTTTCCTAATGTTGCAACAACACACCTGACAAAAAGGAACTTCAGAAAGCAGGTTATTTCATTTCTGTTCCGTGGGATACAGCCACTCATGGTGAGGAGCCTCCGGGAAGCAGGAGAGGTGTCTGGTGGTGCCTCACTTGCGACTTCTTTTTATGCAGTTAGGGTGGAGTTTCACATCTCCTTCAATCCAGTCTATAAATTCCCCCACAGGCTTCCCCAGATGTTCCTCTCCAGGGTGACTCTAGATTCTTTCCAGTTGACAGTCAGTGTTAGCCACCTCAAAGGGAAGTGTTCTATTTTTTTTTGTGTGTAAAAATAAAAAATTTCAGGAAAAAAATATACATTAGATTATGTATTGGAGAAAATTTAAGAAATATTCTCATTTTAAACAACCAGACGTCTGTTAGATACACCAGAAACATATCTGTTCCCATATTCTTGTTTAGCAGGCTGAACTGAACGTAGAAGCTAGCCTGACAATGGCATTGTCTGTGACAGCAGAGGTTTTGCCTAAATATATTCGCGTATGAACATGTTCTGTGGGGCATTAGTAAAGCCAATGTCTCTCTTTTCTCTCTTTTCTCATCTGGTGTTTGATTTAATAGTCCTGAAGAACAGAGCACACAGGAGCACACATATTGAGAACAGAATGGTATTGCACCATCTTCCTAATGCTGGTCTAAGAAACTCTTTCCGCTTTCCAGCAGGTTTGGCATGGATTAAAACTTGGAAAATAATGGGGATGAGAAAAATACAAGAGATAGATCTTGAAAAAGAAAAATATTAACTTTTTCAGATTCAGGCTCTAATGGCTTGATGAAATGCTGACCAGCACTAGTTGGCATGCTGTTTATGGTTTGCTTTGAAGCCTCTGTAGCAATGTGTCTTAATGCAGGAGCGCGAGTGGGCATATACCAAGTTAGGCTAAGGCCAATTGCTGAAATCAGTTTGGCCAGGTAACGGCTACCTAAAAGTTACCATTATTTCCTTACTTCTTGTGTTTTTGTGTTTTAGAATTTTACCTGCCAAAACATACTGAACTGACATATACAAGTCTTTATAGTTCTATAGAGTTGATTAACTTTTTCACTGTAGAAGAATGAGATGAATCTGCTTGGCAGTGGCAAGATTTTCACATATTAAATAAATAATTATAGAAATTGGAACAGTCCTAGCCTCCTTCGATAAACCATATTAGAAAGTTTTAAAAATGACTTGTTTTATTCTATACTTAACCCTGTCCTTTGCATGTCAGTCCAAGGTATTTGGTGAGACATTGTGCTTTCATACAGAAAGTGACTTCATCATGTAACATTATGGTGCAAGAAAAAGAATTTTTACCCAGTTCTTATTTGTTATGAGAAAAATCTCAAAATTCAGTGGCCTATAGACCTGCCCCAATATATTATTTTTTAAAAGCCTCACAGATAAAGAGAGGTTTTCATTATATATGTCTATATTTGTGTGTGTGTGTGTGTGTGTGTATATATAATTTTTATTTTTAGGAAATAAAATAATTTAGGAAATAGTATTTTTAGGAAATTGGTTTGCTTTTAAACTTGTTTTTCGAAACAAGGGCTTGTAAAGTCCTGGGCTGGCCTCAAGCTCACTATGTAGCCAAGGACATTTCTAAGAGGTAAAATCATATTTCATCTGTCCTCTGACTTCATTTAAAAGAAATTCTGATATTCTGAGTCCAGCAGATTCTATTTCACTAAGTACTAGATTAAATCTGCCAACCTTAAGCACTGGAATGATATACTTATGTGTGGTAAAAGTGTGTTTTATCCACAGTATCCCTGAAAGTAAGTCACATTGACTCCTCATTTTCCAAGCCGAGGAAAGAATATTATAAAATAACTGATAAACAGTTCAGAGATTATTTTTTTCTCCCAAAATAAATAGTTTCTAACTGCTTAAGACAGAAAGAGATAAACTAGAAGGAAAAACAGATCTGAAGAAGCAAGTTAACTCTGGGGAACCGGAGAGGTAAATATAGCCAGTCTGCCTGTAATGGCTGCCTTCTCTTTTCTATATATTACAGCCTCACCCAGGCAAGAACACAGTAAATTGTCAAGACCAACACATCTTCCCTGACTCTTGGGACCGCACTCACCTGTGAATTTATTAGGAAGGAAGCTGCATCAACCATGAACAAACAGGGACTAAAGGAAAGACAGTACAAAGTGCTCTTTAAGCAGCTCTGGCTCCTAGGACTAACAGTCTCCCTTTGCAAATCAAGAGGATTTACCAGTCAGCCAGTCCAAGCCTGTCAGCTAATGTGAGACTGAAAACCCCTTTTTACTAAATAGTGGTCTAGGATTACAGAGGCCTGTGTGCTCACTCTCCATGGTGAACTACCCCAGTATCTGCTCAGTTCCCCTCAGAACCTTCACCTAATGACAGGTAGCCTTCCCAAGGCCTCTGGCATTTTAGCTAGTCACATCTGTGCATGTTTCTAGAGAGGTAGGTAGTCCCAGGGATAGCTAGTCCTGTGTCCGAAGTCTACATGTTCCTCTCCTTTGGTGCTGGCATTAGCTTCGAGTCCCCCAGGCACGTTTCTGGCAGGGTTCTGTGAGGTTATTCAACTTGCTTTTGTGCGTTGTCCTTGTCTCTCCCAGCACACGTGGCCCCCCAATGTTGGTGTGAAGCTAGAATGTGGAAAGTGGGGGAACTCGGAAGTATCTTCCAGTTTGTGCCTGAAGGACCGAAGAAGTATCCTCTGAGGTTCAGAGAAGCCCTGAATTTTTCCCTCACTCTCCTGTCTCTCAAATGGTTCAGTACAAATAGCAGCCTCACTGTGCTGTCCTCCTATGACAGTGATGTTTAACTGACAGTTATCTCATGGAATTTCGCATGAACTTTCTGGAAGTATCATATGTAATTCGGTGTTATCCATCATTGGTTATATACTCCAAGCTGTGTTAATGCCCATGCTCAGTGCTGATGTTCATGGTAATCTGAAGTACAGAGATCAGACAGATTATAGTCAACTTCAAGAATGCCTTTGAATAAAGCCTGTATTGTCTAATTCAGGCTACATGTTTTATGAAAAAATATTTGTACATGTTTTATGAAAAACCAGTCAGTATATGAAGTGGTATATTTAATTAGCCTGATTTAAATTAGAAAACAAACAGCCACCTCCTAGTCCTGTGCCAGAATGGTAAAGTCCATTTCAGTGGAGGGCTGGGACGAGGTAGTATCTAAAGATCAGATCACGGCTAGGGCACTCAGTGTTTTACAAGTCAACTACTTGATGGTTTTGAAGAACAGGGTGTACAGGTTTTCACCTCTATATCAGACCTACTAAATCTTTTATGGTAGACAGAAAGGAGGGCAGGCTAGCTAGCTCTGAGGCAGGTATGGCCCAGAGCTCTGTGGTGTTTTCTAGATGTTTTTATTGTTCCTCTGGTGGCTTTTATAATTGGTTAGATTTAGATATCACTGATCAAGATAAGGTAACTTTCTTAAAAATCATGGGACTCTGTGTGTGTGTGTG
>NC_022030.1:26432325-26432606 GCF_000317375.1 Microtus ochrogaster
GTGGCCTGTTTGTTATGGTGCATGATGCCCAAGGTGGGGAACACCCAGGTGCTGGCTGGAGGGACGATATCACTGTCAGCAAAGCTCACCCACTGCACCACCTGAGCTGCTGCCTCTGGAGTACTTCCCCACAGGTTCCTCATTGCTTACATAATAGGCGATGGCATTGCTCTCAAACACGCAGAATCCATCATCACTCTCAAATGCTGGAACCTTGCCAGCAGGAAATTTTCTGAGAAATTCAGGGGTGCGGTTGGTTTGGCCAAAGTGGAAGTGGGGTG
>NC_022030.1:26432706-26446346 GCF_000317375.1 Microtus ochrogaster
CAGAGAAAAGTTGTACCACCATTTCTGCTTTCAGAAAGACCACTGGCGTGCTCCACCTCCTCCCTGCTCACACTGTCTGCCCATTCAGTGTGTAGTCATGTTGAACAAAACAGACTATAAAAGTGAGATGCGAGGCTTGAAAAACATACATGGTGAGCCAAGAGAAAGACTAGCTCTTTTGTTCTTTTGGCTTCCAGTTATGTGCAGCTACATTCTAGTTCATGTTTGGGAAGTTATTTCTTGAAACCCTCTGTCAATAAGCCAGACAAAAATCATAATATTACTTATAACATTAACTCTTTAGAAGAAATCGGGAGATTTAGCCAGTGAGCCTTAAATGTGGACCTAGCACATTTTGAGAACTAGTGTTCTATAATGAAAATTGATAGATAGATAGATAGATAGATAGATAGATAGATAGATAGATAGATAGATAATTCTATATATATATATACATTATATATATATATATATAAAATTGATCATTATTGTGACATTTCACATCAGAAACAAAACCTAGCAATTTTAAGATGATGCATGGGTAAGATGCCAAAAGACAGTCTTTGGGAATCAGGGACCTTCATCTTTCATGTTTACATTATACTTTCCTTTGCTTACCTGCTTGCTACAGAAACTACCAAACTTCTTACATTAAATAGTAATAGAAACTTATTCACCAAGTACCTATTGCTATGTGACAGCTTCATTTTTATGAACTTAATCCTGATAACCTGCTTATAGACTATTACTTCTGTTTCACAGATGAGGAAACTAATGCACAGAAACCTGAAATGCAGATTTCCATGATGGAGCCATAATTCCAATTTATAGAGAATAACTCCAGAGAGTGCTCCTTTAATCCTTCCTCACCAAACAATTAGTCATTGTTAAGTGATGGTGACCATATGTGCCCAGAATCTAATAGAACTCTAATCTTTAGAAGCCACACGAACTGCTCTTTTTGTCTTCTCCCTCTTGGCTCAGGGAGAACTAGGAACAGTATGAACTCCAACTGTACCCTCCTCTGGGGTTTGAGGAAGACAGCCATGTACCTGTAGACACGTGGTACTATCCTCAGTGTCATGGAATCAGGAGTTACTAGGAACAGTATGAACTCCAAATGTTCCCCTCTTCTGTGGTTCTGGGAAAACAACCCCATGCACATATAGACACATGGCGCTGTCCTTCTCAATGTCAAAGCATCAGGAGTTAACCGCATGACACAAATGCTGACCAGTTTCATTCTTGGCTATGGGAAATTTTAATCCTGATGTTAAATTCCAGTGTGAAAAATTCCCTTCATTAAGCTAAACAAAACATGGGATTGTTGTGATATTTATCTTTTTTCAAAGATTGATTTTATTTTTATTCATGTGTATATAAGCATGTCTCTGTGTTGGTTTGTGCATTTAACTACATGTGCATGCAATACAGAAGAGGACATCAGATTCCTTGCAACTGGAATTATAGACAGTTATGAGCCACGTGGTAGGTGTACAGAGAGCTGAACTTAGGCTCTATGAAAGTTCAAATCACTGAGCCATCTTTCTAGCACATTATAATTAAATTAAAAAATCAAATATAGTACCATATCAAGATGAATAATTTAATTATTCTAATTTGTATAAGTAACAATTTCACATTTTCTCTATTATTGATAGTGCTCATTTATTGCTTTCGTGGTATTTCATTCATATGTAACCTTTAATTATATTCTGGTGCTTTAAGAGAATTATTTCTTTGGTCCCCTGCAAGAAAAGTCTCTTAAAACTAAACTTCTTAGAAAAAAAGACTATTTGTATCAGTCTATGGATTCAACTCATAGCAATTTTTTTATTGCTCCAAAGGTGTTGATTATGCTTATGAATGTGTCAGTACCCTGGGTGACATCTTCAAGGGAAAATGACTGAAAAAAAAAAACTTTTAAATTGCAGAAGTGGGAAGTGCTGACCAGTAAATTTCCAGATGAACTTGTTTCTACTGCAGAAGCATACATGGTAATGAATCGAAAGAAAGGTGATACCTTGCTAGGCTCCTGATACAGCTACTTGGTTTCAGATCAGTCACACATGCTTTGCCTACAGGGCATATTATGAAGATCACTTCTAAATATTTTGTCAATGGATCCTATTAAGAATATTTCTCTTAAATAATGAAAAATACATTAAATTCGTCCCTGTGTTTTTTAAAAAAGTCATTTCTATTTTTTTGATGTTTTTAAGTTAGCATTGGTAGATTTTTATGTGCTTTTTTGAAATATGTTTATATAAATCTAGTGTTGTATTCTTTTAAACAAGATATAATTAGTTAACAGAAATCCTCTCTTAGCAGTTCCAGTTCTTCTAATGTGTCCTATGATGATTTCAACACTGTGCAAGTGTTATCTTTTATCATTAGAATAGGTATGGAAGTGGTCACTGTCTGACCTCACTAGAGCTTCCTGGTCAAGCCGAAGGGCCTCCAAGGCCGTTTCCTCATTTTTTCATTCACAGCCGTGATTGCAGGGCATCTGTTTAAGAACTGCTAATGTATGCTGAATTTCTTGCCTTTAAATATCTTCACCCTAAAGCCATGTTTAAAAACAATAGACAAGGTCATAATCCATAAACACACTGTATCTTCTGGGTACATAGTGTCCTAGAAGAATGAGCAGAGAGCAGGTCATGCTACCAGGACTCGCTAAATTATATTCTGAGCTACTTTAGGCATTTTCATCGACAATAGTGGTTCTCAACGTTCCTAATGCCGCCACCCTCCAATATAGTTAGTTCATCATGTTGTGGTGACCCCAACCAGAAAATTCTTTTCATTGCTACTTCATTACTGTTCTGAATAATAATAGAAGTGTCTGTGTTTTGTGAAGGTGTTCCACAACTCTGTGAAAGAGTCATTCAACTCCATGGGTGACCCACAGATTGAGAACCACTGATCTGAAGAAGCCATTGAAATATTTAGGAGAGAGCACATGAAGGATTTCACACAAAGCTCCTGCTTCAGAACATTTCCTTTCATTTGAAAATATTTTTTTTGTAGTATAGGTTTTGGTATTGCAGAGAAACTCTACTACCTACATGATTATATATCTGGTTTTTTGTTTATTCTTATTCCTATTAGAATAATGCACATAATACCGTCTTGGAAAACAATCTCTGTCCTGCTCTCGTCTTAATTACCAAATGAAGATTCTGATACCTATTCCCTCCCTTTAAAAAGCAAACAGAGTAACTGTAGCAGGTGTTCTTGGACTACCAACCCCCAAATCATGACACAGACTTATTATTAGTTATGAATGCTCAGTTTTGGTTTATGTTTGTCCCACTAGCTCTTATAAGTTAACCTGTTTTTCTTCATCTACATCTTCCCTTGGGGCTTCTTACCTTTCTTTTATTCTGTATGCCTTACTTTCCTGTCTCCTTTGTGTCTGTCTGGCTCCAGGTGCTTCCTTCTCTTTATCCTCATTCTCTTCTCTCAAGCCTAGAGTCCTCTTCCTTCTTAGTCTCTGTGCCCAGCAGCCCTACCTATCCCTCTACACTCTAGGTACTGGCAGTTCAGCTTTTTATTAGACCAATCAGGAACCTTAGGTAGGCAAGGTTAAACAAATGCAACACATCTTTACTTAGTTAAACAAATATTCTATTTAACAACAGTAAATATAAATTAAAAATTAATATTATCTGTAAGAAGTTGAATATCCATTACTTATTTGGCTTTTATTTTTATATCAAGTAAAAAAAATACACCAACAATAAAAATACCCCTACAAGATAAAGTATTGCGTTAAAAGGGAATATTTATAATATTATTCATATTGCAGATAAAGTGATAGCTATATCTGAAATATTCTCCAGATCCCATTCTGTTGCTCTAACATTTACTTTAACATGATTTTATATTTTCCTTTATATTTAATTCATACTTTCCTTTGCCCTGAAAACAGTGGTTAATTTGTAAGAGTTGATATCATTTGTAATTAGAAACCAAACATGCCTATAAGAAATGTCTATTAAAACAATTGTTCGTTTCTTGTACTCTTTGTCAAAGCTGCTCTGTCGAGGCCAGGGGCTTTTAATCCATACACAAACATAGATCTGTTTAGACTCTGGACTTTTTGCTCCAGCAATATTTTCTCTCACACATTTATTCCAGTCACTTTGTAGAGTGGGCAGCACAGTGAAAAGCGTTCAGTTTATATTTCTGAGCAGAAATACAATATTATTTAACCTCAGTAGGCATTATTATAATCTTCCAAAGTTACTAGTTTTATGTGTTAAAGTCTCCATAAAAAGCAACAATGTCTGCTGTCCCCATTTTTAACTTCAGCAGAGACAATGGGCGCCAAGTGTTTCCTCTTTCCCTTCCTCCGCTCTCCTCACAAACACTGCTGTATTGTTTTAGAGCAAATCCCCCGAAGATAACGATTTATTTACAATTAACAACTTGTATCCTATGTGGTCATTTAATTAACAGCTTTGGGGCTGTGCTTGACAGTTGGTCTTCTTTACTCCGCTATTTGCGATTTCTAGATGGTTGCCATTTGCCTCTTGCACATCGTGGTGTTGTTTCACACAATTGGGAAATGTTAAGAGTTCCCTTGGGAATTCGTCACCCTCCTTCACCATTCTGATGGATGTGAGAATAGTAAGGGCAGAAAAGGTAGGTAGACATCGATGAGCAGACAACCATGAAGTGGATTGTTTGTCAGCTGCATGATGAAAATGAAGAAAACAAGAGGCCAGTTTAAGAAGGATTGCTTAGAGCAGTGTGGAAACACAGCCCAGGCACGAAGGAAATAGCTCTCAAACTGATGAGTTCTCAACAGAAAAGCCAGAATGTTCTCCAAGGTAGTTCTGGAACAGCTCCATGGTCTGCAACAACTCCGCTGAACTTTTAGCTTTCTCTTGAGACCCTTGGCAACATGCCAGCCATGTCAGCCTGATGCCAGAAGCACAGACTAATCATCTTTAGACATGGCGTGCTCTGAAGATGCATATAATTCTCTCCAAACCTGAAATGGGATCACAAGACTGAGGCATCTATTTCCAATTAATTTGGTCACAGGAGTTTGTCTGTCATCTTTGTTCTGTCACAGCAGTGTGTGGTATACCTGCCTCCCATGGATTATCAAATATTAAGAGCAATGGCTAGCAGAATTTTATCCCAGTCAATTCCTATTTTGTCACTTTTGGTTTAAAGTAGATGAAACTAGCCATGGGTTTGAAAATGAACTTGACATTTTCAGGCTTCTGTGAAAGGGAATTGGTCAAACTCCTGGCATGAAGGCATAGCAGGTTATTGTATACACCATGCTAATTTATTCTGATTTTCTACAAAGGGTTAGGATAAAGTTTTTACTCTAGGAAAGTACATACAATTTCAGCAGAAAAATACTCTTCTCTTTGCCCCAAATGCACGCTGATGAAGTTATGCACATGCCCTGATTGTATGCTGGGGTGAATAGTAGTGTCCCGAGTGATCTTTCTCAATACTTAACTAGTTCTTACAGGGTAATCTAACGCCACTGTAGAGCAGGTAGGAACGTGGATGGCCTGATAGACATTTTAGTTTTTAATTGACTTTGACTCACCTGCTATCTAGGCTCTCTTGCTAGCAGGAAAGGAAGTCATTCTTGAATAATAACAGCCAATAAAGGGAAGGTTGGGCTTACAAATAAAGAATATTGCTGGTGTGCAATAAAATACATGAGAACCAGGAGCCCACAGGTGCTGAAAACTGGGTTTCTCCGCTGGCTTCCTGTATCCTGGAACTGGACACAACCTAACCCTGAAGACCCTGTCAGCTTTGGCGTTTGAGCAGCAAGCATCCGTTTGTTTGCAGTAGCACACAGTGTGCAAATATGAACAAAATAATTGAGTGCAGTTCATGCTACAAATTCATAAGATGCCATAGCTTGAAAGTTAAGTGAGTAGAAACTGAACCCCTGACACTTTGAGTTTTCAATTCCTAAGTCAACCCTTAGAACAGCTGTGGGATACTGATCTGCTGCCCTGTGTAACTTCTTCCTTTACCTTCTCTATTTAGATGCAGCTAGTTCAGTCTGGGAAAGCCGAGAATTTAAAACCTTACTTACACAAACTACTAAGAATGTATTTGCTCACTGGACACTGTGGTAGAAATAACAAGGCTCACGAAAAGCACTTACCCTGCAGGTCCGAAAAGGACTCTCATTTCTTTTGGTGATCCAAACTCATTTTGTTCCCTTTAAAACAAATGAGGGCAATGCAGAGCCTGCCCCACCAACTCCTCACTTCTCGTGACAGTTGTCTCCTCTCCTTCCCTGGACCGCTAATCCACACTAAGCCCAGTCCTTCTGTTTCCATCCCTGGTGTGCACTAGTGCAGGTAGAGTATGACACATCCCTGCAATGTTGGGAAACATAGCCTAGACTCTGCCCTCTGATTCTGGGTTGGATGTTGCTGTGTTCTTGCAAGTGTGCCTCTGGGATGCACTCCAGAAGTTAAAATTTTGTCCCATGAATTTTCTGGTGGGCTTGCATTTGTTTTGTGGAAAGAGGTTTACTGTTTTCAGTATCTTGATTCTCTTTGCCATTTTGATGTTGATTTTTAAATTAAAAAACAACCTTGAAGCCGGGAGGTGGGGGCACACGCCTTTAATCCGAGCACTCGGGAGGGGAGGCAGAGACAGGTGAATCTCTGTGAGTTCAGGGCCAGCCTGGTCTACATGAGCTAGTTCCAGGACAGGCTCCAAAGCTACAGAGAAACCCTGCCTCAAAACAACAACAAAACCCAACGTTGATAACATACACGTGAAAAGCAGGCAAGTCCCACCTGGAAGAAGCAGCAGGCCAACACCACATCCAGGTAGAGATGATGTTAGTGAGAACTGCATAGCTATATTATTTCACAAAGAAGTAAAGGTAGGCACAGGGGCTGACTGAAGGACCAAAAAAGCTAGGAAAAAGGGACCAGTAAGAAAAGATTGCCATGGGAAAAGCCAGCATTCCAGGTTTGGTTTTGTTTTGTTTGTGGTTTTTCTGTTTGTTTTGCTTTTTAGACAAACTATCAGTGGATCCCCATGGCCTGTAAAGTCAGTGGGGCAAAGGGAGGCATTGTTGTCAGGGCCAAGACACATGGAAACCATCCCTTTTGCTCTCTCTCCGGGGCCCTAACTATAATGGAAAGGTTGCCAGGCCCTTAATTATGAAAGGACAACAGGACATTAATAGAACCTATCACCTGTTAGGAAGAGCACTTGTGGGCTGTTTACTAGAAATCTATTAAATATGACATGAAGACAGATTGCCTGCCATTTCTTAATGTGACACTGTAGTTAGGATATATGTTCAGTAAAAGGGTTTATGGAAACCATGCCCATGTGTTCTGTCAATTAAACCTAAACTCTGCGTGAATGAAGTAGAGCCAGGCAGCACTTGAAGCAAATGGGTGTGTTTACCTTGGGTTCTCAGCAGCACAAAGGTTCATCTTGAACTCCAGTTGTTTTACAGCAAGTTCATTGCCATGGATTCTACCTGTCAAAGCAGCGAGGGGAGGGATGACAGCACCGAGGACTCACTTGATACTTATTTATTGATGTTGGAGGATTTGTGTTTTTATGAACCTGATGAATTTCCTTGACAACGTAATATAAAAGTCCTTTGTATAGAAAAGACATTGATGGCCCAGTACAATAATCCTGTAAAGTATGCCCTCATGTGCCTTAACATACGAATACCTCCTTAACTTTCTGTTGCAATAATAAGAAAATCCATTTATTTTTATCCACCTATCAGTGAAAAATACTCTCTCCCTTCCTCCCTCCCTCCCTCCTTCTGTGTATGTATCTTTCTCTCTCTCTGACATTAAACAGAGAACATCATTTATTCAAATATGTTATATCTTTACAATAAGGTTCATCTTTGCATTTCATTGATTTTTTTCCCCCGGACACCATTATATAAAACTCCTCTTTCAGCTATAATTACAGTTGGGTCTCTACATTCCGTTACACTGAAAACATTGCACAGAGAGCTGGCAGTCATGTAAAATATTTTTCATTATCGGCCTTAGTTTAGAAAATTATGTTGTTCATTTTGTCTAATGAAGTTCAGCTCAAGCCTGGTTTTCCCCGTAAGCAGCCATGTTTCATGAGGGTGGAGTGGGGAGGTGAAATTGGCTGGGTGAGACTTTGGGATGAATGCATGCTCATACTATGTATTCACTGACTTTTCTCCCCTCACACGGGCAAGAACAACAAGGGTGCCTTTATTCTATAATGTTCCTGTCCTTGTGCCTCAGTTTGCTGGGCTATAACAGAGAAGCTGCCACTGCCACCTGAAATGTCTGTAAGGAAAATGTCTGTGCTTTCTTCAGGGCAGAGAGACAAAGAATCCTCTACACCAGTGGGATACTTGGAGTCCAGTAGAGTGGGTGTCATGACTTCCTTATCCTCGCCCCTCCATGGCCTCGGTGGAGGTCACACCTGGTAGACGCCGTCATCTGCTGTTTTAGGAGCCCTCACACTCTACTTTGATTGTAGTTTTTTTAATTTTTCAGAATAAAACTGGAATTCCCCCTCGTATGTTTATTATTTTTTTTTCTGATACTGCATGTAGCTTTAGATTCATTTGACAGCTCCATCTTGCTGTTGCTTCATACCTGAGCTGTGTCAATTGATTGACATCTCTTGGTTTGCTTCAACTAAGACTATCCTCCAGGGCCCCCAGAAAAGGATTAAATTTAAGGATTGTCAGAGCATGCAAGATGCATTTGCATTTAATGCTATTCTTGTTCAAGATTATTTATTTTCTAAAGGTTTTTGCTTCTCTGTATGAATCTCAATGAAAAGCAAACAATTGTATTTCTTGAAATGAAAAATCCTCCGTTTTTTCCTATTGTGCCACATGCACCTCAAATTGGTATTTTCTAAAGCCTAGTTTTGTGTTCATGAGAAATACTTGTTAGCTATGAAAGAAATTAGCTGTTGTCTTCTAAATAAAAATGATTATTCTTAATAATCTAGCTGCAATAATAGATTCTTAATACCTTTTATGTTTACTACCTTATTTCTCAAAGGGCCTGTGAGAGAATCAGTGCCTCAAGTCACAGCAGTCAGCTTCTACTCCCTGCAAGGGAGACTGGGGAGAAAATCGGCCTTCCAAAGGTCCAGGAAGCAAAAAGTGATATCTCACATACTATTACACAGTTTAACTAATGTAGCAAATGCCAAATAATTGCTGGCACTAATACGTGGGGGGGGGGGGGTTACTTTGTCTAGTTACCATGGATTCCCTTAACACTGATGTGCCAACCATGATTGAATTACTGTGAGTTTAAGAAGATATTAGTATAGTGTTGGCTTGACTCCGTAATTCCTCTGAAAGACAACTACAGCTACATTATATCCAACTTGCTTTGGTATTACCCTGTTGTGTGAGAATTGTTTCTATATGTGTAATTCCATTTAATCCAAGGAGAACTGTGTACACTTTATGTATAAAAGTTTAGTGATTCATGATGAGAGCCTATGGAGCTGTTCGTGTATGTTAGGCACCAGACTAACTACATTGTCCTATGTCGTGTTCACAGAACACAGTTACCTCCATCTCCTAAATTAGCAACTAGGGCCAGGGAGGGGTGGATCAGTTAGCAATCCCACATTTAGTAAGACGTAGGGTTTAAACCCCATTGGGCCCAAAACTTTCTCACACCTGATATTTGGTGCCCCGTCCTGATTCAGGAACACTACTTAGAAATAGGGAGATGCAAGTATCTGGGCCACATAGTGGCCCAGTTGAGTAGGAGACTTGAGGTTAGGGGCCAGCAATCTGTGTCCACAGCCCCAGGTGATTCTGCTAGCATTGAGGTTCGACCCCCATTGTTCCTTCAAGCTGAGGTCTCCAACCAGCTTTCCCAGCCTATCACTGCATGAAGAGACAGCCGCTTCCTGTCTCCTCCCTTCACCTACACCCCTCCTCTAATTACCGTTCTGTATTAGTGAATCTAAACATTCAAGAAATATCTCACTGTAGTCAAACAGGAAGCTCTATGCTATGATTCCCTCTTTAACAGACATTTTCATTATTTTCCAGTGAAAGCTGTGACCAGTGTATGAATCTTTGTGGAATGTGTTTATCATGTTAGCCTGGAGCCAATACCTTGCATGGTTATAATCTCTCTGTGAGGACTGTCCTGTAACGCCTGTAAAGAATGCTGGGGTTTTCCCAAGTTCACAAATACCCTCCACAGCACACATATGTAAGACAAACCTAAGCCTCAATGGTTTGGTTTTTCCTGTAAATAAGGAATAGATAATCAGACATTCATCTTGCATGATTGGAGTAAATGAAAGCTTCTTGGCATTGCATCTGGATACTGTTAGTGTGTGTGTGTGTGTGTGTGTGTGTGTGTGTGTGTGTGAGAGAGAGAGAGAGAGAGAGAGAGAGAGAGAGAGAGAGAGAGATTGCAGATTCAAATGCCCTGTATCATTTTAAAAATTAAATAGAAAATGAACAATAATCCACTAATAAAATAACTCAAACATAGTAATAGTTGCTTCTCACGTAAATACAAGTATAGGTTACTGACTCCTACCTTTACTGAAGAACTCTTCGAAAACATTCTCAGAAAGTTTACCCCTGTGCGGAACAAGGCATACACCCTTTCTTTCCTACACACAACTAGATAGTCTAGTCCCTTGTTAGTACTAAAGGCAAAGTATTTTTGTTGTTTTACCATTTAAATTTCCAACCCGTTCTCCAGTAGATTCCAGAACCATCTCAGTCATTGCTGAAACAGGAGATGGGGAGAGAGTGAAAGCGAAGAGAGTTTGGAATGTTTTTACTGTCTTAGTACATTCTAAAATTTATAATGCTCTCCACCTGCATACCCATACCCACCCTCACCCACCTACACACACACACACACACACACACACACACACACACACTCTTGAGACTAAAATCAGCTCTTATTTCTGGCTAGTGTAACTTGAGGTCCCAGTAGAAATACTAATTCATGTTGAATTCTATTCCATATCTTTTATCTTTCTTTTTTCTCCAAGTGGTTGTCATATTATGACATGTTTCAAAAAGCAATAGAGGGGAAATACCATGAAAGCATTTTTTAAAAATGTTTTATGATAGTTTCTTCACTATTTTCTGAAATGGGTATTTCCAGATAATTAAAGCAAATGCCTAAAGTAAATAATCATAGAAAATCATGAGTAGTCGCCTAGCCTTAATTGGTATAGTGACTTTGAAGATGGAGTCTCCCGTGCCTCTTGTCTTCACCTTTGCATAATCTGTTATACTTCATGAAATTAACAAAGTCATTTGATAACTCTTGGTTGATCGAATAATACATACTAGTTTCAAGTAGGCACAATAGTTCAAGCAGTATCTTTTCATTCCTTTGTTGATATTGGGGGAAATCCAACAATGAGAAGAGAAATCTAAGACAAAGGAACCTAGATAGTTCTGCTTTCTTAATATCTAAAATGTTCGTTGTATTTCATGTAACTAGCAGAGATGAGATAGACTTTTAAAGTAAAGTCATGATTCTTTCCAGTGGCCACATGTCAGCTACAAGAGATGTCAGCATGCATCATATATAACATCTGGGGATTTATGTTCCCTTAGAGAATACTAAGAAGTCCAATCTCAGAATTGCATTTGACTTTAAAGGTGTAGATGTTAAGAGGTTTTATCTGTTAAAATGGACATCCATTTGTATCATAATAACTGAAAGATTTAGAAATAGAAGATGAAACTGAGAAATTCCAACATTCAAACAAGCTAACATTCTAATCTTGTGGTTGAAATTACTGCTTTTGTTCACTACATTCAGACAAAGAGTTTGAGCATACTAATATTTGTATTCATATTATATATATATACTATATATATTTTCTGATAATATGCAACCACTTCACAGTTAAAGATTAAGCATTTCACCAATAAAACTTAATGTTACCATATTCAATCAACCATATTTAAGTTTTTCTTTTTTTAAAAAAAATCAGAGTTGGGAGAATCAAAGCAAGGGGTAAGGTCAGGATTCCTCATTTTACTTCAAGAACAAAAGCTTTGATATTATCAGTCGGCTTGTTATCTCAAAACATGAGTTACCATAATGAAAGTGGATTGCTAACGTCTGGATGAACTTAGATTCTGTGGCTCATTGTTCCTTTGCATTCCCAGAATTGTCTTACACAAAGACACAGGACGCTTGCCTTGTCCATTTCAGTTCTTAGTCATGATCCACAATCCTAAATCCCTAAATGAAAGCCATCATAGAGTAAAGAAAATAAAAATCCCAGGCAATGACATAGTAAGGTTTTCTTTAATATAATACATGGTGGCAAAACAAACGTATAGTTTTACCTACATCTTTAACCTTGAATATTACATAGAAAAACAAGCATCAGATGTTATTTAGTAGAAATAGATTATGCAATGATGCTAGGTTTGAATTGAAAATAAATACAGTACTTCTTACAGAATCTGTATGGCATTGATTTAATCTTATTAAACTCTTTGCAAGCAACAATTACAATGAAAAAATCAAATTTCTGTAAGAAATTAAATTTCCCAAATTTTATAGGAAGACTCATTAATTGGTAATTTTTGTCACCCCATCCCTGCTTTCTTGGAGGGTCTAATGCACAGTCAGAGACAATACATGCAGAAGAGGAAGGAGGAGGTGCAGGTTTGAGCATATTTATAGGCAACTCATGGCTCAATGACTGGAAGCAGAATATTGGAGCATTAATTTCATAGAATAACATATTTAGGAATGAGACCTTTCTCAGGTCCTTTTACTCTCTGAACAAAGACTGTCATCTTACTGCATTTTTAGGTCTCTCGTCTAGGGCAGGCTTTTGATATAAATAAATGATGCATTAACATTATTGCAGACAGAACTGTCTATGCCAGCAGAAAGCTAAATGGGAAAGAAATGTGTGTTTATACAATTCCAAGGTCAGCTCACTAACTCTGCTGAACATCAGAGCTCAATTTTTCTCTCCTTCTTTTGATATAGGTTCCTCTTTCTATCGGAATATATCCCATTGTCAAATAACCAGTAAACCTGAGTCAGTTGCAGTGAACTGTTTTAATTCTCCCTGGAGTTGTTTGTGTGTAGTTTAGTAAAGACATAACAAGCAGTGGCATGGTGAAATGTGGTAGTCTGAAAAAAACTGAACCTGGAGTGGAAGGAAATTTTAAAATAGTCAACTAGGAAACTCCCTAAAGCAGTTGAACTTTGAACCAGTAAATGTTGCCGGTTGGCCGAATGCTCTAAAGGGCATTGCATCCTTTGTCCAGAAGTGGCACTTCTGTTTCTTAGTATTGCAGCACCCATGACCGAGTGTCTGATGAGAACTGATCAGTCCGGAACCAGAGGACAAGCTCGAGTGTCAGCCTTAGGACTGCTGCCCACCTCTGGTGTCCTTCTCTGCAGCCCTGGCATGGCAGGCACACGCTGCCAATTTTTACTGGAGGGTGAACTCAGGTCTTCCAGCTTGCAAGCCAAGCAGTTTACTAACACAACTATCTCCCCTACTCCAGTCATTGAGGTTTTTAAAGTTCCATAAAGGACTGGGGTGTGGCTTGATGGCAAACACTTGAACAGCAAGCAAATTCCTGGGTTTGATGACAGCCTAAA